>NC_091470.1:333912883-334226937 GCF_036971445.1 Narcine bancroftii | reverse complement strand
ATTTCCCAACTTCTGCAGTATTTTCTGGTTTTGTTGCTTTCATATTGGTTCTCTTTTTCTTTGACAGGGTGCATTTTCATCTATTTTTAGCAATGTGTACTGATCAAGTCAAGTTTATTGTCATTTGATTGTACAAGTACAACCCGATGAAACACCGTTCTCTGATCCTTGGTGCAAAACATACAGGCCAACAACCAGACATAACACACATACAGACAAACAATACAATTGCAGTGTTGATGCTACAGTAATTGAACTTTACACTGTGTTTCCTGCTAACTGAATATTTCCTTTTATTTGAAGATTTTCTTCATCAGCATATGCATGGATTCTGTAGATCCCATTTTTGTCAGGCCCAAGATAGTTTGAAAGTTCTTTGGATCTCATTTCACACCTTAAAATAATTGTATATGTGACTACAGACCAATTTTGTATATTATTTGTCAAAACTGATGACTCTCCTTGTCCATATTCAGCTGAATTCTACACGGGTGACCCTGCTACCAATGCAGCATGTGGATCCTGCAAAGTAGGCAATGGGTGCTATTTGTCATTGGCTGGTAGGTTCAATGTCTTCTTGCAATTATCAAATTATTAAGCAGGATTGTTCACTTTTGCAACTACCTATTGGATAGATTCCTGCTTACTTTGCCAATATGTTTAGTTGTAATTTTGAGAAATCCTTGCTAAATATTTCATTCCAAATTAAGTTTAGCTCATTGAGCTCAGCTCAGTCTCTCCCCCTCAGCGTTGGTTAATTATTATATTCAGCTACAACAATGATAGTTTTATTTACTGACATATGTAATGCACTACATACTTCATCTGGCCTTAAATATTCAATTATTTCCTTGAATGTGTTTTCAAGTTCACTGCACTTTTTGTCAATGCACTTGGCTGAACTTTTCACTCATGATTTAGCATTCTGATACTGTGACAATGCTTGTGTAAATGTAATGACCAGCTAACTAGAGGTTGTTCTGTTTTCTACCATTGCTGTTGGTGGTGTAATTCTTTATAAACCTAATTCTTCCTTTTTCACATTGATTTGGTTATAGTCAGATAATGGAAACAGCCCCTCAGCCCAACTTGTCCATGCTGGCCTTGATGACTATCTTGCATCTAATCATTATCCCCCTATGCCTTTCCTACCCAAGTATCTGTTTAAATCCATTTTAAGCTTTGCAATTGTGCTTGCCTCCACCACCTTCTCTGGCAACTTGCCCTACATACCCCTGTGAAAAAGGTGACCTCTAGTCCATTGAAAACCTTTCCCTTCTCACCTTCAATCTATGCCCTCAAGTTTTAGACTTTGCTACCCTTGGAAAAAGGCTATTTACCTTATCTATAGCCCTCATAATTTCATAAAACTCTATAAAGCTCCTATGTCAGCCTCCCATATTCCAAAAGTCCCAGCCCTATCAGTCTCTCCAGCCTTTCCTTATAATTGAAGCCACCTTGTCCCATTAACTTTCTTATAAACCTTTTCGGCTCAATGACATCTATCCTATAGACATGTGACCAGAGAGTGTACAGTCCTATAGATGTGTGACCAGACAAGTGCAGTCTCATCAATGTGTTGTACAATTGTAGCAATGTAATCATTTTTCTGATTGATGAAGGTTAGCATGTCAAAACCTTTACCACCCTGTCTACCTGTGTCTCCACTTTCATGCAACAATGCACCTCAAAGTCTTTGTGTTCTATAAGTACTCTCCACAGCCCTACCATTTATTGTGTTAGTCCTGCCCTGGTTTAACCTGCTGAAGTGAAATACAGGTGGTCCCCAACTTAAGACCGTAATTGGGACCGATGAATTGGTCCCAACAGCGAGATAAATTCATAGTTTCAACATATATCAGAGACATGCGTAAATAAATATTGACATGCCGTTCCCATTTAGCTATCTGATTTGAATTTTATTTCTCCTTCATCAAGTTAGTCATTACATGGTGCCCAAAACAAAGCCCAAAATAGCTTTAAGCACAGCCATTGTCCATTTTCACCACTCAGGAGCCTGATCAAGGCTCTGGCTTCTCCTCTGATACATCACATGTTTTTGTTTCCAGAGCCAATCCTTTTATAGTCAGTGAGATATATCTACCGAAGTTTCCCCTCAACTTTTACTGCTGTAGGTGTTCTCCTGGCTGAATTCTGTGACCCAGTCCCTCTGGATTGTCCTCCTCTTTCCTCTGCGAGTTATGTACCTATGAATGTAAAGTCTCAAGAATTTAATCGACGTTATTACTTATCCTTTTAATATGGAGCTCAAAACCGATCTGGAGCAGGTTGAGACTTTAAAAATAATGCTAGAAGATGCAAAAATGAATTTAAAATTTATTGAAGATACTCCAAATCATGGAGCTTAAAGTATAATGATCAACTGAATCCCATAAAAAGTGACGTTTTGATGTTGATTTCCAAACTTGAACTTGAAAAACAAAGCAATTTTTCTGTCACTATTAGTCCTGTACTAGTGTGTGATTACAGGCTATATTATGCCAAGGCTGTACCACCATCAGCAAGGAATTACTGCTGATGGACCTGGCCAGCTTCTTTAGCTGTTATTAAAATAATCAGCAGATGCTAAATCCATTTCAAAATTATAATATTTAAGCTCTGGGGAAGTAAATGAATGGAAATGTAAGTGTTGTATTTAAGCTCTCAATGTAAGAGCTGTAACCATGTGAAGTAGAAATCTTTTGCTGGACTCCACTGTCTTGTCTCCTTCGTAAATGAATTGAGTTTACACTAATTTGCGAGTTGGAGATAGTTTTGGCTTTGGGAGTATAGTGTGCATATTCTTCATTGCCAGAACATCTGCCATATTGACTTAAATTGTTCTGAGGATAAAATGTTCTAAATTGCATTCTTTTTTAAGATTCTCTGCAAGAACACGTAGTTCTACTGATGTAAAAAAATTAAAACCCTGGCCAGCTAACCTATTAATATCAAGTGCCAACAGCACAATTTTGAATTTACCTTGTATCACTGGTCCCTTTCTTTTTTCATGGAGAACTCTATACCTTTTATCCAAATTTGTATATATATAAAGTGGACATAAATAAGAATATAAATTTGCCTCAACTTTTTTTTCCAAGACATGATGTAGATCAATCATAGCAAAACAATATTTTAGGCTACGTCCTCTAAGCAATTCTATAAAACAATCTATATGCACTCCAGTGATAGGCATTCATGTCCTACCCGAAGGGCACCTAATTGCTTTATCAGGATTACTTTGCTGACAGATAATACATTCCTGTGCCTTTGTGTCTCTTTACTCAAATTAGTGTGTGACTCCTACTATTCCCTTACCCAAATATTTTATTGCATGAATATAATTAATCAGTACAGGTAGAAAATGCATTAGGTACATAGATTGTCCAGCAGGGGTGGTTCATATTTCAGTTTCTGGATCACTGGTGCACCCCTGCTGTTTTCAGAGCTTAATCAAATTAACAGGGGCATCCCCCTGAAGATATACCACATAGCTGCTGCTTTGAACATAAGGCAGCAGGTGCTTCAAGCTGCTACTGTGGCCATCAACTCTAATGGTCTAATGGCTCACGGATGCATCCTTTTACCTAACGGGATGTTTATTTTTGTTTTGCACTGACTCTGTGATTATCAACAACATCAATTTGTAATCTATGTGCATATTCTAATTGTGGGAAAGGAGAATATGGAGAAACATGAAGAGATACAGGGAGTAGAGAGGATGTGTCCAACTGATTAACTGACTAACTTGTGTATATTCCCATATCCCATTCTTTAGTATAACATAGTCTTATATCATCCAAAATGTGGCATCTGATCAGGGATGTGTGCAGCACCAAGTGTTATTCATAAATTAAATTGAGTATTGGATCATCAGGTACAGTGAGTTTGTGAACAAATGAGGGTTTACTTTCTACGATCAGATCCAATTATGTTGGTGTAATCAGGTTACTGCATGAGTAATTCAGAAGCTGAGACCCATAATCCAGGGGTAATGAGTTCAAATTCCACCATGCCTTCTAGAGAAATTAAATACACTTGCATCAAATTGCTGCCAGGGATTTGAGAGACCAATCACGTTTTCAGCCCAACTGCAAGCCTTACCGATAGTGCCTGCATCGTATGAATAATTTTAAAAATGCAAAATCAGATATTGCAAATTTGTGGATTTGTATAAGGTTGTTGCCTCAGTTAATTAATTAATGGAGAATGTTAATGTAAACACATCTGACTTACTCAATCTTCATTTGATTCATGTGCAACGCACACTAAAAAAAAACAAGAAATGAACATGCAAATCTTTTGCATTGCTAAGAGGTGGATAAAGAGTTCCCTAAAGGCATTTCTTCATATACTGTTGCTTAGAAGTCCTCAAGAAACTGGACAGTTTTTACAATTTTGAACTGTAAAGTCAGCTGATATTTAATGAAACAACTTAACCTATTCAAATTGCTATTATGGGCACATATTATGGCGATTATAAGGTCACCGCTATGATAAATGTTCATGAAGTGTAGAAAGTGATCAACATGGATGTGGATTGCTGGTTAATGAGCTATGAGACATATGGCAGTTGTTCAATGTAACTCCACTGGTAAGCAACAGTACCATGCAGCAATTGTACCCTGGGGAGGTATTGCAGATTCTCTGACAGATGTTATGAATAATCTGGAACAAACTCAAGAACGTTGTCAACGATTGTGACTAAGTTCACCAAACTTGATACCATTGAGGAGGCACTAGCTATGGCGCAGCACGTTAACAACAACAATCGATGCTGTTGGCATGCTATCCATGAGCTTGCAGGCTTTTGACAAAGTAGGAGCATTACTTCACTGAATACAAAGCTCACATTCACATCTATTCAAGATCCAAAACCATTATTTATCAGCTGAGAACATTTCTATGTGTTCTTAACCCATGTGTGGAGGAGGATAAGTTAATACAATGGAGGTATTGGTGAAGGCCAAACATAGTGGTACCCGAAGGTAGATTAAATTGTGCAATTATGCCAAAACTACAATAATATTCTGAATAAAATTATTGTAGATGATTTGTATCTGCTGCTCATCTTGCATAATGTATGCACAGAATTAAATGTTACTGATATTCCAGTTTGCTGGACCTACTCCACATCTACATGCATCTGAATGTAGACTCACAGCATCGAGCTTCCAGTCAATTAAAATGCAAAAATTGTTGCACACTTACACCAATCAACTAAGTAAGCTTAAATCAGTTCCAAAGAATTTTCAGCCACTGATACATAAAATTCTGAAGGGATCTCAAGGGGTTGATGCAATCAGAATAATATCCTCATTACATGGTTTGACTGAAATACCTGAAGACGTTGGGGAAGGTACTCAACAGGTTATCGTCGCACAATTCTTAGCTGAATCAGAACCGAAGTCTGCTTATAGAGCCCAAAGTCGGTGATTCACAAATGACGATAGTGGGCAGGGAGAGTTGCTTGGAGATTTGTCGCAGCTGTGCAGGAGAGCTGATGGATGAGGTTGAGCTTAGACTTGCTTTGGGATACCTCACTTGTTGCTGATTTTGTGAATCCCATTGTCTCTCCTTAATAACATTGGATCTGGGATGAAGAGCAAAAGAGGTAGAGATGAAAGCAAGTTCAATTTCTTACTGGTTATAACCCATTTATGCTGATTACGTTGACCTCTTTTTTCCTGGAAGAGAGTTCCAGACTATTCTATTTTTAGCTCTGAAAAGTCAACAGATAAACTGTGCAGAGAAAAATAAATAATGGATGTTCCTATCATGGCTTGTGGTAGTCATTAAAATTGTAGTTAAGAAGAGTTTAGAAGAATATGGACCAAATGCAGGCAAATGAAACTAGCCAAGATTGCCACCTTGGTCGATGTGAACATATTGGACTGAAAGGCCTGTTCCATTCTGATTGACTCTGACCCTCTCTGACTATGACTGTTGTTTTCAGATACAGTGTTGGTGCAGCCATTACCAGTTCTGCCTGATCTGTGGATTGTGTTTGGTTCCTGTACCCTCCCCTCCTGTGAAAAAAATGCAGTGCAGATTGAAAAAGAGGCCTTTAACATGATTATTGCAGTTAGTTGTTTCAGAAATTTCTGTAAAACATGAAAATCTGCAGAGACAGTGATTGAAGTAAAACACAAGGCCTTAGAAAATCAACAGGTCAAACTGTGTTCTTTATTTAGCAAAGATAACCAATGTTTCGGGCTTGAGCCCTTCATCAAGGGATGAACAAAATGCAGGTACGTGTCTGAATAAAATGGTGGTGGGGAGGGGCCAGGGGAAGGGCATAGTCCCACATGGAGGAGGTAATAGATGGAGAAGGGAAGGAGGGCACAATAGCAAATAGGAAGAGGGAAGATCGATCTGTGAATGGAGAGAGAATTTCTGATTGTATGGATTGCAGCTGGCAATCTTGGACCAAGCCAATCCATACCAGTAATACCACTCTATACAATGAGATTGCAATGGAAGTCTTTCATAATGTCATATCTAAATTCTTCTGTTGTGTACATTGAAATAGATTTCTACAGTAGGTGTGCTGTCAAATCTGCATTTTGAGGAGGCCACGATTCATTTGGAATGGGCTATTTTTAATTGCATATCATTGATGATACATTTCCAGCAGTAGTTGAAGAGATTGCCATGATATCCATAAAGATGCTTTTTGGAGACAGGGTAAGAAAATATACCTTGTTGGTATGGAATAAAACAGAAGTGGGAGTGAATGAAGAAATCAGAGCATTCCAGAGAAGATTGTGACTCAAGTTTAACTGAACAAGTATAACAAGCATGGTTACTGAAGAATGTCTATGAGTATCATTCAGGACTTGCCTAAGTGAGAGTGTGATAGTACAGATTCTATCACCAATGTGTATATGTACATATGTACAGATGGTAGTGTAGGATGACTGTGATTGGCTGAGAGTGTAGCCACACCTACTGGAAGGTCTTAAAGGTTTGCTCCTAGCCAGACCATGTCATTCTGGACTGGTCGACCTACTTGTGATATGCTCCAGTCTTTTAGTTAATAAAAGCCTTGGTTTGGATCAACAAGTCTTTGGTTCTTTCGATGCGCATTACAAAGAATGATGACCAGAGGCTAAATGTTTCAGCCTGAGAATGTTGGGATCTAGTGAAGTCCAACTCGCTAGGTTAGGACTGCAGGCTACAGCTATATACAGATCCAGTACAAACACATCAACTTCTTTCCCCTGAAAGTAGACTAATTTTTTTTACTGATTGTTAAGAACTTAAAGTGGTTGGAAGTATAACTGTTTTGGCCATGGTCCTGAATACGCAGAGGAAAGGAGCTCTGATGTAAGATTTTGCAACATGCATTCACCCCAAGACACTTGCTCCACGGTACAGCTGAGTGCAGTTTGTCATGTCACTGCACTCCAATGCAATGCCTTTCCATTCTGTGTCTAATAGGGAGGACAAATAATCCATGATCAGAGCGTAGGAAGTGATAATAGAACAATTGTTGGCACAGGTGATAGATTGGCATCTTTTGCTATTATACAGGATCACTTCTCATTCCATCACCATGTCAATGGCAAGGGTGAGTTTGGTACTGAATAAATTGGAAGGTGTGGTGGGGGAAATAAGATGAGATCAGGTGGTGGGGACATGTCACATGTCACAAGTCAGGAGAGACAGGAAATATATGAAAATGCTCTGACACTGGCTCATAGCAGATTGTTAAAGAGGGCTTGTGAGGAGAATGTGGAAATTTTACAGTCAAGACAAGTTTATTGTCATTTGATTGTACAAGTACCAATCCTCAGGGCTAAAACATGCAGGGACACAACCAGATGTAACAGACATACAGATAAATAATATATATATGCAGAACAAGCATTATATCTATAAAAGTAATTAAATATTATATTGTATTGTTCAAATGATATTCTCGGACGGTTAGTATGAGCAATTCTTTTGGTCGTTCAGCATTCTCACTGCCTGTAGAAAGAAGCTCTTCCTCAGCCTGGTGGTTCTGGCTCTGTATCTCTTCCCTGATAGGAGTAGCTAAAAGACATTGTTTGCAGGGTGGAAGGGGTCCTCAATGATTTTGCACACCCTCTTCAGACAAGGTTCCCGGTAGATCATGTTGATGGGGGGTGGGGAGGATCCTCTCTGCCATTCTTATGGTCCTGTGAATTGACCTCTGATCTATTTTTCTACGGCAACCGTGATGCACCCGGCCAGAATACTCTCGATAGGGATCCTATAGAAAGTTGACATAATGGTGATCGGTAGCATTGCCCGCTTCAGTCTTCTCAGGAAGTGCAGTCACTGTGCACCTTCCTGACAAGTGAAGAGATGTTGAGTGTTCACTAGCTAAGTGAATTCCAAGGAACTTGGTGCTCTCCACTCTCTCTATTACAGAGTTGTGATGTGTAGTTCCTGTAGATGGTCATTCCTGATCCTTCTGAACTCCACGATCATCTCCTTCATTTTGTCCATATTGAGACTCAGGTTATTACTCTCACACCATTTCACAAGATTTTCCACCTCTTCTCTGTAGTGCGACTCATCGTTGTTGCTGATGAGGCCAACGACTGTTGTGTCATCTGCAAACTTGGTGACTCTGTTGGAGCTGGATCTGGCCATGCAGTCGTGGGTCAGTAGCGTGAGGTGCATCAGTGCTCAAGGTGACAGTGCTTGATATTCTGCTACCAACCTGGACAGACTGTGGTCTTTCCATTAGGATGACCAGGATCCATTTACAGAGAGGGATGTTGAAGGGTTTTAGAGAAAATGTGGGTACAAGTCAAATGATGCATGGACATGACAGCTAGGAAGATACTGATTGTGAATTTAAGTGAAGGACAGGTCCAAATTTGAGTTTCATACTTATGTAATTATTTCTAGTCAGGAAATGAATGAGACCCAAAACTGAGTGATGACTCTGTATCTCTTCCCTGATAGGAGTAGCTAAAATATATTGTTTGCAGGGTGGAAGGGGTCCTCAATGATTTTGCGCACCCTCTTCAGACAAGGTTCCCGGTAGATCATGTTGATGGGGGGTGGGGAGGATCCTCTCTGCCATTCTTATGGTCCTGTGAATTGACCTCTGATCTATTTTTCTACAGCAACCGTGATGCACCTGGCCAGAATACTCTCGACAGGGATCCTATAGAAAGTTGACATAATGGTGATCGGTAGCCTTCTTGGATACAACTTTGTAGTTAATGTCTTGAAGACATTTATCACAGAAACAATCCCTTTGGACAATTGACCAGGCCAATCATCTATCATCTATTTTCACTAATCTTATAATAATTTTAATTTTTGTTTTCAGATTCTCCCCTCAGATCTCAAAGTTTAAGTAAACCAGCAGAATGATTCAGTTTATATCGATTGAGATAATAACAAGTGTATAAAGACAAATTTAATCCATTGAAGAAACATTTGTGTGCAAAATGTTAAAGCTTTTTTGAAAAGCATGTGCTGAAAATGTGGCATTGTGTTCCTCCTGTACCCAAAGTTTTCTCAATTAACTTTTCCAAAGCAAAAAAAATATTCTTGTATCTGTAACAGAATTTCAGATTTAAAAATAAAAATTGCTGAAATTCAGGGTTCTATAGGTTCATCTATTTGGCTAAGCAAGCAGTGACAGACACACCAAATCTCTACTGTAAGTGCAGGGATAAGAGGCTCTTAATGCATCTGCATAATATCACTGAAATGAAAAACACAACCAGACACACAATTTCTGCCTTTTAACGAATGCTTCTGACCGCAAGGATGTTTGGACTGACCAACAACATTCTGCATCGCGAACCCTATTTACCAGAATCATGGATTAATTCATAAGCTGAACCATTGCAGGCATTGCCAAGTGACCTAAAGTGCTGCTAGTTAGGGCGCATTAGGGACACTTTCAAGTGGATGAGAGATCAAACTGTTCACTTAGTCAAATGAACTTAAAAGACCTCATGGAAATGGCCATCAGTCCAAGAGAATTTTCCCGGTTATCTTTGTCTACACTGAGTCAAATTTGTCCCTGTCAGCTGCACAGAACCATAGAGTCAGAGATTTATAGATAAGTTAGCCTTTGCTTGAAAAGGAATAATTTCAAAGCTAATCGGTAGACACAATACATATGTGTTGGGTAAGATATGAAAACATTGAAAATCTCCAACTGATTGTTTTAACAGAAATGGAAGTATAAGGTGGCAAGGAGGGTTGGGGCACTGGTGTGCAGTGTGGTGGTGAGCTGGTGAAATATTTGCTCCCAGAAGGCATGTTGCTCATTTAACTATCATAATGAGATGCCATGCCTCAGATTTAGCCTATTTTCGGGACTTATCCAGCTCAGAAAGCCTTGGGTAACAGGGTATCTCAGCTGAAGGTAGATGAGATCTGCTTGATGGAAAAATTAAGTGTGTTTTTCTTTTTTTGTTAACTCCTTTGACACTTGAACAGAACAGCTTTCTATCAGAGAACAGCTTGCCTGAGTGTGATGGGCATGCTCCCACTCCTCCCTATGACCAGGGGGGCATATTTTTAGAGTAGGCATCTATGAATTTAAGTTGGAGATGAAGAGGAATATCTTTTCTTGAAAGATTATGATTACTGGAAGAATATAATTACATAGCAATCTTGAACTTGCATCCAGGTCACTAAGTCTGAGATGGACAAATTTTTAGTCTCCAGTGGAGTCATGGGGTTTATGGGAAACAGTGAGAAAAGTCTTAGACTCATAGAGTTAAAGAGATCCACAGCATAGAAGCAAGCTTTGTGGCTCAACCAAACTAATCCTATTGCTTGTGATTGACCCACTCCCTTTTAAAACATGTACCGTCTAAATGTCTTTTGAACTACACATTTGTTCCCACTTCTACCACTTCTTCTTTGACTCATTCCATATATCTACCACTGTCTATATGAAAAAGATGCTCCTCAGGTCCCTTTTAAATCTTTCACCTCGCACCTTAATTCTATGCCTGTAAGTTTTAGATTCCCCTATCCTGGGAAAGGGTCATGACTGTTTACCTTGTACGTGCCCCTCATGATTTCATCAATATTTGTAAGGTACCCCTTAGCCTCATATGAATGGTGATAAGTGGTACACTTCAGGGATTGGTGCTGGGACCATTGATGTTTGTCATCTATTCAACAATCTGGATGATAATTTGGTAAATTGGATCAGCAAGTTTGCAAATGACATAAGATTGGAGATGTTGTGGACAGTGAAGAATGTTTTCAAATCTTGTAGAGGGAGTTGGACCATCTGAAAAAAATGGGCTGAAAAATGGCAGATGTAATTTAATGCAGACAGGTGTGAGAAGTTGCATCTTGGAAGGACAAACCGAGAAAGAACATACATGTCAAAATGGTAGGGCATCGAGGAGAGCGATAGAACAGAGAGATCTGGGAATACAGATACATAATTCCCTGAAAGTAGTGTCACAGGTTGATAGGATTATAAAGAGATCTTTTGGAATATTTGTCTTCAGAAATCAAAATATTGAGTACAGTTATTGGGATGTTACGTGAAAGTTGTAAAAGACATTTAGTGTGGCCAGATTTGAAGCATTGTGTGCATTTTGGTCACCTAACTACCGGAATGATATCAATAAGATGGAGTGCAGAGAAGATTTACAAGGATGTTGCTAGGACATCAGGAATTGAGTTACAGGGAAAGATTAAAGAGATTAGGATTTTATTCCATGGAGCGTAAAGAATAAGGGAAGATTTGATACAGGTATTTAAAATGATGAGGGGGGCATAGACAAAGTAAATGTAGATAGGCAAAGTAAATGTAGATTCCATCAGAGGACATGGAATAAGAATGAAAGGGGAAAGGTTTAGGGGGAACATGAGGGGGAACTTCTTCACACAGAGAATGGTGGGGGTGTGGAATGAGCTTCCAGTTGAAATGATGAATGCGGGCTAAATTTTAATACTTAAGAGGAGGAATTTGTACAAGTATATGGATGGGAGAGGTATGGAGGGCTAGGACTGGGTGCAGGTCAGAGGGACTAGGCAAAAAAAAATGGTTCAAGACAGAATAGAAGGACTGAAGAAGCTGTAATGTTCTGTGCTGTAATGTTCTATGGAGAAAAATCACCGTCTTATAATTCAAGCCAACCAGTCCCGATAACATTCTCATGAATCTTTTCTGTATACTATCTAGTTTCTGTAGTTGTTTGAGCAAAACACCAAGTGCAAGTGTAGTCTCACCAATGTCATGCAGGGTTGTAACATTACACCCCTGCTTCTGTTCACAATTAGACCTAATTAGCCATTTTTGTGAAAGTATGTACCTCTACCCCAAGTTTGTTCTACAGCACACCCCAGGACTCTACTGTTCTCCATCTAAGACTGCCCTGGTTTAAGATGCCAAAGTGAAACGCCTCACACGTGTCCAAGTTAAATTTTGTCTATCATTCCCTGGCCCACTTTGCAAGTTCATCTCGATCTTATTGAAATGTTAGCTAACTTTCTTCACTGTCCACTAGGCTACCAATTTTGGTGTCATTTGCACATTCAATAAACATACTAACTGCATTGTCAAGCAAGTGTTAATATAGATGACAAACAATGGACTCAGCATCAATCTTTGTGGCACACCATTGGTTACAGGGCTTCAATCTATGCAAGAACCCTCTCCTGCCCCACTATGTCTCCTGTCATCAATCCAAACCTGTACAAACTTGTACACTGTGTCAGATCCCATGTGATCTGACCTTTCAGTCTACTGTGGGACCCTTTTACAGGCCTTGATAAAACTCAATGCAGACAAAATGAAGCTGTGGCCAAAATCAGATCAGTTGTCACCCCTTTGGAATAAAGAAGTAGATGCCAGGGTCCATTTCACCTCATATTCAAACCTGCCTCCTTACTTATCATTGGATAAATGCACCCACAGAAGCCAAAGGCCCAAAAATGAGTCCCCAACTTCTCCACAATTAGACTAGCATCTCCTCCATTTGATCCTGTAACAGAAGTTCCCATTCTGAGTTTTAAGGTTAGCTATCCACTTCGCAGAACTTCAGATCAGAACACTCACACCCCTGGTTTGAAGTTTCTCACCCTTCCAAACTAAAATCACTGACCACTTCCCACCAGACCCTTACATCTACATGTTCTACCCATCTATATAATTCACCCAAAGCCATCTGAAGGTTCTGTAACTGTTCTGGTTCTCACCAAAACATTCCCTGTGACTAGTAATTTAATATATTATGTGCAGAGTACCTGATGCAAAAGAAGGTGCACATGGTGTTGTTAGGCTGCACAGCACTTGCCTGGACAAAACACTTGTCCTTCAATTCTACTGACTGTAGACTCTTTATAAAATCTTGGGCTAATATGTCAGGGGCCAAGCATTAACTCCATAGGAAAAGTTCATCACATCATTCATATTCAAATTTATATTATTTATTTTCAGAAAATAACAGGCAGGAACTTGCCAAGAAATGCATCATACTGCTAGCAGTTCTCCACGTAATGACCACCATACTGGGGATTCCTGAACTTGCTGACTACTCTGTGCTGGGGTTTCCCTTGCTGCTCTGCAAAATTGGATTGGGCGTGAAATCTAGTGGTGGGATATGAGCTCACTGCAATTTCTGCATTCACATTTACACAGGGGAATCTGCCTGCTGAACGTGTGCCAAGTTAGACCTGGTATAAGAACAATAAAACCATTCATTTTAATGGAGACAAATGTCTGCTGAGGACATGGCAAGCAATTTACATTTTTAAAATGTAATTAATGTTTTAATTGTTTAAATATGATTCACATTTTGAATTTGTTCTAGTATTTTATGAAGATTATTAAAACTTTTTTTGGAAAAGTTATTGGCTTTATTTAATTTTAATAATTTGCTTTATTTTTCTGAAAATCAAGGCATTGAGAGACATTCATCATCCTTGGTAGGTTTGACAGTCAGCTAAGCCTGACGATATATCCAAGCAAACTGTCAATGTTCTGCTCTTCCATTCATGAGAGCTACATTTGTTCTGATTGATCTATATGTCCATGTCATTTAGAATCTCTCATCTTTGGCCAGCAAGACAAACCCATTGATCTACAAAATTTTATATATTTATTAGTCAACAATAAGTACTCAAACCATCGAGTTCTGGACCATTTGGATCATGAACTCAGTTATATGAGACATAACATGTGGTAGGAGTAATATGATTGTCAGCACCAGGCAACATGTAATAAAGACTGAGAAAACTCTGGATCTCCTTTTGTTGAACTGGGCTTGCTGTTAGTACATTGATTGAGATCAATTTCCTTGATTACTGATCAGTTTTATTGTTGCACATGCAACATTTAGGTAACAGAAAGCAAAATCATGAGACATTTTTCTTTTGATGACCAGACTTTTTCATGTTCCATGGGAAATTGACGGATTGAACTCAATAAATTTCCCATCAAGATGCTGGTTGCCTGTAAGTCCCAAAGAGTTTTGGCAATAGTGCAAGAAGTCAAAAGGATCATTAGGTATAAGGACAAATCTTTCCTTCCCTTTCAAAGTTAAACATCATCACATGACACAGCATCTAAGATTTATGCAGCAAATGGTGGATTGGTTAAATCCTATTTTTGGACTAGACAACTATTGTTTACAACCATCAACTTCAAAGTGCATGGCATCAACATTTCTCCCTCAATGGGAAAAAAAAAGTTGTATTGGTATATGCCTTTCAACAATTCAGCATGCCACCAATATTTTTTTATAGGCACGTCAAGAAGCAATTAAAGTGTACTAATTGGGGTAACATCCAACAAACCTACCTAAGGAACCAGGATTAACCAGGGTGTTGCTTGTATAGGGTTTCCATATTCTCCAAGTGTCAGTATAGATATTCTCTTAAAGCTTTGGCACCCACTCCCACCCATATCACAAAGGCAAGCAGGTTGGCAGGTTCACTGACTGCCATAAATTGCACTAGTATATAAGTGAGTGGTGGAAGGATGAGTGCAGAGTTAGTGTGAAAAGAAAGTTTGATGTTCAATGCAGACTCAGTGCAACAGGGGCAGGTTTTGGTGTTGCACGCTCTTATGACTCTATGAATTGAGATAATGATCAGTTACTCTGTTTTGGCGATAAGTGAGGAAAAGTATCGGAATAAACTCTTCTGTTCTTTTCTGAATTTTGCTGTGAAGTCAAAGGGTAACTTAGATTAATTATCATCAACTTAAGTTTGTGTGATTAGGTCCTGGAATGGGACTTGAACCCACTCTGAATTTTGAAAACATTTAAGAGGGGAAATTGGACCTATTTACAACCACTTGGTGGCAGTCTTTTACTATTTATTGAAAGTGGCAAAGCCAATTTGAGAGATCGGATAGGGTGTGGTCAGTGATGTTATGAAGCAACGACTGAACTCCTACCACAAAGGTCATAAAATGGTCATGAGAAAATGAGATGCTTTTCCTACTACAGTTAAAAGTCAGAGGAATGTAAGACATATGAATATTGAGACGCAATATGAATAATATGACGAAGTTTGAAAGAGTGCTTCAGAATATATGACAACTTTTGACAGAGTCCAACAGGCGATTCCAGAAGTTTTGAAGAAGTACATTTGAAATATTATTTGGACTGCAAATGATGAATTCTAGAGGAACACCTGTCCATTTATGCTCATGTTTCTTAATCAAGTTTTGATATCCATATGCAAAATATTTTTTGGATGCATCTTAAATAAGATACAATAAGATAAGGAAATGATGGATCTTCATCTCGGGCAACCTGATAGAACTAAGTGTGCTAACATTATACATTTTTAGCCCTGGTTAATCGAGGCTGTGTAAGGATATCATTGTTTTCTTCTCTCAAAAATTCAGAGACCAGACTTCTGAAAGCTTCATGAGTGTGTTTACTAATAGCAACACTAATAAAAATTAAATTCACATTTTTCAACAAGCCACAATGTAATTTGAGATCTCAATTTTGTGATTCCTCAGGCCTTTAGTTTACCAATCCAATAACATAATAACTTCACCTCAGTGCTTCAGATGCACTCTACATGGTGTATTCAGTGGTAACAGAGCCTTCACTGTTCCTTTATGGAAGCATTTCACCCAGGTTTAAATCCTTAAATGAATACATATTAGTCTTGAACAAATGACTAGCTTTCATTCATATAGCTTAAAATTCAGATGGATGTAAGACTAAAAGATCTGATGAACAGATCATATATTGTAAATGCCCTCTAATAATTTATTTCTGTTTTTTTTTGTGGTTGAGAAGTGGTGGAAGTGTTCATTCAATCCTTCAAATTAGATTTGGGATCACTTCTGTGCATGTTCCAAGTCAATTGAGCTCACTCATCTTGGGACTTATTACATTGTTGTTAATCACTTCTATTGGACCCCATTACCTACCTTCTGTCATCTTGATTCCTAGCCTGATAGTCTGGTCATAATTCTCTTAAGGTTGGTCAAAGTCCAACCTACACAGAAACTGCTCTAGATACAAAATGATTGGAGTCATGTAAAAACAGGAGAAAAGCAGAGTCTGTGGGTTTATACCAACCAAAATTATGGATGCTGACACGTAGAAATCCCAGGATCAATTAATTTATATAAATCTGGTGGGATAAGGGAGAAAACCTGCCAGAGAAGCATATGGTTGGGTGTGGAAGGAAGAGGTGAATGTGGTGAGGAGACGTGGTTGGAAAATTTAGGAAGGAAATAAATCAACTTCATCATTTATAAAGCTATATGCATTTAAAGGGTGAGATGGCTGAAGTGAAGATGGATGCAACTGGGCTTTCAAGGAAAATTTTAAAAATGAAAAAATAATTATTTCAAAAAGAGTTGTTGCTACAGTTTACCAAAGAATAGATTGAAATTCATTGGATTTCCAGCAGTACCATTGCATAAAAATGTCTACCTTACACGAGAAGAGGGAAGGAGAGCTCTGAATTACATAACTGCAAAAGATGGCATCTTATTCTTTCTAGAAACAATGGACCAGACCCTGCTGTTTATTTCAAACATTTGTGATTGCACCAAATTTGGCTATTGAAATTGTAGTATGTCTTGGACTGATGTGCAAGCGGAGTGAAATGCAAATATCACTTTCCATTGCAAAGACATTTTCTGATCAATTTGGCTTCATTAAACATAAATAATCTCTGACAATTTTTTTTTAGTTCTTTGAGTATCAACCAGAATGATCAATAGCAACCAGATGTAGTAGATTTGCATTTATAAAAGATGGTTCACCACGTTCCAACAAATATGACTTTGTTCTTACCATTAACATATACAGGGGGTTCTGGGAAATGAGGTCTAGTGATCGTTGAAAGTGGTCATTCAAGTAGATAGGGTGGTAAAGAAGACATATGGTAAGTTTGCCATTATGAGGGGCACTAAGTATAAAAGTACTTTGTACTTTTGCACTCATGCTGCAGTGATATAAACTTTGGTCAGACTGCACTTAGAGTATTGTGTGCAATTCTGAATGCCCCACTACAAGAACAATGTGGAGGCTTTGGAAAGAGTACAGAGACGATTTACCAAGGTGTTGCCTGGATTAGAGGCTATGAGCTACAAGCGTAGATTGGACAAACTTGGGTTGCTTTCTCCACAGTGTCAAAGTCTGAGAGATGACCAGATCAGAGTTTATAAAATTAATAAGAGCTATTGATACGATAGATAATTAGTGCTGAAGAGCCATTGCCAGTAAGTCCTAGAATTTTGCACTTCGCTCCTCTCACGTCCTGAACAGAGAGCTATTGAATGGGCAACAAGCTGTTAAACGGAGTGCAATGTGAAGCTGTTCACTTTAGAAGAAATAAAAAGAAGCAGATTATTATTACCTAAATGGATACATATTATTGAAAACTGTAACACAAAAGCACCTTTTCACCAGAGCAAGATTAACAAACACCAGAGGACATCTGTACAAGATGAGAGGAGTAAGGTTAAAGGAGATGTCAGGGGTAATTTTTTTAACCCAGAGAATAGAGTGTGCCTGCAATGGATTGCCAGGGGTGGTGGTGGAGGCTGGAACAATAAAAGACTCTTAGACAGGAACATTAAAATACTCTTAGACAGGCATATGGATGCAAGAAAAAGAGAATGTTATAGGTGTGAGGTAGGGAAGGTTTAGTTTGTATAGGTTTATATAGGCTGTGCTACATCATGGGCTGAAGGGCCAGTAATATTCTACATCTATCTATGTGCTCTTCCTCATCTACTTCTTCCCTTTTCTCAGTCCCAAAGGACAGTTTATTTTCACAGAAGCCTGAGGAACTCTGCTTTGTCCCCGACGTCTCTTACCAACTGCTGTGCAGAGAGACATGAAAGTACTGGAATCCTAAAAGGTTAGTTTGCAGGTGCAGCAGGTATCAAAGAGTCCATTGGGATGTTGTCCATTGCTGGAGGGGTTGATTTAAGAGCAGAGATGTGCTACTGCAACAGTTCAGGGTACTGATGAGGTCACACCTGTACAGTGTGCAGTTCTGCTCTCCTTCCTTGGCTTGAGGTGATGCAGAGGAATTTCACCAGACTGATCCTGGAAATGAAGGGGTTAGCTCATGAGGAGAGATTAGGTAGTCTTGGACTGTACTCACTGGAACCTAGAGGATGAGGGGGGATCATATATAAAATGGTGAAAGGAATAACATGAGGCAGGGTGGAATTTCCACTGGCAGGTGTGACTGAGAGGACAATTTTGAAATTCAGGGGAGTAGATTTAAGGCAAAGATGAGGAGGAACTGCTTCTTTCAGAGATGAGTGGCTGGTACTGGAATCTTGAGTAAACAAAGAATTGTTGGAGGAACTTTGCAGATCAGACAGCATTCTTGGATAGGTCCTATGAAATGCTCTGCCCACTGAAGGAGTAACAGCCAGCTCATTAGATATATCTAACACCCATAGACTTTTGAATATTCACCAAATTAATGGTTAAAAGGAATGGGGAGATAAGTGGAGCTGAGTCCACTGCAGAGTTTTAACTATAGTCCAGGCTGCCATGATTCAGTTTCAGATTTATTGTCAGAGTACACACATGACATCACATACATCCCTGAGATGCTTTTCTTCCTGCGGGCAAGACAATTACCACTTATTAGTAGTGCAAAATAAATGTACACAGCATACATGTGTAAACAAATAAAAAACTGTCACCAGATAACAAATGTAAACAAACTATGCAATACAGAGAGAATACAAAAAAAATCAATGAAGTGCAATAATTGAGTCCCTGATTCTTATTGTTGAGGAGTCTGATTTTGGAGGGACAGCAGCTGTTCCTGAACCTGGTGGTGTGAGACTTGTTGCACCTATATCTCTTTCAAGATGGCAGCAGCGTTCCCTGTACACATTCTCGATAGTGAGGAAAATTCTGTTTGTGACATCCTGGGGGCTGTGTCCACTAACTTTTGCAAGGCTTTACACTCAGGGGCATCATTGTTGTTCCTGTACCAGACCATGATGCAGCCAATCAGCACACTTTCCATCATAGAAATTTGCCAGGGTTTCAAATGTCTTGCAAACCAACTTCCCCTCTATCAATTCTATCTAACTCACTCTGTTTTGGGAAACCTAACAAGTTAAAGGACTAGTAATACAGATCCTCCAACAGGCTTCTCCTTCTCAGTGGGTGAGTATTCTTCCACTCTGGTGCCCTATGTCAATTCAATTCAATAAATGCTGTCTGTTTTTCTCTCCATAGATTCTTAGCCCCCTGCTCTACTCACTTTACACCTATGACTGTGTGGCTTGGTACAACAATAACATCATCTGCAAATTTGCTGACAATACCATGGTAGTGGATTGTATAAAGAAAGACAATGAGTTACCATTCAGGAGGGATATTGAAAATGGCTGAATGGTGCACCAACAACAGCCTTGCATTCAATGTCACCAAAACCAAGGGGATGATTGTTGACTACAGAAGGGAAACCAGAGGTGTACAATCCAGTGATCATTGGGCAATCAGAGGTGGAGAGGGTGAGAAAATGCAAGTTCTTGGGAGTCACTATCATGAAGGAACTTTCCTGGACTAATGCCATTGTGAAGAAAGAATGTCAGCACCTCTACTTCCTTAGGAATTTGTCAAGGTTTGGTATGACACCAGAAACTCTGGCAAATTTCTACAAATGTGTGGTGGAAAGTGTACTGACCAGTTAAATCCTGGCCTGGTATGGGGACACCAATACCCCTGAGTGTAAAGCCCTCCAAAAGGTAGGGGACATAGCCCAGGACATCACAAGCAAAACCTTCCCCACTATTGAGAATATGTACAGGGAATACTGCCATTGGAGAGCAGCAGCAATCATCAAGGGTCCATACCACCCGCTCCGCCGCGAGGCCCCGGGAGCGCGCACGTCCACCCGCGGCCCGAGCCTCAGGGGCGCGTGGACCTCGGCCGCCTGTCGTCACGTGCGCATGCTCGATCTTCAACTGCCTGTTCTTCACCCCCCTCCCCGTGCGCATGCTCGTACTTCTGCCGCCAATCCAACGGCGCCGATGGCGGGAACTGCCGCCCTCTGCTGGGAGTCAGCGCGGATGGTGTGCTTGGTCTGGCCCTCGGGCTGCAGAAGCGAAGGGCGGGCACCGAGCCTAACACGCGGCGAGGAACCCGTCCTGATAAAAAAAATTTTTAAAAAAAGAGTCCATACCACCCAACACAAGCTCTGTTCTCCCTGCTGCCATCAGGAAAGAGGTATAGGTACCACAAAACTTGCACCACCAGGTTAAGGAACAGCTGCTACCCTCCACCTGACTGCTCAACGACCAACTCAATCAGCGCTCTTACTTGTGCACTTTATTGATGTTTCTATTTATTCTGTATTGCATAGTCAGTTTGTTTAAATTCATTATCTGTTTACAGTATTTTTTAATATGTGTGCATTGTGTACAGTTTCTTTTTTGCATTACCAATTAATGGTAATTCTGCCTCGCCTACAGGAAAAAGAATCTGAGAGTTGTATGTGATGTCATGTATGTACTCTGACAATAAATCTGAAATTTGAAATCAGAAATCTGGATGCTGCCTGACCCATTGTTTTCCTGCAGCAGTTTGTTCTTTCTTTTTGCCAGAGATGAGAAATCACTTGAGAATGAATGTGTGTAGACCTCAGCTTTCTCCAGCAGGAAGAGGAAGCACCTTCAATCATCAAATTCAATTGCAGCTAAGCATGGGAGGTGGAGATGAGGGAGTCAGTGAGTCTTCAGGGGAATCATGAGCATATAAACTGCATTTTATATCATATTTCCATATATTCTACAATTCTTTTAGCATCTGTTCATTCCATCATTAAAGATGCACAAAATAACTGTTTAAGAAAGCTTACTGCTAAAACAATGACTTTTTTTTCCCAACAGGGATTGCAAGCCATCCCTGTGCAAGCCAATAAAGGGAAGGAAGCTGTCTCCTTCTTCAAGGAGGCACAGAGAATGTAGCTGAAGAACTGATATGTGGTGAGACACAGAACATAAAGAAGCCAGACAATGAAAATGTGCAGTTGGCTCCAAAGTTAATTACGTAGAGGTGTAAGGCATGTCAACCACTGACTACAGAGCATGTAGTTGGTGATATCATGAGACCAGCTACTAACCAAAATGTGCTAACAAATAGCTTCTTTCCAAGTCATCCACCACCCTAACCACCCTATACACAAACATGCTGGAAAAAACTCTACAGGTCATTCAGCATCCATAGGAAGTCAAAGGTAACCAATGTCTCAAACCAGGGACTTTCAACAGCCAAATACCGCCCACCATAATGTCAACCTTCTATCAATAGCATCCTGGCCGGCTGCATCACAGTGTGGTATGGTTTCTGCAGAGAAATGGATCAGAAGTCAATCCACAGGACCATAAGAATAGCAGAGAGGATCACTGTCGTGTCCCTCTCCTCCCATTGACGTGATCCACCAGGATCATTGTCTGAAGAGGGCATGCAAATTTGCTTAGGGTCCTTTCTACCCTGCACACCACATCTTTCAGCTGCTCTGTTGGGAAAGAGATACAGGAGTATCAGAGCCAGCACCACCAGGGAGAGGAACCGCTTCTTTGCACGGGCAGTGAGATTGCTGAACGGCCAAAGGAACTGCTCACACTAGCCATCTGAGACTCTCGTATTCATGAAGCAATATTTATTTATTTGTCTAGATGAATACTTGTCCTGAATATGTATTGTTTTCTGTATATGTTTTGTCTGCTTTTGAGTCTGTGTGCTTTGCACTGAGAACCAGAGAATGCTGTTTTGTCAGGTTGTACCTGTACAAACAGATGACAATAAACTTGACTTGCTTGCCATTGTCATTGAGTCAAAATCCTGGAATTCTTCAGCTGATAGTATTACAAAGAATCCACCATAATAATTGCAGCATTTCTGGACAAAATCCTTTTTAAAATACATCTCGAATATGAGATTCCTTGTTTGAAAAGATTCTAATATTTACATTTGCTTTAAAAGTAATCTTCATAAAGAAGACACATGAAAGGGGGAAACTGTCTTTCCATGATAAGAAGTTTCTTAATTCTGACACTGAATTTTTGATTTCTTTGAGTAAGTAACATGCAGGATATACAATGGAGAGTTAGTGGACGTTGTTTGCTTGGATTTTCAGAAGGCAAGATGCTGCTACAATGGCTGAGAAACAAAACAGTTTTATCTTTAATAATACCCATCGTTAAAGGAAAGGTATTAACATGAAGATTAGCTGACTGGCAGAAGGCAAAGAGTAGGGAAATAGGAGCCCATATTTGGCTGGCTGCAAGTAACTAGTGTATTCTGCAGGTATTGGTGTTGGGTTCACTACTTATCATGATGTTTGTTAATGATTTGAAGGATTGAATTCATGGCTTTGTAGCCAAGTTTATGGATGATGTGAAGACCTGTGTAAGGACAGGTAGTTTTGAGACGGCAGTGAGTCTACAGAGGGAATGGGACAGGTTGGGAGAATAGGCAAAAAGTGGCAATTGGAATAGAGCATACGGAAGTATATGGTCATGCACTTTGGTAGAAGGAATAAAGTCATAGACTATTAAATGGGGAGAGAATTCAGGAAAGAGAGCTCCAAAGGGACTTGGGAGTCCAAATGCAAGATTCCCTAAAGGTTAACTTGCAGGCTGAATCATAGCAGGGAAAGCAAATGCAATTTTGAGAAAACTAGAATATATTAAAAAAAGATATACATTCTGTTGGCTCTTTCCCTTTGTTAGAATAAGAGAGATACATGCTGTAGTGAGAGTGATCATGTTTGCATGGGTACTAACAAAGACTGATTATAGTTACTGTTTGATTAGACTTGACTGTCAGCAGGGGGCAGGAGACACAGTATGTTTGTTCTGTAATGGATGCTTGCAGCCTCATGGTCTGCCTCATGGTGCTGTTTAAGCAACTTTTAAAGCAAAGAACCTTTTCCTTCATCCATATGTTGTCTAAGAACTCACATATAT
The DNA here is from genome assembly GCF_036971445.1 of Narcine bancroftii. Taxonomy (NCBI): domain Eukaryota; kingdom Metazoa; phylum Chordata; class Chondrichthyes; order Torpediniformes; family Narcinidae; genus Narcine; species Narcine bancroftii. Next base: position 334,203,527 of record NC_091470.1, on the reverse strand, counting down.
GAATACAAGATGAAATATGGTGTCAGAAGTGGGATGACGGAAATTAGAAGGAAATACTTTAAAAGTTAAAATCTAAAAACAGCAACTGATCAGTGAAGAGAAGCTAACACAATGAAAAATGGAAGGATTACATCCATCAGTGAAACTTCAGATGACAGGTAGTGTGGCTGAAAATTGGAACAGATTTAAATAGCATTTTGGATTGTACGTAGTAGCAGTCAGAGCTGACGAGAAAAGTGATAAAGTGAAAACGTCAGTTTTCTTACATGTTGTGGGAGATGATGCCACATTTGCTGCCGAAGGACACAAAATGAAACTGGAAAAGATAATGGAACAGTTTGAGGCATACTGCATAACTAAACATAACGTGATGTTTGAGAAGCACAGATTTTTCATGTGTACAGAAAATGGAAGAAAGTATTGATTTGAATTGAGAAACAGAAGTAAACCGTGTAAATGTGGTGGACTGACCGACCCGCTGATATTCCAAATAATAGTCTAAGAGAGCAAAATCTAGATCTTGAAAAAGCCATAGCACTCTGTAGGGATACAGAAACTGTAAAAACGTAGGCAAAAGAGCTGTTCAGTGAAATTAGCTGCAACATGGATGCTATGAGCAAGAACAGACATAAACCATTTAATAAAAAGTGCACCAAACTGGAAAGAGAGGCGTGGCCAGCGAGCAAAAATGAAAGGGACAATTGAAAGCCATGTCGTCGATGCAGTACACATCACCTAACAAAAATGTGTCCAGCATATGGTAAAATATGCTATATGTGCAACAAAAGCAATCATTATGCCTGTTGCTGTAGGAACCAAGTGCAACAAAGCAAGGTTCATGCAGTAGATGAAAGGGATATAGAGGAATTCTTTGTCAATGTTGTGACTGAAACCGAGAAAAAAAAACAGAGACTAGATGTTGAGATTAAAAGTCAATGGCATATACATTTCAGTTAAATTGGATATTGGAGCACAAATTAATGTAATATCAGAGACTGATTTTAACAAGATTAGACTCAGTCCAAAGATGTATGGAACAAAAGTGAAGGTGGCAAGATATTCAGGTACTGATATACCAGTGCAATGAGAATGCATGGTCAAAGTGAAACACAAGGACTGAAAGCACATGCTAGCATTCATCGTGGTACAATAGGATGTACAGGTCTTATCAGGTTTAACAGCCTGTGAGAACTGAAGCTGGTAAAAAGAGTCCTCAATGTGGAAAGCGAAGGAGAGACTGTCTATGCTAAACTCATAAAAGAGTACAATAACCTATTTCAGGGTCTAGGCTGCCTTCCAGAAAAACACATGATCAGAGTGGATAAACATGTGCCACCATTAATACATCCAAGCAGGAAAGTTCCATTTGCACTTCAAAAGCAACTAAAGGCAGAGTTGGACAGGATGGAAAGCCTGAATGTAATTCAGAAGATAGATGAGACAATGAAGTGGGTGAGTTCATTCATTATTATGGACAAAGAGAATGGAAAGCAGAATTGGCTTGGATCCAATAGAGAGAGAACAATTTAAGGTTCCAACATGTGAAGAAATCATGTCAGTTTGCAAATGCAAAGTTTTTCAGCAAGTTAGATGCATCATAAGAACGTTGGCAGTTAAAATTGGATGAAGCAAATTCAAGACTGTGCCATTCAATAGTCCATTTGGCAGATATAGATTCCTAGGTTACCATTCGGAATCGCCTCAGCTCCTGAAGTGTATCACAAAACTATCCATATGGTCTATGAGCACCTGGACGGAGTTGATACCTCAATGGATGACATCATAGTATGGGGAACCATGAGAATAGAGCATGATGAGAGACTAAGGAAAGTGCTAGAAGCAACAAGGAAAGCAAACCTGAAGCTGAATAGAGAGAAATGCCAGCTCAGGGTGCCAGAACTAATGATGTATGAGTTATTATTTGTAGTGAGGGCATCAGACCAGATCTCAGAAAGATGTCTACCATTGGGAACATGCCAAGGCCACAATGCAAAAAGGACGTACGGAGGTTTAATTGAATGGTCAACTTTATGGGTAAATTCATATCCAACCTCTCAGAAAAGATGGCTCCATTGAAAAGACGAACAGAAAAGAACATTGAATGGGAGTGGGATCATGGGCATGAAAAGTCATGGAGCGAACGAAAGAAACTGCTCACAGAGGAACCAGTTCTGAGATTTTATGACCCAGCGAGACCCATCAAGATATCATCAGATGCATCAGATAGCGGGTTGGTGCAGTTCTTCTGCAAAAATATGATGACTGGTAACCCATTGCATATGCATCATGCTCAATGACAGATGCGGAGACGTGATACGCTCAAATTGAAAAGGAGCTGCTCAGCCTGTGGAAGATTTCATCAGTTTGTGTCAGGACAAGCGAGCAGTGTAGAATCTGACCATAAGCCCAAAAGCCATTAAATGAATGTCCACTTAGAATACAAAAAATTATGATTAGGCTGCAATGCTATATACTGAATGTAGCATACACTCCAGGTAAGCTAATGTACACAACAGACATGTTGTCTAGGGTTGTTGACATGAGAGAGCCCACAAACACCAAAATGGATGAAGATGTGAATGCCTTTATGGATAAGATCACAAGTGCACTGTCCACATTAATGCAAAAATGGAGCTCATAAAGTCAGAGGCAAACAAAGATGAAACTTTGAGACAACTGAGAAAAAATATCTTGGATGGATGGCCCAACATGAAGCAGGACTGCTCACCTGACATTGCAGAGAACTGGAACTGCAAGGTGGAACTATCAGTGGTTGAAGACATCATCTACAAAGGAAGTGAAATCCTTATCCCAAAGAGACTGAGGAAAGAGATGCTAAAAAGGATCCATGGAGGGCATCTTGGAATCAAAAGTGTAAGAAAAGAGCATGAGAGGTGATGCACTGGCCAAGAAAGGGAGATGTAATGATAGTGATCATGTTTGCATGGCCATTATTAGCAAGGCCTTGATTACAATTACTGTTCGATTAGACTTGACTGCCAGCAGGGGGCTGACACAGAGCAGGAGACACAGTATGTTTGATCTGTAAAGAAGGCTTGCAGCCTCATGGCATGCCTCATGGTGTTGGTTACAGCAACTTTAAAGTAAAGAACCTTTTCCTTCATCCATGTCTTGTCTAAGAACTCACACTTATGAATACAAGATGAAACACATGCTTCATTACATGATAAAGGAAGCTTCTCTTCTTTAAATGAGTCATTAAATACCAAACCTAAGTGGGGTACAAGCTGTTTGGAGAAGGATTTATAAAATTCTACAGGAAAACCATCTGGTCCTGGAGATTTACCATATTGAAATGAGGAAATAACCACAGCTATATCCTCCTACAAAATAGATTTATCCAAATTTGCACATCTGTCTTGGGGAATTACAGGTAATTCAACTGGGCTAAAAATTCTGATATTGAACCATTATTAAATCAGAGGTATAAAGATTAGAGTAAAATTTTCTAAAGATCTAATTTATTGTAAAGTAATCTGTTGTCATTTTACCATCACTTATATGAACCTTATTTATTTGGGGTTTTTTTAGCAGAAATTCCTTTTAATTGTCCAGCTAGTAACTTACTAGATTTTTCTCCATGACAATAAAAAAGACTTCTATTTCTTAATAGTTGCTGTTCAATTGGATAAGTAGAGAGAAGATCAAATTTAATCTTAAATTCTTCTCTTCTCTTATATAATTCTATATTTTTATTTTAAGCATATTGTAAATAAATTTGCATAATTTGAATAATTAAATTTTACATTTCCTTTTTAGTTTTTTATCTTGATATTAGCTGTGGACAAAATAATTTGTCCTCTTAAATATGCTTTCATTGTATCCCAAACAATCAGTTGGATATCGTTGGGGGGTGGGGGGGGGGGATTAATAGAAAAGAAAATTTGTATTTGGTTCTCCATAAAATCTAAGAATTCTCTATCAGCAAGAAGTAGTATTAAATCTCCATTGATTTTTAGTGGCAGAAATATAAAAATTCAAGGACAGAATGACTGGGGCATGGTTAGATATAACTAACTATTCCTTGGTACTTGTATGATTTGGTCAGGGAAATTAACGGAAATTAACATTGATATAAAGGTTCTCTTTAAAGTTTTAGCACAGAGATTAGAAAATATTTCACCAATTATTATGGACTCAGACCAAACTGATTTTATTAAAAATTGTTATACTTACTATAATATACATCAATTATTGAATACTTTATATCTATTCTCCACTGCATTGATAGAATGTATTCTCTCATTAGATGCTGAAAAAGTGTTTGATTGGGTGGAATGGGAATATCTATTTGCTTTCTTAGAAAAATTTAATCTTGGTCCAGTTTATATTAAATGGATTAAATTATTGTATTCATGCTCTACAGTGTCAATTTGCTCCAACATACAGCAATTGAAAAGGTTTAGTGTTAATAGAGGAATACAGCAGGGTTGCCCGTTAAGTCCTTTGCTTTTTGATATAGTATTGGAACCATTAGCTGTTGCTCTCTGACAGTGTAGAGAATTTAAAGGTATAATTAGAGGAGGAATTGAACATAAATGATCACTTTATGTAGATGGCATTGCTTTTTATTTCAAATCCTGCTTTCTATACTAAAAATATTAATTTTCTTTGATCAATTTAGCCAGTTTTCAGGTTATAAATTAAATTTACATGAGTGAACTTTTACCTTCAAAAGGTACTTTTTCAGGTTATTCCAATTTTCCGTTTAAAATAGTGAAAGATTAATTTCAATATCAAGGAATTACAATTATGAATATATAAAAATAAACAAGGATATAATGCTGAGGCTTTATAAAACATTAGTCAGACCACATTTAGAGCATTGAAATCAATTTTGGGCACTATATCTAAGGAAAGATGTGCTGGCATTGGAGAGGTTCCAGAGGACATTTTGAAGTATGATCCAAGAAACAAGGGGATTAATGTATGAAGAGAGCTTCGTGGCTCCGGGCCTGTATTTACGGAATTTAGAAGGATTGGGGGGGGGGGGGGTTGGAAATTTCCTTCATATCTACCAAATATTAGAAGGGTTGGATAGAGCAGACATGAAGAAGATGATTCCAGGAATGGAAGAGTCCATGACCAGAATAAAAGGACATCTCTTTAGAAGAGAGATGAGGAGAAATTTCTTCTGCCAGAATGGTGAATCTGTGAAATTTATTACCACAGATAGCTTTGAAGGCTAAATCATTGGGAATATTTAAAGAGGAGGTTGATAGCTTCTTGATTAATAAATGCATCAAAAATTATTTGGAGAAGGGAGGAGAATGGGGTTGAGAGGAAAAAATGTATCAGCCATGATTTGAATGGTAGAACAGATTTGATGGGCTGAATGGCCAAATTCTGCTCTATCGTCATTTAACTTTCATTCATTAATAAAGAATCCTGATTGATACTTTCATTCTATAAATGAAATACTGTTGGTCAAAATTTATCTTTAAAAGCTGTTCAGATAAAATTCTCTCTCTTTAAAAGCTTGATTTGAAAGCAAATTTTGTTTCCCTCAAGAAACTTGGCCAGGAAGATTGGGAAAACAAACACACAGGTTGCTGTGTGATTCTTATTACAACTCTTCTCACTTGTTCCCATGAAGCTAAGTCATTCCCACATAAATATGTGGAAAAATAAATGAAAATACCACAATGTTTCTATTTTAGCAAAAAATGAACCTCCACACTTCATTTCTGCTTAATTACATAGCTGCCTTCCTCTGGTTTGACAAGGCACCTGTTGGATCTGGGGGGTAGGCCAAGAAATATTTAATGCAGCAGCTGCTTGTCATTTAGGAAATGACAGAGCACAAGTCTGTGTGTAAAATATTCCATAAACCCATGGCAATAGGTTGTGAGCAGAATAGATGGAACAAAATGATTTATGGCTAGGAAACATTTGATTCTATAAGAAGATTGACATGTTTTCAAAACACATTTGACTTAAAGGACAATGGAAAGATAGCACATTCAATCATCATGTCACAAATATCTTTTTCAGAGAATTGCCTGGAATGCACGTTAAAGAAATGGGCCTTTGGGCATAGGACTAGTCTTTGCCAGTATACATGGGAAAAATGTAAAGTGCAAGAATAAAATGAAATCTATCAGAGAGCAGGCATTTAAGAGTGGATCACAAGGATCTTGTTTACTTCTGTTCCCTTCAAAGTAATTGAAGAGGCATTATAAGTGGTGAATGGTAGCATCAATCACACTTTTCATACCTGATGCACCATTCAGGAAGGCGAGGGAGTCACGCTGAAACTAATGTAAGGATAATCTCCATGCCAAGATGTCAGTGGATAACTCCACCAAGTTATGTCACTTTTGATTGACCAAGCCAGTGGGCCTCAAACATTCTTAGAAGAAAATGGAACTCTTGAGAGTGAACATACTTACAGGCTTGATTGGACTACCTGCAGTTTGCACAGAGCAAAAATATAGCACACAAACATATAACTAAGCAGGAAAATTAGACATTGTTGAAAATTAAATTAAAATACATACATTAATATGGGAAGGTTTATACAGAGCACAGTAACAGGCCCTTTTGGCCCACAAGCCTGTGCCACCCAATTAAAACCAATTTGACACCCCTAGTACGTTTTTGAACATTGTGAGAAAAACAGAGCCCACGGAGGAAACCCACGCAGACATGGAGAATGTATAAACTCCTTATTCCTGATTACTGGCACTGTAACACCATTGCGCTAACAGCTACACTAACTGTCCCATTTTAAAGATACCTTTAGGATGTTAAATGTACTTCATAGGTAGTTAAATATTATTGAAGTGATATTGATGCCTGCTGATCTTCTCAGCACAATGATGTCTGAAGAACTAAAAGGAAAATATTGATGAAAAATTGCAGACAAAGCTGTGGAAGTGGACTTGCATGCCTGCCCTCTCCAACAACATTCTCAAGCATTTGAGTGCACCCCAGTGGCATGACAACACTTTCTTATGAGGCATAAAATTAGAAAGATCCACACAATAGGATGTGGATGTTTCTGGAAAGAGTTTCTCATTGGATGAGATGTGCCACACTGGAACATTAGTGGAATCAGTGAGTAAGGTGACAGATGTCAGTAAAAAGCCTGCAGAATCAGATCTTAAATATGAGAGTGCCATGTTTGAACGGAGCCTCTGGTGACCTTCATGGAGGATCTGAAACAGATGGTAGGAAGAATGGAGAATTTGAAATGCCATCTCTCGTGCCAATATCCAAGAAATTTGGATGCATTTATTCAGCATGAAAAATTAAAGGGTAAGTTCACAGCTCATAATTTGAAACACAATATTGTAGCAAAGATTCTCCAACCTGCTGTTCCTATGACTGAATCGCCAACTGAGACATATGCTGGGAAATTGATTCTTGGAATTAAAACCATGAAGCCAATTTTAATCCAACCCCTTCTGGAGGAATCTGAGATAATCCAATCAGTGATCATTTTACATGCTGCCTATGTCTTTTTTCCATTACCTTGAATCATGTGACTTAGGAGTTGAAGTAGGAGCAGGCTACTTTCCCCCTCAGGCTACTCAACCCCACAAATCTGCAGTAACCTTTGGCTTCCTAGCTTTTTACCTCTCCATCAGAAAAAGGCAGAGAGCCTACAGTAGTGAGGTCGAACAACAGGTCATGGACCCTGTACAGCTTTCTGTCCTGAGGCAAATAATGAGGGATATATCCCCAGGGCCTGACAAGATATTCCTTTGGACCAAAATTGCAGGGATCCGAGAAGAGAAATTCAAAATGTCCTTCACCACAGGTGAGGTGCCAGAGGATTGGAGGATAGCTAATATTCTGTTCTTTAAGAAAGGATCTAAGAATAATCCAGATGATTATAGGCTGGTGAGTCTGACATGAGTAGTGAGTAATTTACTGGAAGGTATCTTTAGAGATCGGATACATAAATACTTGGATAGACAGGGACTAATTAGGGATAGCCAGCATGACTTTGTGCGTGGTAGGTCACATTTAACCAAACTTATAGAATTTTTTGAGGTGGTTACCGGAAAAGTTGGTGAAGGAAAAGTTGTGGACAGTGTGCCTTTGACAAAGTCCCACATGGGAGGCTCAATCACTTGGCATCCAGGATAAGGTAGATATTGGATTAGACATTGGCTTTGTGAGAGAAGCCAGAGAATGATAATAGATGATTCCGTCTGTGTCTGGAGGCCGGTCACCAGTGGTGTGTCTCAGGGATTAGTTCTGCTCCTATTGTTGTTTGTCATCTATATCAACAATCTGGATGATAATGTGTTAAAATGGATCAGCAAACTCACTGATGACACAAAGATTGAGGGTGTAGTGGACAACAAGGAAGACTCACAAGCTTGCAGCGGGATCAAGACCAGCTGGAAAAATGGCAGGTGTAATTTAATGCAGATAAGTATGAGGTTTTTCAGTTTAGGAGGAAAAACCAGGATAGGACTTAAACAGTAAACTTTAGGGGATTGCTCAAGGTAATAAAGAGAGCTGTTGGCATATTTGCCTTCATAAATAATAATATTGAATATACGATAAAGCTGTATAAGACATTGATGAGACCAAATTTGGAGTATTGTGGGCAATTCTGGTCACCTACCTACAGGAAAGCTATCAATAAGATTGAAAGAGTGAAGTGAAAAATTATAAGGATGTTGTCGAAACTTGAGGAGCTGAGTAATAAGGAAAGGTTGACAAGGTCAAGAATTTATTCCCTGCAGCATCAGAAAATGAGGGGAGATTTGATAACGGTGTACAAAATTATGAGGAGTATAGATGGGGTTAATGCAAGGAGGCTTTTTGCAATGAAGTTGGGTGAGATAAGAACTAGAGGACGAGAGTTAAAGCTGAAAGGTGAAAATATTTAAGGGAAGCATTGGGGTGAACCTCTCAACTCAGAAGGTGGTAAGTTTTGATCAAGATGCCATCAGAAGTGGTGGATGAAGATTTGATGTCAATATTTAATGGATGATTGAATAAACACATTGATGGGAGGGGTATGGAGGTCTATGGCCTGGATACAGGATGATGGGACTTGGAAAAATAATCGTTTGCAGGCACTAGATAGGTGGAAGAGTCTGTTTCTGTGCCAAAATGTTCTATAGATCTATAAGAAGATCTTGTTTTTGTTTCCTTTCATGAAAGAGTTTCAAAGACCAGGGATTGTTTGAGTGGTAAAACATCTAATCTCTATTTCACATGGTGAATTATTTATTTTAACTCAAGTTTCAGCTGAATAGCATTTTGACTTCTTCAAATCCAAATATTCCCTCTAAAAGTCAATAAGAAGAAAGGAATGAACATTGACTCTTGGAGACAGGGCAGAGTCCATGACTTAATAGCCCTAAAATTCTTAGGAATAAACAACTGCAATGACCTGAGACAAGAACATCAATGCTATCCTCAAGAATATGCATTAATACCTCTCATTTGCAAGAAGATTAAGGATGTTCGACATGCTCCCCCCCACCCCCACCACATCCCTCAGTTACTCTACAGGTGCACCATCAAAAACATACTGGCTGGATGCATCACAGTGTGATGTGGTTGCTGCTCTGCTCAAGATCAGAAGAAACTACAGAAGTTAGTGAATTCATCTTAGATGATAACGAAAATTTCCCTCTCCTCCTTGAACTCAATCTACATTTCCTGGCAGCCAATCTAATGAAACACATTCTGTTTTCTGACTCTCTTTTGGGAAGAAGGCTTTAGAGCACACATGTCCAACTCTGGCCCGCGGGCCAAATTTGGCCCGCGATATAATTATATTTGACCCGCAAGATCATATTAAATATATATTAGAATTGGTCCGCTGGCCGCCGCGCCAGTATAGCGTATGCACACTGAAGGTGAAAATGAAGATGCCAGAGGTGTGGAGGGATCTCAGAGTCCCGAATCCCGGGGATCGGAGCGCCGCACTCAGCCCGCCCGGCTCCCAGACACACAGACGCGGCTGGAGTTGGGGACCATCCTCGCTGGGTCTGCGCTTCAGCGGCGACGCCGGACCGAACGTCTCGTTGGCGATGCCTTCCCCCTCGCTCCGTGCGCGGCAGACCCTGCCTCCTGCTCCTTTTGTTGGAGATGAGCCCGGCGCCGTGAGATCGCAGTTTAATCCCTCTCCAACCATGGGAGGGGGGTGGGAGCAACGCGCTCTTCTCAGCCAATTCCTCCACCGCCCCGGATGCCAGCGTTTCAATGGGGGGTTCGGGTGCCTTCGTCAGGCGACCGACCTGTTGGTCCAAGACAAGGGGAGAGCGTACAAACTCCTCACAGACAGCACCTGAACTCAGGTGAACATGGAGCTGCGACCCCACATTCCACATCAGGACTGTGTGTAAGATTGGTAGCAGTAAGACGGAAGCTTATTTTGTTCCTGTGATTTAAGCCTTTCCTGGGGTGGGGGGGGGTCCTTCTCTGACCACTTGCCTAACATTTAACCTAATCAGATGTGGAGTTACCACAATATAACAGTTCTCAACCTTTTTCTTTCCACTCGCGTCCCTGTGCCATTGGTGCTCTGTGATTAGTAAGGGATTGCTTAAGGTGGTCTGTGGGTGGAAAGAAAAAGTTTGAAGACCACTGCTTTAATCATCCCTCATTGACTCGTCATGTGCACGGTTTCAGACGCTAAAGGAAATGGGCCAATGACAATGACAATGAAAGAGTTTATCCAAAACTATTATTAAACATTTATTTTAATAAGAAAAAGTTTAACATTAAATATGTTGAAAGAAGAGAAAACATGCAAATGTTGTTGAAAATTTTCAATAAATATTTAGTTCGGCCCTCGACTTAGTCCAAGTTTTAAATTTTGGCCCTCCGTGAATTTGAGTTTGACACCCCTGCTTTAGAGTATGGAAGCACCTATCAATAGACTTAAAGACAGTCTCTTCCTTGCAGTCATCAAGCTCTTGAATGAACCCCATAACAGTGTTATCATGCTGTCCTTGCTAATTGCTGATAGATCTTATTTCTCATTGTAAACTAGACGCTGTTAATTGTACTCTGTAACTGGCTACATGAATGCTAATGTGATAATCCCTTGATCTTTTCGTAGAAGAACCTTTCTCATTGTGCTTAGTAATGCTCCCACAGAGAACGTATCCTCTCCCCATTCATTCAGTCAGGACAACTCAGAATCTTATATATTTCATATTGGTTCTGTGTTACTCTTCTAAACTCGGCAGATATAAGCCAAACTTGTTCAGATTTTCCACCAAAGATAAGTTGCTCCATTTAGGTATTTGCCTAGTAAATCTTTTCTGAATTCATTCCCATACTTTAACATTCCTCCTTAAGCAAGGAGATCAATACTATATCAAGTACCCCATATGTGTTTCACTAATCCCAGATATAGCTGTTGTTGTTCTTCTTAACTGTTTCTGTGGACTTGTATTTTGTCAGTTATGACCCATTTGTCATTTTCTACAATAATAAATAGTGATTTTAGATGAACAATTTTAATTGGAGGACTCTGAGCAGTGTGGAGGAACTGAGAAATCTCGGAGTCTGTGTCCATAGGACACTCAAAACTGTTGCACAGGTTGATACTGTTGTTAAGAGGGCATATGTTGTGTTGGAATCAGTGAACCATGGGATTGAGTTCAAGAGCTGTGAGGTAATGCTACAGCTATATACGATGTTAGATGGACCCCACAAAATATTCTGTTCATTTCTGGTCACTTAATTACAAGAAAGATATGAATGCTACAGGGAGGACACAGAAGAGATTTACGAGGATGTTGTCTGGATTGGAGAGCATGTCTTCTGAGGATAGATTGAGCGAACTTGGACTTTCCCCTTGGAGCAACATAGGGTAAGATGTGACCTGTTAGTGTTGCAAAAGGTAATGAGATGCATTGATCATGTGGATTGCAAGATCAGAATCTAATATATTTCAAATAAGTTCTGTGTTACTCTTCTTTTATGTTACTGGCTTTTTTTCCCCAGGGCTGAAATGGCTAACATGAGGTGGTATGGTTTTAAGGTGCTTGGGAATAAGTTTGGAAAGGATGTAAATGGCACTGTAATTTTTAATACAGAGAGTGATAGTTGCATGAAATGTACTACTGGCAATGGGAGTGGGTCTTTTAATGGACTATTGGATAGGTACATGGAATTGATAAAAATGAAAGATTTTGCAGTAGAGATATTCTAGGCATTTGTTAGAGTAAGTTATTCAGCCAGCACAACACTGAGGGCCAAAGGGCCTGAACAATGCTGTAGTTTTCTATTTTCTATTTTAAAAAATGTGCTAAATAGCTCATCAAGTTATTTCATATCTCAGGGAAATGTGAGATTTTCCAACCAATGAAATTAATTCTTAGATATTTGACAACAGCAAGTCTTGGAGGATCAAGACTCATTGCAAACATTTTAACACAAGGTGTAACTGGGTCTTCTTCAGAGATGAGTTATTAAACCAAAACATTATCTGCTCACAGAAGAACTTAAAATATTCCATAGCTTTATTGCAAAAGTGAGTGAATGCACTCTGGTATTCTGGCCAATATTAACCTGACAAACATCAATATGCAGTAAAACCTGTGGTATCTGGAATTCAAGCAACCAGCAAAAAAAAAAGTAAATGAGTTGGGAGGTGATGTTGAGACTGTATAAGACGTTGGTGCGGCCTAATTTGGAGTTCTGTGTACAGTTCTGGTCGCCTAATTATAGGAAGGATATAAACAGAGTGGAGAGAGTGCAGAGGTTTACCAGAATGTTACCTGGGTTTAAGCATCTAGAGTATAGGGAGAGATTGGACAGATTAGGTCTTTATTCTTTGGAGCGTAGAAGGTTGAGAGGGGATTTGATAGAAGTATTTAAGATTATGAAAGGGATAGACAGAGTGGATGTGGATAGACTATTTCCGTTAAGAGGAGGAAAGATTAAAACGAGAGGACATGAGTTAAGAATTAAGAGGCAGAGGTTTAGAGGTAACATGAGGGGAAACTTCTTTACTCAGAGAGTGGTAGCCGTGTGGAATGAGCTTCCGGGAGAAATAGTGGCGGCGGAGTCAATTGTATTATTTAAGAAAAGGTTGGACAGGTATATGGATGAGAAGAAGATGGAGGGTTATGGGCATTGTGCAGGGAGGTGGGACTAGAGAGGGGTGTTTGGTTCGGTGCAGACTAGAAGGGCCTAATGGCCTGTTTCCGTGCTGTAAATTGTTATGTTATGTTTATGTTATGTTATCTCTGAAGTAACTTATAAACCCTTGGTGAAGATAGGAGCAAATATTCAGCTGGTGGAGAGCCTTGTCCGTGCTTTGCTCCTAGCAGCTGTTTGAATAAAGTTGTGTTAAACAACAATGGCATCACCCAGGTTGAAGAGCTGGTCGACACTGTTCACTGTTGGGGTGACTCTCTTAACGTATCTCTTTATCCTGGTTTGTAAGAATCAACCCGGTCAGAGGCTTGATCTGTAAACTTGGGGAGGTAGGGGTTAATTACCTACAATGTTATTGTTCATCTTTCGGGCTCCTCATGGAGGGGGAGGAACCTGAAGGTGCAGTGATGGTTAAATGTTTTCAAAGAATGTGACTGAAAATAAAATAAAATACAATATACAGGTTTATATATCATGCAAGTGAAGTTTGTTCAGTGGAAGTGCAGTGTAGAATTTTTTGTCTTTGAAACTGTTTATTCTTCATACAGAAGTATTAGATGGAGAAAGAGTAAGTCTCAAGCAACCAGACAATATAATTATCCAGCGTTTACCATTCCCCATGGGTGCCATATACCAGGGGGTTTACTCTAGGAAGAATGACTTAACTACCATCATATTGATGCTTGAGGTGTTCAAATTCACCAAAAAGCAAAGCCATCTTTTCTGCCACTGAGCCCCTGGAAAGCTGGAATGATATGCATTGGGGATTCATCGATAATTGGCGGGTGAATTGGCTGTAAAACATTTCAGTCTCCCTGAGGGTTTGAAAGAAGCAATCTAAATACATAATCATTCCTTCATTCACCATAATTAAATGATCATGAAGGTTTTATTTCATGGAAAGTGTATTAAATGGGAGTGGAGACTGATGGAGTTTGCGCTTACTAGTCAGAAACTTAAGTTGATAACAAGTTACTGTCCTGTCTTCCTATACTCCATTGGAATGTTGTTGTCTTCCCAAGGACACATACCTTTGCCAACAGAAATAAATGTTTTGAGTGTTATGGCAGTATTCTCGGATCATAATGGAATCATTGAGCAATGGGTAGGAACAAACATGCAAAGTGCACTTTTTCCAGCATACCAAACATACACCTGCCATTACCCTTGAGACTTTGTTTATCAAAACATTGTTAGATTAACTTCAACATTTCCAAAGGATTGTGAGAAAGATCCTTAGGACTGTACAAAGATTTAACATTCTCTTTGACTATTACTGAATGATGTACTAGCAAGAGTGGAAATGTATATTTTTTTCAGCCATACTATGGGCTCAGCATAATGGGTATTGCTCTGTTCGTGAAGATACAAGTGCAAAAGGAGATCTGAAGCAAGAATGTGTTGGGGATGTTCACATTGTGGATAACTCTGGTTGTCCCAGTACAGGAAGCATGTGGAGGCTTTGGAAAGGGTACAGAAGAGATTTACCAGGATTATGCCAGTTTAGAGAGCATGAGCTGCAAGAAGAAATTGGACAAACAGGCAGTTTTCTCTGGAGAATCAAGGTCTGAGGGGAAACATTTTAAATTATGAGAAACACAGATAAACCAGATAGTCAGAATCTTTTTTACCCAGAATAAAAATGACACAACTTCAGGGCATGCATTGAATGTGAGAGGGTGAAAGTTTAAAGGAGATATGGGTGAGGTTTTACATAGATAGTGGTGGGTTCCTGGAAAAAGTTGTCAGGGGTTATGGTGGAAAAAAAATACAAAGTATTAAAGAGACAATTCAAAAGACACATGAATATAAAACTGGAAGGTACTCATTGAGTCTACACCATCATTCAAATCACAGCTGAGATATTTTTCTCTCAACCCCATAACCTTTGACACCCGACCTACTCAAGAACCTATTAACTTCAACTTGAAATATACCCAATAACTTGACCTCCACAGGCAATTCGGAAAAGAATTGCCCAGATTCACCACCTGAAAATGCAGGGAATGGAGGGGTATTGACCATGTACAGGCAGGAAAACACTGTTCAGCACAAAGTTTGTGGGCCAAAGGGCCTCTTCTTTTGCTGTACTTTCTATATTCTGCTTGATATATGTGCAGGTGTTTGGCATGGTCCCACGAAGAGGAGTACACCTCTGACCTGCCACTATGGTTCCGATTTCCATCATCAGAAGGAGAGGAGAGCATTGAATCCCCATCTTAACACAGCATTGAGTCGAGAGGACAGGTGGAGTGTGGAAAATACAAGGAAGTCTCTAAGTCCCATGGTTTCCTTTAAATTACAGACCTTCTTCAGAATTCTCGCATCCCATAGAGACCAAGCTGCCAATTATTGGTTGAGCACTTCTGACAGTTGGCTCATAAATCTTAGACTTCAGAATAGCATGGATCCTGTAATGTGTAGAAAGATTTCCATTTACATCAAGCTTTCCTCAGCCCCTCAGTTCTCCTAAAATTGCCGTTAGTACTACATAGTCTAGAAAACAAGGCAGCCATTAGTCACAGAGAGGAAAACAAGAAAATCTGCAGATGCTTGGATCAAGCTGCAGTGAACTGGGATTCACTGGTAGGGTGTTGTGCTGATGGCTGGCCCTGCCTCCTGGCTCCGCCCCCATTTGCTCACATATAACCCTGGTTTCCCATCTAAACCCAGAACCCTTCTGAAGACTACTGGGAAACCCTACCCATAGCTATAAGCTAATAAGAGTCTTTGTTCTCTCTCCAGTTGTGAGAGCTTTTATTCACGCTACAATTTTATCAGCTTATTCCCTGAATGATGGAAGTGCTACTCAAGCCAGATATGCTATTGATAGACCCTCTGTCCCCCAATGGGCTGAAGAGTTCACATACTGGGTAGACTGCTTCCAGACCTACCTGAACACAACCAGAGACATCTTCCTCTCCAATGAACTCAGGAGGTCCGCACTCGTTTCGAGGGTAGGAACGAAAAGGTATGCAGTCATCAGGGACTGCTGTACATATGACACTGCTTGAGGTGTTGAAGGTTAGGTATCTCAAGTCGCAAAATGAGGTCCTAGCGAGGCACCAACTCACTCTATGTCACCAGTGGCCAAGAGACACCATCGATGACTACCTGCTGGATCTGTAGATGCTTGCCAAGAAGTGCAGGCATGAAGCGGTCTATGGGCTGCATTCATGAGGAAGAACAGATCTGGGACACTCTAGTTGTGGGGGTCCACTTGAGGTACATGAGGTAGTGACTGCTTAAGTCGGGAAAGAGGGACCTTGTTAGACACGTTGAACTGGCCAAATCGCTGGAACAGGACAAGCTTGAGAATGACGACCTCAAAGCCACCAGCAAGCTCGCTCACCCAGGTGACCCCTTCCAAGGACCGGCTGCTCCTGCTACCCCAGGCCTAATGGCTGCCGCTTCCCATGCTAGGGTGTGCTTTTTCTGCAGCAAAAGCCAGCATCCTCGATCACATTGCATAGCAAAAAACTCAATGTGTTCCAGCTGTGACAAGAGAGGGCATTGTGCGAGGGTTTGCTGCGCAAGGGGAAGCCTGGGTAAGTCCACAGCCTGCACCACTCCTGGATACAATTCCAGACCCATGCTAGCTGCCCCGAATTCACCCAAACCCATTTGCTGCGCTACACACTGACAGAGGGTGGCAATGAGGAAATGGCACAAAAAGGCTCGGCGGCCATCTTGCCATGACCCAAATTCAAATTCAGCGCCATTATCATCGCAGGAGGAAGGATGGCAGCCACTTTCCAAACCACGAGGTCAACACCATCTTATCCACGCAAGGCAACCCAGGACGGTGGAGGCCACTTGAGTGAGGAGCATGGAGTTTCTGGGGACCTGACCTCAGTGGTCCTAGATCAGGACAGATCTCATCAGCTCAGCAACTCCATAGTGACTGTGGAGATAAATGCCTAATGGACACGGGAGCTTCATAGACTCATAGACTCATTGACAGTGCAAAATACAACCTCAAAATGTATCCTTCCAATTACCACATATTTCTTGCATCTCATTTGCACTCTACACATGTTCAACAATATTGTATAGTACATCTGTTGTTTGAAGGGTGGGACTTATGTAAATTTTGCTTGTATATACTTGATAAATTGTATGCTCCGGTGTTGTTGGGTCTGGACTTCCTGTGTCACCTTAAAAGCTTGTCCTTGGAGTATTCTAGTCTCTTCCCCCTGTAATGGTTTGGAATGGAGGGCCCCCAAAATCAGAACCCTCATGCAGCTCTCCACACTGAATATCGACCCTCCTTCTCTCTTGCCGAATCTGTCCTCAAACCTGAAACCTATTGCTACCAAGAGCAAGAGGTACAGTAGAGCAGAATGAGATTTTATAAAGTCTGAGACACACATCTGCTTGACAAAGGTATCATGAAACCTAACACCAACCTGTGGAGAGTGCAAGTGGTAGTGCTAAAAAGGGGTAAACAAGTCCAGGTTATTAATTGACTATAGCCAAACTATTAATTAGTACACACTGCTGGATGCATACCCCTCCCTTAAATTTTGGGCATGATGAATGATATTGCACAGTATTGGGTCTATTTGACCATCGACCTGAAAGCTGTATATCACCAGCTGCCAATCCATTTTGAAGACCATCCATATATGGCATTTGAGGCTAATGGTTGTCTTTGTCAAATCCGGAGAGTGCCCTTCGGTATTACTAACGGGATTTCTATCTTCCAGAGGTAGATGGACAGAATGGTGGATGAATATGGGTTGAAGGGTAATCTCAGTAATGTCACCACACCCTGGAAGACCATGACACCAACCTCCAGAATTTTCTCCACACAGCAAAAGCCCTGAACATCACTTATAACTCTGAAAAGTGCGTGTTCAGGACTAAACACCTGGCTATCCTTGGCTATGTGGTGAAGAATGGCATCATATAGCCCCGACCCCGAAAGGATGTTCCCCCTCCCCCACCCCATTAGAGCTCCCCATTCTTAGGACCACAAAGGCTTTGAGGAGATGCCCGGGGATTTTTCTCATATTGCACCCAGTGGATCCCTCAATACGCTGATAAGGTTCACCTTCTCTTAAAAGCCACTAATTTCCCCCTCTCAGCTGAAGCCTAAATGGCTTTTAACTACCTCTGGAACCATGTGCGGTGGACGAGAATGAACCATTCCAAGTGAAAAGCAACGCTTTGGACGTAGCCCTGGCTGCTAACCTCAATTAGGCGGGCAGGCCGTTTGATTTTTTTATCAGACATTACAAGGCCACGAGCTTTGAAACCTATTGGTGGAAAAGGAGGCTCAAGCCATTGTAGAAGCCGTGACGCACTGGAGACACTACCCGGCTGGTAGAAGATTTATGTTCCTCACTGACCAGTGCTTGGTCGCATTCAACTTTAATAATGTCAAGAGGGGAAAAATCAAAAATGACAAGATTGCTAGGTGAAGGATCGAGCTCTTCACCTACAATTATTACATTACTTATCGGCCAGGAGCCCTTAATGACCCTCCAGATGCCTTATCCAGAGGAAGCTGTGTTTCTGCACACATCAGCCAACTGTGGTCTATGCATAATGAGCTCTGCCATCCAGAGGTCACCCACATGGCTCATTTTGTCAAGGTGTGCAATCTGCCCTACTCCATGGAAAATGACAGGAAAATGACCAGATCTTGCCAGGTCTGCGAGGAGTCCACCCTGCACTTCTATTGCCCCACAAAGGTGCACCTGATCAAGTCATCCAGGCCCTTTGAATGCCTCAGTGTCGATTTTAAGGGACCTCTCCCCTCCACAAACGGGGACACCTTCTTCCTCTTTATCATTGATGAGTACTCCCGCTTCCTGTTTACCATTCCATGTCCAGGCATGTCCACTTCATCAGTCATAAGGACCCTAAACTCCATTTTCACCCTATTTGGGTATCCCACCTTTATTCATAGTGACCGGAGCTCATCTTTATAAGGGACAAACTTCATCAGTACCTGCTGGTGAGGGGCATTACGTCCAACAGGACTACTAGCTACAACCCCTGGGGGAATGGGCAGGTTGAAAAGGAGAAGGCCATGGTATGGAAGGCAGTCAAACTGGCCTGAATTCAAAAGGCCTTCCAGACTCATGATGGCAGAAGTCCTCCTTATGGTGCTCCATTCCATCTGGTTACTACTATGTACCATGACTAACGCTACTCCTCACGAGCTCCTATTCATTTTCAAAAGAAGGTCGGCATTGGGAACTACATTCCCAACTTGGATCACCACTCCTGGTCCAGTCCTTCTCAGGAAGCACGTGAAGAGAAGCAAGACTGACCACCTAGTGGAAAAGGTGAAACTGCTCCACGCCAATCCCATGTATGCCTTTATGGAGTACTCAGATGGCAAGGTTGACACTGTCTCCATCAGGGACTTGGGACCCACCAGAACAGAGGCTTCATTGCCTCAAATGTCCAGTGAGACATGGAGCTCATTCTCAGCACCCACAGTCAGGACTTCAGGGGATCCGGTTCAGGAGGAAACTGCAACCCCCTCCATCTTTGAGCCGGAGACCCAGCCCACTTCTCCTCCCTCACAAGGGGACCAGGAAACCCAAGAATTCAAAGGTCCACAAGTGCTAAGGCGCTCCACCAGGAGCTCCAGACCCCCGGACCGCTTAAATCTGTAAATTTCTAAATAACTGTATATTTTTCAACCATTGTTTCTGAACCCATGTTCTCTGCCTTCATTCACAGACTTTAAATTCTACAGGAAGGAATGAATCCAGTGAACTGGGATTCATTGGTAGGGTGCTATGCTAATGGCTGGCCCTGCCTCCCAGCTCTGCCCCCATCTGCTCACATATAATGCTGGTTTCCTGCCTAAACCCAGAACCCTTTTAAAGACTACCGTGAAACACTACCCATAGTTATAAGCTAATAAAAGCGTTGGTTCTCCCTCCAGTCATGAGAGCATTTATTCACATGACACAAGCACAGTGCACCAAAGTGCTGGAGAAGCTCAGTAGGCCACATGGTATCCACAGGACATAAAAGGCAGTCAATGTTTCAGGCAGCCTTTTACTTCCCATGGAGTGAAACAAGAAAGAATGCAGACGCTGTGAATGTTGTTAATATACAAAAATCCTGAAGAAACTCAGCATGTCGCACACCATCCATAGCAGGCAAAGATCGATAACCCAAATTTTGGGTCTGAGCACTTTGTCAAAGGCACAGGCCCAAAATGATGGTTATCTATCTTTGCCTGCTTTGAACACTGTAGGCTCCAGCATGTCTGTGTACTTCACTTGTCACACAGCTATGTTTTGAGCAGATTTAAATGATAATCATCAGATATTTAACTTTTGGCATTGCAATTTGCAGGTTAAACATAAGCCAAAAAATAGGTGATTTGTGGTGTGGTGGGGGAAATATGGATCGTAATTTTTTTTTATTGTTGCCTGAGAGAGTAGATAGGGTTTCAGTTTAGTGCTTGATCTGAAAACTGTCAATGAGGAACATAACACTTCTTCAGTGAAGTATTGACATGTAAGCCTTGATTTAACGTTCTGTTTCCGCAATAGGATTTGAAGCCACAGCCCAAGGACATGAAGGTGAGAATCTTTCACAGTGTGTTCAACAATCAGCCGGAGATGCTGTGATGATACAAAGAAGACAGTTTTGAAATTGAACATGAAATTAATCACAAATCTCGGATTTTTGTTGAACTAAACTCATGGTGTCCCGAAACAGACACCCAATAAAATAATTTGCTTTACAAAAAGCTAATTTGTGCTAATCTTATTCCCATGACATTTAAAACCAAAGAGCAGACGTCTGAACACCCAGCTCTGAGGCAACTTAGGCAAAGGTCACGCTTCCAATAGGAAAAAGAGAAAAGGGTTTGTACTGACTCAGAACTCAACAATGGCGGTATTAACTTTACCAGAAGTTGTCGATGTAGTACATCCTTGAAAACAATGCATCAGTCTCTGCGAATGAGTAGTTGATACAGTGCCAAGCAGTTTCTAAACTGAGGGGGTGTGGAACATCTAATGGATATAGAGAAAAGATTTGTATTGCAAATGAAAGGGAGCATTATCAGTTCCCTCATACTTAAGGAATGTGGAAGTGCATTGGTCAAACTTGAAGGCTTTCCTAGAAAAAATAAGGATGAGATGTATTTGAGGAGATGACTATCAGCTGATATGGAGGGAAGGATCATGGAGGAAAGATCTGACCATTTTGTTATGCACCAACGGGTTCTTTGCACTCACTGACTGTAAAATGCATAAACTGGTTTCAGGTATTTTGTGAGTGTCAATGTTTAACAATTATATCATGAGAAAGATTTCTCTTCTCTATGGCTGATGAGGTACATTTTAGCTCACTTCCCTTGCAATTAACTAAGTTGGGATAAGTTATCTCTCAGATCAATCCTCCCACGTTTTTGACGGTGTAATTTCATTCTGATCGGAACGTCTCTGTGTTACCTACCATTCCAATATGCCAAATAAGTGAAAAAAATCTTCACTGCTCTCTAGTATCCTGCATTTATGATCACCTCTCTCCTCTCTTCTATCTCATCCTTCCAATGATCCAGATTGCTTCTCCATTATCCATTATCCAACATGTGAAATTTTCGCCACATCAATATTGGGAAAAATATTATTAATACATGCAACAAATTGTGTTCATTAGTTTGACACAGACAAGATGGGCAAAAGTGCTCTAGAGTTCCATGGTCTCTGATTCAACATGGCCACTGTCAGCTGAACAGCCTGAAAGCTGGCTCTATTAATTATTCTTGAAATGAGCTTTTAACTCTCCACCCTCTCCATCATTAAGGTCTCACACTATCACCTCTGTATAATTATACAGATCCAACTTTGCCTCAGTCTATCTCAAAAGTTGTCTTTTTGTTATCTCCTTTTTTTTAAACCTAATAAAAAACAAGAAGTTCTGGAAAGACACAGCAGGTTCAGCAACATCTGTGGAAAGAGAAACAGGTCAGTCACCAATTCCTTCTCTCAGCTGGCCCCACTGAGATTTGTGTCAGTCATCTTCTCTTTCACCCCGCCATGGGCATTCCTTTCATTCCATCTGCCCCTCCCCCTTCTCTGCAGGTTCATTTTGCTTTCTAACTTGATATACTTCTGATGAAAAGTCAATGACCTGAAACTTCAGCCCTGTTTTTTTTACCCCATTGATAGTGTCTGTTGCCTGATCTGTAGGATACTTTCAGAATTTTATAAATGTATTTCAGGTCTCTCAGCACTTAAGTTAAGATCTCATAAATGTGCTCATGTGTTTATGCACATGTCAGAGAGCCAGTCAACCAAACAAAACAAATCATCCATGGAATTTTCAATCTGCCACATCTACTTTTTTCATTCACCCTGAATATTATGTCAGCCTTTATGAATATAGGGCAAAGCAAGGCAAGGTGAGAGAGGGAAAGAACTTGAATTTTCCTATCACTTTGCTCAACATCTGGATATCCTAAACCATCACATGGTTCATGAAATATTGTCGAAGTGTAAAATTGCTTTGGTGCTATGCTGTGAGCGTTACCCACCCCATGGGTTTAAACCTTAAACCAACAAGCCTTGTGAATTCGTGATCAGCGTGCCAGCACTGAGCAATGCTGACACCACTAACTTGTGTGCATGTTGCTGTTCATTGTAGGCGCTGCCTGAACGGTAAAACTTGGAAGGCAGGGTTAAACTCTTGCCAGGTACAAAGCTACTGTACCAGGGGACCCAGTGCATTTATTTATTTATTTCGCCTCAATAAGCGGCTTGAGAAAGATTTAAATTCTGTCTCCTGTCAGAGGCAATTTGGAAAATCTCAGCTAATTCTAGTGGTGCCACTTGGTGATAACCTAACCTTCTGAACCACCATTGATTCAGTTTCTCCTGCTGGCTCGCTGACATTAACGTCGAAGAGGGATTTCCGTGGCTTATTCTCTTTCGGCTTGTTCAGCAGTTGATGTAGCTTGGTCCGCTCTCCTGCGACCTCCCTGCATGGAACTTTTCATTGGGTTCTGAGGAAATGACCTAATACACTA
The DNA here is from genome assembly GCF_036971445.1 of Narcine bancroftii. Lineage (NCBI taxonomy): Eukaryota > Metazoa > Chordata > Chondrichthyes > Torpediniformes > Narcinidae > Narcine > Narcine bancroftii. Next base: position 334,180,399 of record NC_091470.1, on the reverse strand, counting down.
GATTGACACTGAGGCCAACATTCCCTTTATTTGAGTTCTATCCCCCATGGTTTAAAATTTCTAACTTATTGTCTGCAACCTTTTTACAGTTGCTTTACTAATGTTTCATTTAATCAATTGTTTGTAAAAGGCAGGTTCGACTGGCTAAGTAACACTTTCACCTCCTTATTAGGGGCTGTTAGATTACTCTCCATTCTATAGAACAAAACAAATAAGAGCAGGAGTAAGTCAATCTAACTGTAGAGCCTACTCTACCGTGGCCAATCTGGCCATGGACTCATCTTCTTCTCCATAACCCTTCATTTCCCAACTTTTCAAAAGTTTATCCATTGAACTACATTTTTAATTTATTCAATGAGGTAGCCTTCACTGCTCCCCTGGGTAGAGAATTTCATAGACTCACCAGTCTCTGGGAAAAGCAATTCCTCCTTATCTCTATCCTGAACTTATGCTCTTGAATCTAAAGGCGATGTCCTATTGTTCTAGTTTCACCTATCAGTGGAAACTACTTCCCAGTCTTTATCTTATCTATCCCTTTCATAATGTTATGTGATTCAATAAGATCCCATTTCATTCTCTGAATTCCAGCAAATACAGTCCCAGGTGAATCATTCTCTCCTCAGAGACTAATCCCCTCATCTCTGGAATCAACCTGGTGCATCTCCTCTGCACTGCCTCCAAAGCCAATAGCTATTTTCTCTGGTCAGAAGACCAGAAATGCACACAATAATCCAGGTGTGGCCTCTCCAGTGCCCTGAACTTTTGCCACAGAACCTTCCTGCTCTTAAATCCAATTCCTCTAGCAATGAAGGACAGCATCCCATGAGCTTTCTGACTCATCTGTTACACCTGCAAACCATTATTTTGTGATTCAAGCATTCCCATCCTTCTGTCACAGTCTTGGAGTATGAACATGAATTTATTTGGAATTATGGTGTTGAAGAGCTATAGTTAATGAATAGAAGTCTGACAGCAATGTCCTTGCTGACATGGTTTGAGTGTTGGGCCAGGGAAATGGCATCCCCCGTGGACATATATGGTGCAAAATCTGGAGGCCAACTTCCAGATGATGGTGTTCTTATGCTTTTTGCCACCATTTTTCTTCTAGCTGGTAATGGTCATGAGTTTGAAGGTGCTGTCTGAAGAGTCTTAGTGAGTGGTGCAGTGCATCCTGTAGATGGTACAAACTGCTGCTACTATGAGAACATGTGAAATTAGGAACCAATCTACCTTTACACACAGATGTAACACGTCATATGGTGTTTGAGTGGAGCGTCAAAGTATTTTTCTGTCAAAACCAGCATTTCTCTCTCAGATATTATTATTTTAAAATATATCTATCTGATAACTATTGCATTGTGTATTGCCACTTGCAGTTTACATATTGGTTCAGTTTTCCTCCAGTAAATGATACTTCATAAAGAATTTGTCAGCTGTGCTATTTTTGGGGATGACTTAAGTTTATGAAAGAACCTTTTATAAATGCAGGTTGTTTCATTACAGCATATTAGCTCCATCAATCCTTCTGTTTTGGACATTCTGAGATTATGAATGACAGCAGTTTGTTTTCTCTTGAATGACAGGTGCTCGCACCTGTGTGTCTCCATGTCCAAGACTAAACCAGACCTTAGCCAACATGCAGCCACATATCACCCTCCTCAGAGAAGAAAGTTTTTTTTCGATGCCAAACCAGTTGCGTAAATATCAGACATTGATGTTGAGGTTCATCCATTTCATAAATTTGGAATCGAGACACTGGGTAAGTTGGAGACACTCGAAAAGGTACCCATTTAAGCAAAATCATGCTTTCCATGCAAATCAATCAACAAATTGGGGTAAAGTATTAAGTGGAGGATTAGTATGTCTGATAGGTTATATCATATCCCTTTCATTAAATTTGCAAAGGTCTCCGCTATCAGAGAGTTCCCATTCATGGACAGCCTCAAGGGGCTGCAGGAGTTCGCGGGTATGGTCAACTTTTACAACCACTTCATCCCGGGAGCAGCGCGCATCATGCAGCCGCTATTCGCCCTCATTGTAAGCAAGCATAAAATGCTTGGAACCCAGAAGCCTGCACCGCATTCGAAGCCACCAAGGATGCCCTCGCGAAGGCCACCATGCTTGCCATATCATTGCCCCTGCCACAGCCATTGGTGCCATCTTGGAGCAGCAAGTGAATGGACATTGGAAGCACATGGTATTCTTCAGCTGCCTATTCTGCCCGCCGGAATGCAAGTATAGTGCCTTTGACCATGAGTTACTGGGCGTGTATCTGGCGATGCGGCATTTCTGCTATTTTTTGGAGGGGAGGACTCTTACCATCTTCACTGACCACAAACCCCTCACCCAGGTGCTCGTGATGGCAAAGGATTCCTGGTTGGCTCACCAACAGCGTCACCTCTCCTTCATGTCAGAATTTACCACCGACATTCGGCACAAGGCGGGGAAGGACAATGTGGTTACTGATGCACTCTCGTGACCAGCCATTTGCTGCTGAACATTGACACCCGGCCTCGACTTTGACCAGCTCACCCAGGACCAGAAGTCTGATGAGGAGACGAATGCCTTCAAGACCGCCATCATGGGCCTGCAGTTCCAAAACCTCCCGACTCCGAGCGGCGAAGGCACCATCCTGTGTGATATCATCATGAGCACGCCACAGCCAGTGGTTCCCCAGCAGTGGCACAGGCAGGTCTTCCGTCACATCCATGACCTTTTGCATCTGTCCATCAGGTCCACGGTCCGGATGGTGGCAGAATGGTTCATATGGCATGGGCCACGGAAGCAGATCACGAGCTGGGCCAGAACATGCACCCATTGCCAGACATCCAAGGTCCACAGGCACACCAGGGTGCCCATACAGGAGTTCGAGCACGTCCAGGAACGATTCAGCCACATTCACATGGACATCGTCGAGCCCTTACCCATTTCCCGGGGCAACTGTTACCTGTTTACAATGGTGGACCGCATCACTCGCTGGCCCAAGGCGATCCCGATGCCAGATGCCTCCGGCTCCCGAACACTGTTGCATGGTTGGGTCACCTGTTTTGGCATCCCGGGTCACCCCATCAGCAATTGGGGTGCCCAGTTCACATCTGCACTCTGAGCACAGCTCGCCAACAGGTTGGGGATCCAGCTACACCCCACCACGGCCTACCACCCACAGGCCAATAGACTGGTCAAACGTCTGCACCACCACCTTAAGTCAGCACTCATGGCCCACCTCACTGGTCCTGACTGGGTGGACGAACTGCTTTGGGTGTTCCTGGGCATCCGTTCCACTCCCAAGGAAGATCTGCAGGTGTCATAAGCTGAACTGGTCTACGGTGCACTGCTGGTACTACCTGATGAGTTCATCAACACACCTCACAATTCCCAGTGGTCTGCGCATGAACTACTTCCTCACCTCAGGGCACGCTTGGACTCGTTCAAACCCCCTCTGCTACCCAGGCATGGCACCCCACCCCTCCGCCCCGTCTCACATACCCAGCAAACTGCTTTCCATGGAGTACGTTTTTCTTCGGAGTGGCCCGACTGCGGAACCTCTGCAGTGACCATACGAGGGTCCATACAGGTTTGTATAGTATTCCAGCTCTATGTTCACGCTGGACATTGGTGGCAGGAGGGAGCTGTTTACCATGGACAGGCTGAAGTCAGCGCACCTCGATCCCACCGAGCACGTGGTCGTAGCCCAGCCAAAGAAGCAAGGCCACCCAGTGAAAAAGGACATTGGCATGTGTTGGGGGGGGGGGGAGGTGCTGTGTGGCGATCATCACTAGGCAGGCAAACTGGCCCTGCTTGTAAGCCATGTGGCAGGGCAGCCAGCCAAAATGGCGCCGTCGGGGGTTTCCCTTCCTTCCAGCACAGGGCTCAAAATCCCACGCTGGGGGACCACATGATACCCGGGTGACGTCAGTGCCCTCCAGCTTGATTCTCGGCCAGGTCCGGGCTGGGAGTATAAGTGCAGCCCAGCACCCTGCAATAAACAAGTCTGCTCACTGAGCTCAACCCATCTGATTGTGTGTAACCGCCGCTACAGTATCAACTTTTAACATATCAGAATGCACCTTTCTCTGTCTACTGATTTAACAGACCATTGCAAAAATGTAAATTATAAATATACATGTGAGCACAAAATTTGTTTTACTCATTATAACTATGCAGTAGGATGCCCACACATTCTATTGTATGACTTCCACAATAAAACTAGAAGTAAATTTTCAATCACTTCTGACATCCTCAGTACATACAGCTATCTCATCATCTCATGCCCTCTCAATTTATCATTGAAATTTGTATCTTATAACTTCATTCCCTGAACTGAAATATCAGCAAACTGAAACGAATTCTGTCTCTTCTCCTAACTCAGCTTTAGACACAAGTATGCAGTCTTGCACATTAAATTTGTTCATATACCACAATGCACATACTCCAGCAGTGTATTCTTCATTAATTAGTCCACATGCAGACCATCTTCTTCATTAATGTATCAAGTCAAAAGACTGATGTTTTTGTTCCTGTCAATAAGATACCTTAGTTTAATTTAATTATTATGTGTATAAAATAAATGATTGCATCATTGAATAATTTTAAGTAATATATCAACACAAACACTCACAAATGCACAAATACACATGCACATATGCACGCACACATGGACATACGCGCATGCACACACACACACACACACACACACACACACACACACACACACACACACACACACACACACACACACACACACACACACACCCTGCATTAATAGTCTTTTACTCTACAGTATTAAGTACTATTTTATAATTATTAATATAATAACTATGACATCAACACACACCCTCTTCAAATGCATCTTTTGGGTTATCAGTTCACAAACATTTCAATATTCCATCCTCCTATTTAATGTCTGGAAAAATATATACCCCAGCAACGATTTATCTAAATTACAATAAAACCCCTGGTTTTTGGCACCTATGGGGATTGGTAGATCCCAGGTAAGTGAATTTTTGGGTTGCTTGAGATTGCAAGTTGTATGATTAGTGAACTAACAGTGAGTTGTGCCAATTTTAATCTTCCATATTTTTTTACCTGTAATTTTAACTTCAGTAATTTGATTTTGAGATGGTGCAGTGTATATCCAGGATCTCCAGGCCCAGAACTGCTCAAGAATGCCTTTCAAGTTCATTGGCTTTTCACCATCCATTTTGCAGCCTTCAAAAACATTGGAATATTCAAAGGCACAAAGATGAATGGCCCTAAAATAAAATACACGCTGATGATTAAATCACTTTAATTTGCATTATATGATGAGAATTTATAGAACAGGTTATGGGACAAACAAGGGTGAATAGGACTAGTGCGGTGGGACATTTTGGTCGGTATGGGCAAGTTGGGCATTAGGGCCTGTTTCCATACTATATAACTCAATGGCTCTATAACTCTTCATTTGGGCAAGTTGGGCATTAAGGCCTGTTTCCATGCTATATAACTCAATGACTCTATAACTCTTCATTTGGGCAAGTTGGGCATTAGGGCCTGTTTCCATGCTCTATAACTCAGTGACTCTATAACTCTTCATTGCCCCCCTCTTCACATTCGATTGCACTTCCTTATCCTCCAAATGTCTCCTCATTCTTGTGCTCACATTTTTCTGTAGCTCACATGATAGTTGGTGACATGAATTATACCTTCACGCTTTGTTACAAATTTTACCAACTATTTAGCAAAATATTGCACAGCTCATATAAATACACTTTCAGGCACTGGAAGGATTGCTTGAGTGCACCAGTGGCGTGCTTGATCAAACTTCACATGGCATCATTGTGAGCTTGCTGTAGGTGTATAGATTTCTAATGTAGAACAAAAAAGGATATGATATCCAGGTTTGACTCGCATGGTAAACCAAATGCAAGAAACAAAGGAAAGTGCCAAGAATAAGAGAATATGACTGATATAGGCTAATAAGTATTTACCCACATGAGGCTCTGCTAGTGATCCTTCAATAGTTGCACAACAAAGGAATAAAATCCTTTGCAGTTCATGAAGAAGATTGGATCTTTATGAGGTCCACCAATGGGACCATGTGCTTGAAATATGACAAATCCAGTGACTGTTGTAAACCTCACAATCACTCTATCTGCAAGAGGCAATGAACTGCTCTTCCTCTATTTGGTAATGGAAAGACGTATATGTAGATGAATATAAGAGTTGCAATTACCAAGGCAGTTTTGGGTATTGTGGCTGTTGTCCTGCTTTTGAGATTCCAGTGGCAATGAGAGGAGTTTGGAATTTTGACTGAAGTTTAGGGAAAAATGTTCCTTCTAAGAGACTTCTGGATACCTATTAATATTAATAAGTCTCAGTCCTTCTCCCTATGCTGCCAATTTGTCTCTTCTGCATAGCTTCATCTCCAAGTTAAGTTCAACACTGTCAATTTTGTAATGATGAACCCTGCTTAGCACAAGCTTTTAAATGAACTTCAGCAATAGTCAGACCATTGGCTGAAGACTATTCAAACATTAGCCAAGTGGAAGCTCCAAAATAAATTGCATCAGTAGCCAGAAGAAATAATCCAACAAGTAACTTATAAATATTTCCTGATCCCCTTAAATAATAGTAGAGTTTTCATAGAAATATTTTAACATAGAAATCTTGAAATCAGATCATATTAAGCAGAAAGAGGACATGTATTACGCCAGTTTAAAAAATGCACTGGTCAACCTTTGAAAGCCCTGGCTCTTCAAGCGCACGTGCAGTTAAACGAGGAAGTCTGCAGATGCTGTGGTTGAGTGCAATACACAAAAGTGCTTGAGAAGCGAAACAAATCATGCAGTATCTTTAGGAACTGAAAGGTAACTGACAATTTGGGCCTAAGCCCTTCATCAAGGTATGCACATACTTGTAAAGAAAAACTGTAATGGTAAACTAATGGAATTATATTGACAGAGATAATAAATACATAAGACAGATACTGTATATTCACAGTATTCATTTTAAAAAATGAATTGCAATGGGGCAGGTAGTCCTTTGGTACTGTCAGAGCACTCAATCTTTAGTGTGCTAAGTGTAGGTTCAATAACCTGATTTTCAGCCTTCTGTACTGCCAGGTAGCAGGGAGGAAAGGTTAAGACCAGGGTGGTGGAAATGGAGGTGGTGGTGCCTTCTTGAGACAGCATCTCACATAGATGTCTACAAAGGATGGGAGATCAGAGCCTTGGCTAAATTTATCACCTTCTACAGCATTTTGCATTCCTGGGCATTTAAATTTGCAAGCCAAGTCGTGATGCAACTAGTCAGTATACTTTCAGTATAAATCCGAACTCTTATTTTCTGTGCCCAGAAAATAAGAGAGAGCATCTTGTATGCCTTTTAACCATCTTATTGATATGTCCTGATACATATGCACAAATTTAGAAGGCATGCCTTTCAGGTTTCCTCAACAGTTTTCTTTTAGTTGCTGTTACTCCTTTATGGCAACCAGCCAAAGACACTGCTAACAATTTTCTGTGAGGCTAATATAGGGCATTGCCTGTTGCATCGACACTTGAATGGATTAAACTCCATCTGCCACTTCACTTCCCATATCTGTAACTGACATATATAATTTAATCAAGATACTTAATATGATATTTATTAGATTTAATCAATTGGAGAAACAATTTACCTTGGAAAGGACATCCAAAATAAAGGTAAATTATATTAAAATTTTGTCCAGGCATTTCAAGAGGAAACTCGAGGAAAATTAAAAAATGCATTAAATTCACAACCTATTTGAAGAAATGTCTTCAGAACTCAATCCTAATGCCCAATTTTTATGCTGGTGAATGGGTTCTGTAATTCCCAGTTCTCCTTTGTCTCTTCAAATGTCAGTGGTAGCTGAAACTCTTTCCCAGAAGTGACTGGAATGATGAGTCAATTGGAAGTTTTGGGATTGAGATCAGTAGCTCATTTTTTCCCTGTGTATGCCTAAATATGGGCCAACACATGTACAGTAGATGGAGTTGACATACCACCCAGACCTGGTCTAATTGTATATCAAAGAAGGCACAATTACCTACACCTCTTCCCATGAAATTAAATTCATTTGAACTCCAAGTGAAATGTTGTCATTTCTGACATTAGTAAGTAGACAGGTTCCCTGCAAAGATATGCAGTTACCATGGCAATAGTTAAGACTCCCCTAATCTCTTGTACAAAGCCCACTACCTGCTGTGTTTCCTCAATATACATGGTACATTATTGCTTTATACCACACAGACATTCCAAACTTAATACGTTAACCCTTAAAATATCTATTGCTGCTTTGTGCTGCAACTGTATAGAGTTCCTGTTTAGCCCGCAACAGGGATTTTCGAGTCTCTATTTGATTCATGCATCCAGAGGGCCAGGGACCACCACCCTCCACTGTACATTAATAGCTCAGTAGTGGAGCGGAGCACCAAGTTCCAAAGAGCCCTTAAGAATTGACCTATCCTGAATACACATCTCCTCACTTGTCAGGAAGGCGCAACAGCAATTGCACTTTTTTGAAGGCTGAGGCGAGCAAGGCTACCAGCCAATATCTATTCTGTCAACTTTCTACAGGAGCTCCATCAAGAGCATCTTGGATGGTTGTGCCATAGTGTGGTATGGCTGCTGTAGAGAATTGCATCAGAAGTTAATCCACAGAACCAAGGATCACTTGGGCTTCCCTCCCCACCCCCTAACCGAATTGACGTGATTATGGGAATTATTGTCTGAAGAGGGCTCATAAAATCTGTGAGAACCCCTACCAACCCTCACGCAGCATCTTAGAGCCAGAATCACCAGGTTGAGGAATGGCTTCTTCCCACGGGCAGTGAGACTGCTGAATGACTGTTGAACTGCTTCAACAACTGTCCCTGATCCTACTATTTATTAATAATGTTTATGCCAAAATATCTACTGTGTTTATGTATTGTTTGTCTGTATTAAGTCTGTAAGTATGGTTGCATTGTTCGGCACCATGGACTGAACGCTGTTTACTCAAGTTGCACTGCTACCATCAGATGAAAAATAAAAACTTTAACTTGAACTTTAAAGTCTCATCACAGCTTGCTTTTTTTAAAATGTATTCATCAATTCTAAAATACCCATTTAAACTGTAAATTCAGTATGGCAACAGCAACATTAATCATAGGCTGCTCCAATTTGCCGTCTGAAAACTTGAGCCATTTTAACTCTTACACTCTTTTCCCCATGAACATCAACAGGGCCTGGGACAGTGAGAAGATATAGTGCTGTGGGAGAAAATCCCAGTCAAGAACCTGTGGGAAAAACTCCCAACAATCAAATGAGTGAGTCGTGAGGGGAATTTGCTTGGCACAAAAGACAAAAGATCAAGACAGCATTAGGCACTGACCATAGTACAAAATTAAAATGGTGTCAAGGCTTCATAAGACCATAGAAATCATTAACTGAAATTGACTTAATTCCATTTCCATTGTCCTAACAGCAACTTGATACAAATGTCATTGAAATTGTAGCAAACAACGTTTCAAATGGAAACAGACTTCAAAATTTGAATTTTTCAGATTCGCATGCAGTACTTTTAAAATTCAAATTTAAGGAGAATAAACAGGAAAGTTTGATACTTTATTAACAAAACATTTTTTTATATCAAATACAAAGTTAAAAAAACCCTAAAATTTTTATTTTTTTTTACACTTCCATGACTTCTGCATGGTCGCTTGTTACCACTGTGCATTCGTGGCCCTTACATATGCATACACGCACACTCACAAAAGCCGAGAATTTTCGAGAAGTTCGAATTCTCGGGTGGTCTGGATTTTTGGACATTTACCATATTGATTTCTACAACTACCAATAATATTATTTCATGTAATACTGTTTCGTGCTTTACTTGCAACTTCCTCTTGCTCTGGTTCTCAGAATAGGTCCTCTGATTCCCTTTCCCCACATAATTCACTAAATTATGACTGGCCAACTTGAGTGGACTCTTTGCCTTTGGCCTTTGGGATTGTCTCTGGAATCATGTCATTCTCTGCCACACTTCAGTGCTCCCCAATGTTAAATGGAAGTGCATAATCTTTGATTTCAAAGTCTGCAGAGGGATAGAGAAAGGTTAAGTGAATGGCAGGATATTGGCAGGTAAGGGATTATGTGGGAAAATGCAAAGTTTTCCACTTTGGAAGGAAGAGTGAAATAGGAAATTGTTGTTTTAATGTGATCCTCTTTTTGTCTTGATTTTCTGTTTGAGTAGAAGAGGGAGGAAGGGGAAATGGGAGGAGCGCAGGCTAACAAGAAAGAGATAATATGCAAATACAAGTGGGAGGCCAGAAGAGGAAGAAGCTGAGAGCGATGGGGCAGTGGGCTAAGAAGGATAGCTTTTTGATAGGAGAAGGAAGGGATGGGGAGTTCGAGGAAAAGAGACAGATAGAGAAAGAGAAAGACGGGAGGAAGGTGGAGGTTTAATGGAGTAATTATTGATGCCGTCTGATTGGAGACTGCCAAGACAAAATACAAGGAGTAGCTTCTCCAATTTGCAAGAGGAAAAATGGAATGAATGAATTAGCAATTTGGAAAACAAGTTTGTGGATGCTTACAGCGAGAATCAATGGTGTTGGAAACATTCCAGCAGCCCCTTTACACTCTCATTCTCTTTGCTCACACCCATTGCAGTGAAATCAAAGTGGAAAATTTTACTTGCTGCCATGCTAGATTTACAGTATTCCATCATTACAAGGACAAAGTCTTCCTGTCAAAGTACCCAAATGAAAAGATCAGTGACTCTACAGACAGCTAAAGAAAATGTTGGGTTAGCTGTTAACTTTCATGAATTAGCCTCTTTAAAAACTGTAATTTTGCCAGGTTTCAGCATTTTAAATAACTTGACCAGCTCCACGAGCCACCTGCATTAGGAAGATCTCAGACTGATTTTCAGATGATTATGAATTTTCATTTTTCAAAAGTATTATTATCTCCTCCATTGCTGAAGATATTGACTCTTGCTGTGCTATTGTCTACCTCAGGATTAATGATAATACACTTGTCTTTAATTTAGAACAGTGGGTCTCAATCTTTTTCTTTCCATTCACATACCACTTTAAGTATTCCCTATGCCATCAGTGCTCTGGGATTAGTACGGAATTGCTTAAGGTGGAATGTGGGTGGAAAGAAAAAGTTTGAAAACCACTGTTTTAACCATACTTAATTGACTCATTTTGTGCACAGTTTCATAACTCCAAAGGAAATGGGCCAATGGTCATTTTTTTCAAGCAAAATATTTCAGTAACAATTGGGTCTAGATCAGTGATTCTCAACTTTTCCTTCCCACTCACATACCACTTTAAGCCATCCCTTACTAATCACAGAGCACTTATGGCATAAGGATCACTTAAAGTGGTATGTGAGTGGAAAGAAAAAGGTTGAGACCCACTGATTTAGAAGGTTTAGGGCTTGATTTCCCTTTCTAAGACTTTAATGCACATCACAACTGGATACTGCAGTTCGGTATTGAGAGAGTACCATACTACCTTTCAGAAGGAGGTTGTAACAAGACCCCAGCAATCATTTCAAAGATCCAAAATTAATGAGCAATGGACTTGAGAAGCCATGAAATTTGCAATATAAATGAAATTCTTTCAGCTTTACTTCATCCATTCAATTATTCTTTATATGTGAGAAAGAGAAAGTGTAGAAAAAATTAACATCTAATCTGAAGGAAACTTTGAATATTGGTGTGTAAAATCATTATCATTATATTTAGATTATATCAGTGGTCCTCAACCTTTTTCTTTCCACTCACATACCACTTTAAGTAATCCCTATGACCTAAGTGCTCTGTGATTAGTAAGGATGGCTTAAGGTGGTATGTGAGTGGGAAGAGAAAGTTGAGAATCACTGTTCTAGATCCAAATGTCACTGAAATACTTTGCTCAAGAAAAATTGTCATTGGCCCATTTCCTTTGGAGATATGAAACCTTGCACATAACGAGTCAATTAGGTAGGATTAAAATAGTGGTTTTCAACCTTTTTCTTTCCACCCACATACCACCTTAAGCAATCCCTTACTAATCACAGAGCACCTATGGTATAGGGAATACTTAAAGTGGTATATGAGTGGAAATAAAAAGTTGAGAACCTCTGGGTTATAGTGTATCTCAAATCTCAATGATTAGATGGTAACTTAGATGCTAAAGGGTATATTGTATCAGTAAAATATATATTTTTTCTCTCTCTGACTATTGTTGGCAGCTGTATGCGTGAGTAATGATATAATAATAGAAGACATAACAGGAACAATTATTGTGATCCTGAATGGATCCTTGACAAAATTATTACCTGTTGATGGTTAAATATAACATAAAAAGATAGTCATGTTTATGCTAGAACATAAGGAATAGGAGCAGGAACAATCACCCTGGCCCATCAAGCCTGATCTGCCATTCAATGAGATCAATGAGGCTCATGATATCCACCTACCTGCCTTTTCCCCAACTCCCTAAATTCCCCACTATGTAAAAATGCATACAATCTTGTCTTAAATATATTTGCTGAAGTAGCTTCCTCTGCTTCAATGAGCAGAAAATTTCACTGATTCACCACTCTATGGGAAAAGCAATACCTCCACATCTCTGTCCTAAATCTACTGCCCAGAATCTCGAAGCTATGTACCCTAGATCTGGTCTCCCCTACCATTGGAAACAGCTTTCCTACCTCTATCTTATCCCTGCCTTTCATAATTTTATGAAATTTATATGTTATATGTTTCTATAAGATCCCCTCTCATTCTTCTAAATTCTAGCAAGTGCAGTCCCAGATGACTCAACTCTCACCTTCTTCTCTGGAATCAACCTGGTGAACCTCTGTGGAACTGCCTCCAAAACCAGTACATCCTTCCTCAAGTAAAGAGACAACAAATGCAGATGAGGCCTCACCAGTACCCTGTACAGTTGCAGCATAACCTCCCTGCTCTTAAATTTCATCCCTCTAGCTTTGAAAGCCAAGATTCCATTTGCTGCACCTGGAAATGAACCTTTTGCGATTCATGTACAAGCACTCCCACATCCTTTTGTACGACAGCCTTCTGCAATCGCTTGCCATTTAAATAATAATCTGATCCTCCATTTTTCCTTCCAAAGTGGATAATCTCACATTTTCCAACATTGTACCCCATCCTCCAGACCCACACACTTAACCTTATCTATATCTCTCTGCAGACTTTCCATATCCTCTGCACAATTTGCTTTTCCAATAAATTTAGTGTCATCAGCAAACTTAGAGACACGACACTCTGTCCCCGGTTCCAGATCATTTATACATATCATGAACAATTGTGGGCCCAGTACTGACTTCAGCAGTATCCCGCTCACCACTGAATGCCAACCAGAAAAACACCCTTGTACTCCAACTCTCTGCTTTCCATTGGTTAACCAATCCTCTTCCCATGCTAATACGTCACCCCAACTCCATGCATCATGCTATGGTAATTTATTCAAATACAAATTAAATTGATTTTTTTTTAAATATATTTGTTTGAAATTTGAAAATGACATAGAATAAATATCTTAGTTTGAATGAGATGGACAATGAGGTTAGTTAATAGTGATTCCTAGTATATTTGCTAGTCTATGATATACTGGAATGCAAACAAAATGGATCTTGTGATGTCATCACTCAGTATTTGCTCAGTTATGGCATTTCTCTTTGGCTGCCATTAATAATACAATTTAAATAATCAAGATCTATCTACATCTTTAAAATGGCAAGATATGCAAAAGAAAATTTAAGATAATCCACATGAGGATATATTAGAAATAAAAAGAAAATATAGTGGAAATAATCTATTGATCAAGAGAAAAGAATCCTGATCTTGCATCATTCTTCACAACCTGCCTAATCAAGGTAAGATATTCTTCCTCAAAGTTCTATTGAGCTTCAATATAAGGGCGGAGGAGAGAGAAGTTGGTAACTGCGAGATAGAGAATTAAAAAAGTAGGAAAACAAAAGTTTAATTTCTCTTTTGGAAACACAACATTGGGTATCAGTAAATTAGTGACAGGTGTTTGATTTACTTGAAGTAGAGGTGAATACATCATGAACATGAAATGGAACAGAATAAGCAACATCTAGGGTCCCTGATTTTGCAGACTACCTGTGCGCTGTCCACAATAGCTTTCTTGGACTTTTGGTTGCATGTCATTTCAGTTCCCCTTTCCATTCCCAAAACAACTTATCTGTCCTCAGCCTTCTCCAGTTGAGCCCAAATCCAAACTTCATGAACAGCATCTTATATTCTATTCAGGTTGCCTCCAACCAAATGGTATGAAAGTTGAAGTTGTCAGTTTCTAGAGATCCATTCCTGTTTCCAACAGTTCACCCACATTCTCTCTCCTGATGTTCATCTTTTCTGTCCCTCCTCCCTCATTGATAAGACTCACAATTGGTGTCGCTGTCAGCACAACGCTATTACAGCGCCAGTGACCCAGGTTCAAATCCAGTGCTGTCTGTAAGTATGTTCTCCAAATGTCTGCATAGTTTTTTCTTGGGTGCTCTGATTTCTTATCACTCTCCCAATCATATGCGATTGTAGATTAATTTGGGTATAATTGGGCAGCAGGTTTTAAATGGCCGGAATTGGCTTTTACCATGCTGTAAATAAAACTTAATTTTAAAAAATGTGTCTGATCCCATCTGGTTCCATCTGTCCATCATCCACATATGTATTTATCTGGGTTTCTTCTCTTTTGTTATATCTTTCCTATACCTTCCTGCCACCTAGTTCCATCTGCCTATCATCTCTCTCTCTCATCTATTTCCACATAACAAATACAACCCTCTGTTTATTCTCCTCCTTCTCTTCCCCACCTGTTTCCAACTGCTTATTTTTTCCCTTATCTACATTTATGTGTTGTCTTCCAACCTCTGCTCTAACACTTCTTCTTACCCGCGCCCCCCCCCCCCCACCAACCTGGCTCCACCAGCCTCTGTCTTACCCTTCCCTGTCCCTTAAAAATATTGACTATTCTTTCTAACTTGATGATGGATCTTGACATGAAACATGGACCATATCCTTTTACCTCCACAGATTCTGTCTGATCCATTAAGTTGTTCTAACAGTTTATTTTTTTGCTCCAGATTTCAGCATTTACAGTTGCTCATATCTCCTGGAGTTCCTGATGATGGAAAGTGAGAAGCTGAAAGGGTTAGGTGTTTTGTCTGTAGTGGGTTCCTCAGATAGTAATGTTGAAGAGAAGTTTATGGTCTTTTCAAATACTGAAACAGAGAGAAGGAAAGAGAAGACATCTTTGGTGCTACCATCTTGTTGGATGTGGTGTTAATGGTAGAGATGGTTTGTTGAACCTGGAGGCTGTTTGAATGGAAGGGTAAGAGATGGAAGCTTTGCTGTGGTCCTGAAAAGCAGGGAATACAGAGAGAGAGAGGGATAATGATGACATTGAGCTTATTATCATACACATTGTACAATGTACATAAGCAACAAATATTTATTTACTGCAGCCAAACAGGTACTTTGCAAAGAAAAATACAGTAGCTATAAAAACATCCATAATTATACACTTGATTGAATTAATAAGAGACAATAAATACAAAAATACTGATAGATAACATATATTGTCAGTTATCCTTGTGCACAAAAAATGACTTAGCAATATTACACACCGTTCTAAAATTACGTCAGAGCAGTCCCTGATTAGTGTAAGAAGGGGAAGTTCAAGAGTCTAACAGCTATTGGACAGAAAGTGTTCTTGAACTAGAGGTGCACGTCTTCAGTTTTATGTACCTTCTGCCTGAAGTTAGCAGGGAGAAGACATTTTGACCAGGGTGATGGGAGATCTTTATGACCTCACTGTCTTCTTGAGGGAGTGTCTAACATAAATACATTCAGTGGTGAAACATGACAACAAAGCTTTATTGGAGTTGAGATTGAAGGAATCTGTTGATGGTAAATTAGTGCCAGGAAGCTTAAGGAGGGAAATCATAATTTCTAGGTTAGGAAGTTGAAGGAAGTTGAAGGCTGATAATGTGAAGGAAAACTGATGGAGTTTATCAGGAGACAGTGAAGATGACAGGACTTATGGAGCTAGGACAGAGGTTGAAACTAAGAAAGAAAATTAACACTGAGAAGCAGATGAACCCAAAACTAGTGAAGATCAGTGGGTTCACAGGGATGGGGCACAATAGGGCCTTCACACACATCCAGAGTTACCAAGAGCAGGAAAGAGCAATTGAGCATCACGAGTGCTAAAGTGGGAATGTAAACTGACAATATAGCACCCAGCAGTTCAGTTTATACTCAAGATTAAAATCTAGGCCAAATGTTGATATTAAAATCTGAAACATAAAGAAATACCTGATAGGCTTTCTTCTTCAATAATGCTGTTGTGCTATCATACTTGCAGTGCTTGGTCTTTCGTTATATTCTATATTCTGTAAGTTGTGCAATATGCAAATTAGATATGACCTGTTAGACTGCTTGCAGAAGAACCCTTCTCACTGTACTATGAGCAATGAGACAAATAAACTTAACCCTACTTCAGAATGAGCCTGCTTTGAACCATCCTGGATTGTACTCTGCCATCTAATGCTATATCTTTTCCTATCTTTACATTAGCATTAATTTACATTTTGGCTGTTGTACTTGGTGAACCTTACGCATCTGTTTACCTGCAGCGAGTAAGAATTTTGGTGTATCGGCACAATGTACATGTATATGACAAGAAACTCATTGTTCATGATCATGAGTTAGTTCATTGAACATTAATGATCAGTCAAAGATGGTTCCCCTCACTTAACTGAATATCTTTCTTCATGTGAACCATTGTGCTATACTCTTGGGTCAAAGCCAACAATTGGAATTGAATGGGAATTAGGCTTAGATGATGGATGTATATAATCAGATTTATTACAGGCTTAGTTGACATATTACTAAAAGGATTGATAAAGGGGATCACAGATGTATGACACCAATCCTCACACCAATGGGATTCAGCTTTCAAAATAAACCTACTAAGACCATCCACAAAGAATTTTTACAATTTATTGCCAATACCATGCTTAAAAGCTTAACTTGAGGAACATTTAATTATCAGAAAGAGAGAGAAAAATACAATTACCATTTCTCTTGCCTTAGTCTTTGAACAACTCCTAAGTGTAAGGTTATTGAAGGATAAGACATGCCAATGGTGGCACTAGTTTAATCTCTACTTGCTTTTAAACAAGAAAATACCATGTTTTGTTCAATGCTCTCTATGTGCTCTCATTTTAACACTACATGTTGTAGAAATATGTTACCATTTGAAATTGATCCGGATAGACAGAATCGCTGCTGGATATGAAGATATCCTTTGCATTTGCTAACCTACATTAGTTCCCAGTTTAAAAAAACACCTCAGATTAAGTTTACATCCTTACTCCACCTCCAATATTATACACATAACTAACTTATCAACCATCCCACTTTTCTGCAACAGTCTGCAGATCCCATATTGGCCTCATTGACAACTATTACATTCACATCAGACCAATGGAGTGAACCTTGGTGTCATATATCTATCTATCTCTCTCATCTTTTTTCTTTTTTCTTTCTTTGGCTTGGCTTCGCGGACGAAGATTTATGGAGGGGGTAAATGTCCACGTCAGCTGCAGGCTCGTTTGTGGCTGACAAGTCCGATGCAGGACAGGCAGACACGGTTGCAGCGGTTGCAGGGGAAAATTGGTTGGTTGGGGTTGGGTGTTGGGTTTTTCCTCCTTTGTCAATAAATCTGAAGCAGAACCCAAGTAACAGTCAAAGAGTATTACCCTTTTGCCATCCATCAGTCAATATTAGGTGATGTGAGTATGGGAGTGTTTTCATTCAATATGCATCATTGGTATTGCTTTTCCCTTCCAACATCATTTGACACATTGATTCTCATAGCCTATTTGATCAACAAAAATGGAGGTTCCTTCTAATTGTCTCCTGCTGCCTGAATGAGCTTGAATGTTAGTCACTTATCTGTGGCTCATTTGGAAGGTCATCACCTCGTCATCAGTGGATGAGCTCAAGGACTCTCCAGAGGTGATATTGGCTGATTCCTCAAGGAAAAACTGAAAACTCCTCTGTACAGAGATGGTGTCCTGGTGTTCACAAAGAGTTTGGGGAACATGGTTAGCGCAGCAGTTAGCACAATGCCGCTATAGCACCAGTGACTGGGGCAGGAGTTCAAATCCCACGCTGTCTGTAAGGAGTTTGTATTCTCTCTGTGACTGCGTGGTGCTCAGGTTTTCTCCCACCGTTCAAAATGTACTGGGGTTGAAGGATGATTGGATGTAATTGGGTGGCATGGGCTCATGGGCTGAAATGCACTGTTTCCATGCTGTATATGGAAATTTTCAAAAATTAAATTTAAATTTGCCCACTTAAATATAGCATGAAACTTCACCAACAGCACTCTCCAGTCATGTTCATATGGCAATCTGTGGAAATAGGCAATATGCAAATTGTTTGCTAAGATTCCTGCAATACAATATTATATATACTTCTAAAGAACTTAAATGGCAATGAAACCGTGCATAAATATGAATCTTTGCCTCCTTCAATGCACAAGCCACTCTTTCTGGTAGAGAATTCATTAACCAGGAAAGGTTTGTCCATTTAAGTGATTGTGGGAACTGTCTCTTTTGCCTCTGCACTTCCCTGTGTGACTGTCAGGGGAGCTTGTCTATGAGGGCTGGAGCAGTACTCTGAACTCTGCACAATAATATCAGCGAATGTGTTAAAATGGTGAAGGTAAATAGACAAGTTTGATTTAATGTTTCAGCATTTATTTTAAGCTGCAATTTGATCAATATTGTGAATGTTTCCAAGGAACAAAATTGGGCATTAGTATTAATTGTAACTATTTTTTAGTGCACCAAAATATGTATAGTACAATTTCTAGAGTATCGTCTCAGGATAAGACAGCAGATATTTATAATTTAGAAGAATGCAAATATAGTAAAACCTCTGTTATCTGGATTTCAAGGAACTGGCAAATAAATTGCAAAAATAAATAGGTAAAAATAGGAAAATTTAAAACTGGCATATTTTGCCGTTAGTTCACCAATCATAACATACAATCTCAAGCATCCAGAAAATTTCTTTATCCGGCATCTACCAATCCTCATAGGTGATTGATACCAGGGTTTTATTGTACTTGGAATTCCCCATTTTGGAAAGCTTTACCTGTATATATTCTAGGCTGATATAGATAAGGTGGTGGATAATATAGGAATCAGGCGTTTTGGGGATCGAAAGCCACCCATGATCTCATCATTCAGTGCTTTGCATTTCATTGTGGGAAATCATGTCTCTTCATCTATCCATCATGTCTCTCCATTCATTTAATGATAAAGCAAGCTCATGACAATATGGCCTATTTCTGCTTTCATTTCTTGCATTCTCTTTACAATTGTCAAAAATGAATTCAATTTTTTTAAAGCATCTACTCATAGCAGAATGGGTTGATTTTTATTCTTTAAAAGTCTGGAGAACAATGGAGAGGAGTTGGGATCTCTGGAGTGTCAAACTCATTACATTACATGTCTTTACACCATGTACATCTACAGGCACACACCCAGTTATTATATTGAAGTACACAAGTGTCTAGACAACAGACACCTGGACACAATTAATTCTTGCATTCTCTACTGGATAAATGGATTCATATGACATAATATTACTTAGTTTCAGGTCTGGCAAGACTTTGGGTAATGAGCAGCCAGAAAATGATTGTTAAGATAAAACTCTCGCTTGCAATATTTGTAGTCTCGCTCCCTCTCAATTTTAATAATACATTTCCTTGCTGTTTCCTCTAAATTGATAATACGCCATCTGAATATCTTTTCTACTTCCTCTGTTATCACTACATTGAAAAGAAATCTCATTGTATTCTCTAGCGATTACTGGGTTCCCTTCGAATTTTCAGCTGGAGATTCAGAAATGAAGGGAAAAAATATTGAATGTTACAATATAGCCAGAAATAAAATGGCCAAATTGATCTTAACTTCCAAGATCCCACACCCATCGTTTTCCTGCCTAGTTTTTTTTTTAACTGATTGGAGATCCGGAAGGCTCTTTAGTCTTTTGAAAGTAAACTGACAGCACTGTGAGCTCAACACTTGGCGGTACATGGGAATAGACCTGTGCCATAGTGGAAAAGTGTACAAGAATATTGGTTTGGGATAATGACCTTGTGTGGAAACTATCTTTATCAGATCATCATTTCAAATCTTTCCTGAGGTGTCAGAATTGGCTCCCGTTTTCCCCCAGATGCAGAGTGAATTGTTATCCATCTAGCTCACAGCTGTCCTCACAGCTGTTTAGATTACAATAAAGGAACCAGTTGAGTTAGGCTAAATATTTATAAACATGTGTGAACATTCTGGAATTCTTGAAGAAACAATAAGTTTAAAAGTGTTTCCTCCCTCTCAGACCTGTTTCCTTTTGGAATCCCAACTGATTGAACAGTTCAGTGTGGGATTGTTGATAATCTTACACCTACAGAGCAAATGAAATCTGCTAACTATGTTAGCTGGGTTATTGATTTTCCTTTCATTGTAACCACCATTATAATATTATTATAACATGATCACTGTGCACAGGCACCAGTGCTACACGTGAGTCTCTTGATATTCACTAGGATTTAACGGAATGAAAAATTGGATAATATAGTTTTTAACCTGCCAACAGAGGTAGCCAGTGATGTTTCTCAGAATTCAGCATGAGAATAATTTAATTTTCTGATAAATTATTTTATATGATTTTATATGATTAATAGATGTGTTTGATTGTGCAAATTGAGGGATTAGCAATGCAGTGATAATTGATAATACAGTTCTCTTGGTGCAGTAGTAGTGATACAATAGAGTGGATGTGGCAATCATGTAGTGAGCATGAGAAAGGCACCAGGTCTCAGGCTTTTTGCCCAGCATTTGCCCGAAAGTGGCCCTGAGTAGGTCTTGTGAAAGGAAACAGCACAGAGAAACATAGCCATGCTTCCTTCTAAGCAGGAAGGAAATGCTCTTTCTAGTTGTTGAAGCCCAAATATGTGAGACACTGAAAAGTTTATTCGTATTATGAAGCAGGGTTTGGGTCTTTTATGAGGGATGCGCTATAGAATTTTAACAGAGACTATAACCCAGTATCTTCAAGGAATTTGTTGAGAGTCAGAAATTTGGCCCATGCCATGGTGGACTAGAAGAATAGACCCAGGCATCGAGATAAAATTTCAAGAAATTTCTGGATTTTGTACCGTGTTAATTTGCTGTGTTAAATTCAGGTAAAACTGACTGTTGAACAGGACTTAATGTTGTAGCAGCATGCAGAATGTTCTTTGCTGTGGAGGTGATGCTCAAATATATAATGTGATTTCTGTTAAGTTGTGATTTGTAAATGTGGGATTCAGCCACATGACAAACAGAGGCAATGCCAGCATCTCCTTCTTTGTCCTCAGGTTGTCACGTGGTCATAGAGGGTGACTTGGGCTGGAATTCCTTGAGCCACCAGGACCTGAAAAACCAACATAGCTACAGTGATAAAAAAAAATCTCAGGCCACTCCATGGATTGGTATCTGCAAGCACACTGAGCAATTCCAGTAATGAATGTTTTATTTACAACCATGAATGTAGACCATAGTAGGAGTCATGAAATGAAGATGATGACTGATACAGGTAGAGATCCTTGTTAATAGCTCACAACTCATATTAACAGTTTCTCAGAGCAATTCCATTGGTGTGCTGTAGTACCGTTCAATATGTGCTCTCCAGAAAATTCTTGCAGATTCTGTGGGAGGGGTTATAGATGTTCAGAACAATGACACAGTAAGGAATATTATTTATATTAGTGATATAGAGGCCTTGAGGACCTTGAGTCATTAAGCACTGAATAAGAAAATTCAGTCTACTACGTCCACACTAACTGATGGGCAGCCATCTGTTTTAATTAAACCTTCCATTCCCCAGAGATTTGTGCTTGTCCCTTTACTGCTCCATGGAAAATAAGCCTCACCTTTTCAATCACTCCTCAGAACTGAAATACTACTTCCCAGGCAATGACCTGGTGATTCTTCTCTGCACCATCTCCAATGCTGTCACATCTGATGCCAATTACACAAAAAATGCCCTATTGATGGGGTAAGGCTGACTATAATCCCTTAATGTTTGTTGGATATAAATCTGTACTGTTGTAAAGTGTGAGTTGACAAAAGATTTTGACACAGCATGAACAATATTTTACTGGTTTGTACATTTTAACATTTTAACTATTCACAATGGTTCAGATGGAAATTAACACAGGAAGTGTGAAATGGTCTAGTTTGAAGAAGGAATGGTAATACATATAAACATAATGGAGCAGATCACCTTGAAGAAAGGCTTAGGCCAGGAACATCATTATATATCTTTAACTCCTATGGACACTCGGAGTTCTTCTGCAGATTTTTGAGTTTCATAGCATAGCTCTAAAGTGTGCAAGAACAGAGGGACTAATAGTAAGAGCACGCAAATAAATTTGGAAATTTCAGGACAATTTTGATATTTCACGGGAATTGAAAAAAATTGAAAATTAGATATGTTTTAAGTTGCAGAGAGAAGTGAAAGGAATACCATTGCTAAGTCACTCTTTTGCATGAGGATAACTGAATAATTATTATCTGCCCTTTTTTGTGTGTTTGTTGTTTTTTTAAATTGAATTAAGTATTTAGCATGCAGTTTTTTTTTAGTTGTTTTGTCATTTTTTCTCTTTCAAAAGACCTGTTCAGCTACAGCAGGTAAGAATTTCAGTAATATGTCTAGAAGCCAATAAACTCGAAATCAAGATCATTATCATTTACAAAGGAGAACTTTACTCAGAGTGGAGACCAGTGGCTCTGGCTAAAAGAAGGGTGCGGAGGGAAGTTTAGTGCAGATATAAGTAAGGCATGGCACATTGTGTTAATTGAATGAATGCATTGTTTGTTGGTGTTTTTTTATGTATCGGTGTAGCTGCAGCAAGCAAGCATTTCAGTGCATCTGTACGTTGTATACGACAATAACTTTCCACTGTCATTATCATCAGTATCTTCATCATCTCCAGCATTTTCTATTTCCCTTCCAGTTTTCCAGAATCGGCAGTTCTTCATCAGAACATAAAATTAAGGGCAGGTTTAGGCCATTTGGGCCTGTTGAGCCTGCTCCACCATTCAATAAGATCATAACTGATCTAGTCAGAGACATTTTTAGCTTTAAATTATTTTTTACCTTTGTTGAGGAACAACAGAGCCAATTCTGATCAGCCATGTTTTGCACATGCACGGTCACTAATCTTCTCTGGGTCTTGCGTCATTAAGAACAAATGTAACAGCACTACTTCACTCTTGGTATGGACTAAGATATGTATCCTAAGGCTTTATAAACTTTTGCCTCTAAGTTAGCCAGACGTGTTATTATCCATGAGTCACGAAGAGGGATGAGTCAGTTCTCAAGGAGAGCAGCTGTACACAAAAAACACAAGTCAATAATATTACAGGGACTGTGTCAAAGCAAACCACCCAAACCAATGTAAAATAATTGTTTTCCAATATTCACACCCTGAGCAAAACTCATGCTGAGGATACTCTTGCATTTCTTCTTGCATTGGAGTTTCTCAAAGCAATTTTGAGAAAATTATCTAGGGCTTTATTTCTCTGCTGTTACTATGGGCCCATTCACTGTTATGTCAAAGGGGATTACTAGCATTTGAATAGAAATTCATGGTAACGTGAATAACAATTTGTGGCAGAGCCGACAGAAGTCAATGGCATTAAATCCCGAATCTCAAAAGTGTAAGGGACGGACAGTTTAAGCCATGAATCAGCCAAAGGATTAAAGAAGTGACTGGGGAACTTGGGAAAGGGGAGGAGGCGGGGGAATGGTACTAAATAAGCATTAAGAGTTATTTTGGAATAGTTGGGGGTAATTTCCCATCTAATCCTTTAGGCAAATGCAGGATGGTGAACAGATCTCTTTCCCACCCTCGTTGGTCTATTGTGCTGCATGTTTATTTAGGTAATTAAAATGTGAGAGACAGAGGATGTCGTTGTCTTTTGGGTTGCGAGGCAGCTCAAAAGAACAAGGGTTTATAAATCTAACACGGAGCCCTCATCAAAGCAAAGGCTTCAAGGTCTAAGATGCACACTGTTGTCCTACTTTTGACTGGAAGCTTACAGGAGGTGGGACGGAGGGGGAGGAGAAATGGGTCACGGTATGTGAGAACTCTGATAACTGTTGACCAAACACAACTCCTTCGGTTAAAGACTTTAATCCCTTTGCACCTCCTCCTCTGCCTCCTTCAAACAGTACACTGCATCACTGATACACCAAGCAACCCAGATCAGCAATGTCTCAGCTTCCATTTTCCAATTTGCTCATTTGGATGAGCTATTCAATAGTTCTCGAAGAGAATGCTACACGAGAAAATGGGAAAATACAGTCAGGAGCCCTGTTCCACATCAATGGCTCTTGACAATGTCCCAAGTTCAATTAAGTTGACTTATTTGACAAGTAGCTAAGTGCTAGGGTGTTTTGCTGGAATAAGAAAGGTGTAACTATTTTTCCAGCGATACATTTAAGTAACCAGAAGAAACTCATTCAAGATAATGAGGAAAATAATATAAGGGAAATCAGAAGAATTAATTTTACACTTTGAGTTAATGTGATTTGGAATACACTTCCTGCAAATAATGGAGGATGCACTGTAAATTTACAAATAAGATTTAATATATATATTTGAAGAAGAAATATTGTAGGGCATGGGCAAAGAATGGAGAGAACAAAGCTGATAAAATTGTTTTCTTTTGAAAGAATATAGTGATTAGGTTTTTTTGGTATTAAATGATTCTATAATTCTAGTTTTGAAGGAGAAAACCAGTAAATTGGGTGCCAAAAACAAGTGGGTAAAGAGGAAGGGCTGGTTAAGGTTACAGTGGTGGTAATTCTAATGAGATCTGACTGACAGAAACCAGGGATGGACAGTACCAAATCAATAAGTCATTCACCCCTCAGAAATCAACTAATTTCAACGTTAAGCTGTTGTGTTTCACAGATCAGAACATCCTCAGTATATAATGGAAATTAGAAGAATTAATTTTACACTTTGAGTTAATGTGATTTGGAATACACTTCCTGCAAATAATGGAGGATGCACTGTAAATTTACAAATAAGATTTAATATATATTTGAAGAAGAAATGTTGTAGTTCATCAACAGATGAATTTTAGTTCATCAACAGATGCTGAGCTGTTTCTGAATTTAATTTTAGTTTTTAATAAGACTGGAAATAATATTTAGCCACTAGGTTAAAAGAGCTTGGACTGAGGGAATAAAATCAATTTAGTTAACAGCTTCAATAAAAGCTGGAATATCATTCTCATGAGATTCTCACCAGATGGGACCACAGCCCGAATAATGACCAAGAGTGTGACTTTCAAATGATAATAATTTATTTCTTTAATTTTAGGTTGCTGTATTAAGTTTTACCCTAGTAGCTCATTCTAAACTGGGAGAACTAACTGGTGACCTTCTTGCTGAGGGTGCCTCAAAGAACAAATACAATAGAATGAAATGAAATTATTGTAAGGAAGAGATAAATGAGAATAGCTTCTGAACCTTGTTATTAACTCTTCATTTATGGTATCATTGATATTAATTGCCATCCGCAGTTTTCCTTAGAAGGTCATAGTGGCTTGCCAAGCCATTTCAAAGATTACCCTATTGGCTGCCTGTGTCTCTAGTTAGTTCATCATCCTTTCCAGAAGGATATATACAACAATCCATTAGCTTTAAATCCCTCATATTAATATTGTAATTTTTCCAAATTGCATGTCTCTACATAATTAATCCAGACCTGGAGACTATTCATCCAAAGTCATAGCCATTGTGGCAGAATAAATAGAAGCATGGTTATTGCTTTGAAAGAAACATTTTAAAAAGCAGAAAATAGTGAAAACACTAAATATCCCTGAAATCTGGACTACAAAGAAGTATAGAATGGTTGCAGGACAGAAGAAACATATTTGGCCACTGTTACTGAACAATCCAACAATGCTATTCCTTGTAGCGACACAAATTACTTTCCCTTAAGTTTACTGAGTCTGCAGAGACATACAGATAGGTTAAGGGAGTGGGCAAGGGTCTGGCAGATGGAGAACATCAGAAGGAAAAATGGAAGATAATAATAATATTTAAATGGCAACCAAATGCCTCTCATGCTGTCATGCAGAAGCACTTGGGAGGCTGGTTTTCAGGTGCAGCTGGCTTTCAAGAAGGCAAATGGAATGCGAGCCTTCATTGATGGAGGGTTTGAATTTAAGAGCAGGGAGGCAATGGTGCAACTGTACAAGGTACTGGTGAGACTGCATCTGGAGTACTGCATGTAGTTCTGGTCTCCTTACTTGAGGAAGGATGTACTGGCTATGGAAGTGGTGCAGAAGAGGTTCACCAGGTTGATTCCGGAGATGAAGGGTGTGAGAAACCACTGTTATGTATAATTGTCTGGTCAGGCAAACCTATTGGCTGATTATACCTGTGGCCCCTCCCCACAGGCTCCTGTAAAAAGCTGACTGGTCCACAGTACCCTGCAGCTCAGTGCAGAACAACCGAACGGTATGTATGCACTTGTGTTCTTAAGTGAATAAAAGTCTATTGGTTTCTCTATAATAGTCTTTTGAGCAATTGATGGTTAGTCGGAGGGTTAGTCTATGAGGAGAGTGAGTCATCCGGGACTGTACCCTGGAATATAGAAGAGTGGGAGTTGATCTTATAAGAACATATTAAATTATGAAAGGTGTAGATAAGATGGGAGTAGGTAAATTGTTTCCATTGTTGTGGGAGACAAGAATGAGGGGTCGTAGCCTCTAGAAAAGGAGGAACCTCTTTTCACAGGGATGGTGGATCTGCGAAATTTGCTGCCCATTGAAGCATAAAGTTTTACATAGTAAGGGAATTGAGGGATATGGAGAAAAGGCAAGTAAATGAGCCATGATCTCATTGAATGGAAGAGCAGGCTTGACGGACATGATGGTGTACTCCTGTTCCTATTTCTTATGTTCTTAAATGCCTGACTGACTTGCTTTCGAGATGCTTGATTTACTCTTTTTTTCTAGCACAGCTCACGGCAACAAAAACATTTTTTACACATCCATGCTTTATTCTTTGCCCATCAATTTAAATCCATGACCCATTATTCTTGAGCCAGCTGTTAAGGGACTGCCTCTCTCTATCAACCATCTAAATTAGGCAGAACATTTTATGACCTTTGTATTCTATCTCTATCTCTGAAGCCCTCAAGCTCCCACATTTTATCACCCACTCTCTCAACATCTGCTACTTTATAAAAGATGTACTCTGTTCAATCTGGTGTACATTGCCTTTTCACGTTTGTTCTGTGAGATACAGTATGTCACTACGTATCTTCAAGGGTAATGTTATTTCTCGCCACTGATGCTACCTGACTTTCCAAATATTTCGAGCATTGTCTTTTCTTATTTCACTTCACAGTATTAAATTTCATCTATCGCCTGTTTAATAACTTGGCCATCCACCAATGTCTTCATGTTGTCAATAATTTCCTCGCAGTTTACCAGTTCTGTCATCTGCAAAATTAGAAATGTTAACGCCAACCTCTATATTTAAGTATTTGATGTGTATTTTTTAAAAAAGCCAATGGTGTCAGTATTGTCATTGCCTACACTTTTCGAGTCTGCAAAAGAACCCTTCACCTCATTCTACTTTCTATCCTG
This sequence comes from Narcine bancroftii, assembly GCF_036971445.1. NCBI lineage: Eukaryota > Metazoa > Chordata > Chondrichthyes > Torpediniformes > Narcinidae > Narcine > Narcine bancroftii. The sequence goes on along the minus strand of NC_091470.1, from coordinate 334,152,628 downwards.
AACCAAATCTTTTAAAATCCTACCACTTATCTTTTGTATTATTTGGGTTTCAATTTTGCTCTCCAAATGCATATCACTACCTTCCTAAAACCCATGGACATCTCCTTCATCAATCTTCTATGCTAAATAAGATTTCAGCTTTTAATTAACAGGACAGGGAGATTATTAATGCCTAATAAAGTATCTTGACTCACATTTTAACTCTAACTTGTCTCTCCACAAGTGCTGACTGACTAACTGGATTCCTTTCATTTCAGATTTCCAACATCAATAGTATTCTGCTTGTATTTTTTAAAAATGTCCACCAGTCATGCAAACGATGTTGAATGCTCATTCTGCTCTATTTCCCAGACTCCCACCCAATTTAAATCTTTCAGAGAACAGATCCTATTCCTATCTATTTGTGAACATGTTTTTTTTTTTTTGCCAAGCACGTTTCTCACCTCTGTACTATTTTACCAGGAATATATTTCATTTTTGTCAATGTTATCATTTTATTACAGCTCACTAAGGAGTACCAGACATTTTAATGGGCTGATGCTGCAGACAGATGCTGGTATATTTCAATTACAGAACATTTCAGTTCCCAGAGTCCTCATATTTCATTCTTAGCCTGAAGACACTGTGGAGATGATATAAAGATCTCAGAACCAGGGGGGCAACCAACAGATGGCAACATGTAAATATGAAATCAACAGGAGCCAATAGGCTTCCATTGCAAAAAACTTCCCTCAAATTCTTCTCACTCTTCATTCCCTTGCACAGACTTTGTCTTCTCTCCATTGTTTACTTGCCAATTTTATGTTCATGAAGAGTGAGAGATGACAGCACTGCAGAATGCCCAGGCACAGCACAAGGGCATAAAGATAAGCATTCTTCTTCATTGGTTTATCAGACAATCCCAGGTCAATTTAGCTGTTGGTTACATGGAGAGAGAAAATTGTCCAATAAATAGATGATATATGCCACCATTGCTGCCTTGACCACTTCCAATCCAGTTTTCGGGGATGCTCTTCCATATTATCGAATCAAACTCTAACATAACAGGTAGAAGAATGTGACTTCTGCATTCTAAAGTAAGTGGTAATGGTGTCTTGAGGCACATAAAGGTGGCTAAATGCCCATGGCATGACCAAATGTATCCTAAAATATTGTGGAAAGCATAGAAGAAAGTGCCGGGGCATTGGTAGAGATATTTATATTACTGTTAGGCAAAGGTGAGACACTGGAAGAGTGGTGGTAGGTTAATGTTGTTTCTTCATTTTAAAAGGGCTGTCAGGACAAGCCAGGGGACTATAGGTTGGTGAGTGTAACATTACAGGTAGGAATGTTACTGGAGGGGATACTGAAGGACAGGATTTATCTGGATTTGGAAGGGCAAAAATTGATTAGGCGTAGTCAGCATGGGAAATCATGCCTCACAAGTTCAACTGAGTGAGAAAGAGGATTGATGAGGGCAGGATGGTAGATGATGGCTACAGGGACTTTAGTAAGGCCTTTAACAAAATCACAGTTGTTGAGATGGTCCAGAATAGGAGATTGCAATAGATCTAGGGTGATTTAGCCAATTGGATACAAAAATTGGCTTGCGAGTGGGAGTCAGAGTGGAGACATGTCCAAGTGGCATGCTATAGCTGGGTTCCAAGTTGTTTTTCATATATATTAATAATGTAGGTGGCATGATTAGTAAGTTTGCAATAATACCAAAATTGGCGATATAATAGATCATGAAGAAGGTTGAGTAAAATTACAATGTGAGCTCAATCAACTGAGAAATTGGGGCTAATAGAATGGTAGCTGGAATTTTAACTCAAACAAGTCTGAAGAACTGCAATTTGGAAAGTTAAAATTACAAAGTGAAAGGCAGGTCCTGGGGAGTGTTGCAGAACAGAGGCCTAGGGTTACAAATGCATATTCCTGAAAGGGACTACATAGTTGGTGATGGTGGTGAGGAAGGCATGTGGCATGCTTACCTTCACCAGTTGGGGCATAAGAACTGGGACATCAGGTTACAGCTGTACAAGGTACTGGTGAGGCTACACTTATATGCAATCAGGTCACTATGACATAGGAAGGATGTGATTAAGCTAGAGAGGGGGCAGTAAAGATTTGCTAGGATGTTGCTGGGACTGGAGGGTTTGAATTATATGGGTAGACTGAAAATGTTAGCATTGTGTTCCCTGGAACAAAGGAGGCAGAAAGGTGATCTCATTAATGTTTATAAAATTATGGGGGGTATTTATTAGGTAGATACTTGTGGTCATTTTTCTCAGGGTAGGAAATTAAAACTATATGGTATACAGTTAAGCTGCAGGAAAGTCTGGCAAACCATAATCTGAAAAGGAGCAGCAACCTTCATGCAGAAATAGAAAAAAAGGAGAAATAAATGGAAATGGAGGCAGCAACAACCAAAGCCTGATCTGCCATCTGGAATGACGTCCTGAATGCGAAAGAACTTTAAAAGCCAAGATTAGACATAAGCCACCTCAGAGCACATAAATAGATCAACGGAATGAAGGCCATCATTCTCGACCACGAGGGATAGCCATGATGATGACATTTAAGAGTCATGGAGTCATAAAGCATGGAAACAGGCCCTTCAGCTCAACTTGCCCACACAGGCCAAAATCTCTCACCCACACTAGTCCTACCTGCCTGCATATGGCCCATATACCTCTAAAATCATTATATCCATGTATATATCCAAATGTTTCTTAGATATTGCAAGACCTGCCTCCACCACCTTTTCCAGCAGCCTTTTCCATCCACCCAACCTGTTTAAAAAAGTTATCCATCAGGTTCCTGTAAAATCTGCACCTTCCCCTCACCTTTAATTTAAGGACGTCCAGATACTAATTCCACTACTTTGGGCAAAAAAACTCTCTGTGTTTACCCATTCGAGCTGAGTGGGAAAATTAACATTGAAAACATAGAAATTTGGGTCAGAAATGAAGACAAATACCAATTAAACATTTCTGTTCAAGATGGTAAACCAGATAACTACAAATTTACCATAGAGCATAGAAAGTACAGCACAGATGTATGATCTTGTGCCAACCTATGACAACCTACTCCACAATCAATCTCATCCTTCCTTTCCTCACAACCCATAACCCTCCACTCCATCCCTGGCCATCTCCTAGAGTCTTTCAAATGCCCCTATTGTATCAGCATCCACTACCACCTCTAGCAATGCATGCCTGGCATCCACCACTCTATAAAAAAATACTACCTCCAATATCTCCCCTTTACATTCCTCCACTCACCTACAGATGATCTCTGGTATTAGCCATTGCTGCCCGTTACAAGTCTTGTACACCTCCATTAAGTCACCTTTCATTCTCCATCTTTGTAAAGAGAAAAAGCCGAGCTTGCTCAACCTTTCCTTATAAAACATTCTCTAATCCAGGTACCATTCTGGTAAATCACCTCTGCACCTTCTCTAAAGCTTTCACATCCTTTCTGTAATGAGGTAACCAGAAATGAGCACAACACTTTAAGTTTTATAGAGCTGCAACATTAACTCCTAGCTCTTATGTTCAACCTCCCAACTCATGGCCAGCATCTTCTTAACAACCCTATCAACTTGTGTGGACACCTTGGACTTAGATGCCAAGATTCTTCTATTCCTCCACACTGATAAGAATCCTATCATAAATAATAAACTCCACCCCCAAGTTCAATCTTCCAGAGTACACCACTTCACACTTTTCTGGATCTAACTCCATCTGTCACTTCTCTTCCCAACTCTGAAATCCTGTCTATATCCTGTTAAAAGCTATATCTTAACAATAGCATTATTAAAACTTCTAGAAGACAAGAATGTGATATCATTAATATGGAAAGACACAAGTTAATTAAGGAGACTGAGTGTTTGTAAAAGACAAATAATTCAGCAGAAGCTGACAATCTAAAATGAACTATTTATAGTTATTGAACTGAATATTAACCATATCTTCCTCCTTCCGCATATACCTGACTGTTGCATGATTGCTTGAAGGCTTACTTAATAAATAATATTTTCTAAAGTGTCCTGGTAAAGGATGTTGTGAATTTATTAATGGTAGGAAATGGAGGTTTGAATATTTTGCTTTAAAAGAAGAGAAATAGTTATGCCAATGAACACTAGAAGAACTGGTTTTATTGACCACTTGAGAAAATAATCAAGATCTCAGTTTAAGATTTCACCTGGAAGGCAGCACCTTCAATAGAGCACCCTACTCTTGATACTGCACAAAGGCTTCAGCCAGGTCTCTGGACTGGAACTTTGACAAACTATGCACTTGACATACTGGCCCCTTGTAAATTGAAGGAACACCTTGGCAGTCTCCAACCACATGACATCATTATCGACCTACAAATCTCAGTAGCCCTTCCTCCTCCGTTCTCTTCTTTTTATTCCCATCATCCCTCTGACTCCTTTCATTCTCTTTTCCATCATCAATACCTCCATTCTTCCAGCTTTCCACCCCCTTCCTTTCCTTCTTCCTATCAGAGGGCATCTTTCTCAACCCTCTGATAACTCTCCTTTCACCTCTTTAACTGCTTTATTTTCTTCCCCCACCCATCTCCTCCTTATACAGGTATCTACTGGTTCTGTGACTTTGCTGATTAAGGGATCAAACCCGAGACACTGACTACCTGTTGCCTTTCGAGAATGCTGCATGACCTGCTGAGTTCCTCCAGTACTTCTTGTTTGATCTCTTGATGCCTCTGAGCCGCTAGAACTCTACTTAACATAAATAGGCAAAGCATGCAAAATAAATGCAGCAAATTTTTAACTTCAGCATTCTCCCTTAAATTATCTAGATCTCCCATTGATCTTGCCTCAAATTTTGGCAATTACCTCTCCCTCATTGCCCTCAGATTTAAACCATATAGTTTGTGCAATGGTACAGGCCCTTGAGGATCCCAGACCTGAGAAGGTGTGTAATTTAGGAAATACAGCAAAATGGAAAAAAAAAATTTTGGAGATAGATATGGTGTTCCCTTCATTGAGCGGTAAGTAGTCTGATCACGTGTACTTCATTTCAAAGAAGGATGTAGACCTGAGACTGAGTTGGACAAATGCATGGCCTATCCGTGTTGGCAAAGCAGAAGCAGCTACAAACAGAACCTTTCAAGAAGCTTAAGAGGGAGGTGGGAATGTGTGATGAAGTGGGGTGAGGAGGGGCTGGTGGAATAGGAGAGGAAGAATGTGGGGTGAAATGCTGAAATATTTCTCTGACTGTGGATTTTCTGCTTCATGGCTGTGGAAATTTTGCCTGTTTGTTTCTTCAGACAATGATCAATTTCATGTGTTGTTTATAATTCAAGGTTAACCTGCTGAATTGCTCCCCAGACATCTAAGTGGTTCTTGATACAATCCAGTGTCCCATCGCTGGGCAGCACATGCGTCATCTTCCTGGGGCACTGGGTGAAGACCTCGCTGTCACTGCGCAAGTTAGAATGCTAATGAACAAAGCTTGTGGCTGGGGTTGGTGTAGCAGCCAGATGTACCACTCAAGATGTCATGAGTCAGACTTTCCATTGTGCACGGCTGCCGTGATATTGCAGGATAATGAATAAGGAATGTCTTCCAGGGAGAGAGCTGCATGGAGAAACTAGCAGAGCCTCATAAACAAAAACAAGAACATATGGACTTGGCAGGGTCAGTCGGAAACAATGAGTAATGTAATGTTTGGATTGTGCTACATCAGCTCTGTAATACTTGCAGCCCCCAAAGTAAACCGGCTCAGAGTCCTACCTTTATTTAGTGAGGCAAGTGTAAAAAGACATATCTGTATGTTCATGGCAGATATTTAAGTTTTGTGTCAATCCATGTCATGTATTTTTACAATTCAGAGTGTTGGTGTATTACATATTACCGTACCTGCTGTGTGGTTGCCTATCGGTATCGAAATTATAGTTATGTGGTTAATTATATTATATTTGGTTAATCATATCATTGTGTCAAAAGTGAAAATACTGCAGACAAGAACTTAGAAATAAAAGCATGGAATATTAGAAATGTTTGGCACATCAGCAGAGAAAAACATAATTAATGTTGAAGACCAATGGTCTTCTATCAGGATCAATGAAAGATATAAATAAGAATTTTCTCACTCCATATGTACTTTTATGACACCATAGCAAGAGCAATAATGCAAGGAACATCTTAGTGGATGAAAGCTGATTCGCCCAAAGAATACTACACCAACTCGGTAGCTTCCTTCGTTTGGAGAAAACAATCTGCAGAATTGACTAAATTGGTGAACACATGAATAATAGAGGAAATTGAAAAAGTGAACTGACATACATTGTAAACACATCAAGGATTAAAAGGACAGAGCAGTAAAAAAAGGGCCCATTATTGCTGAAATAAAAAGAGTAGGAGGGGAGAGTGAGAGAGAGAGAGAGAGAGAGAGAGAGAGAGAGAGAGAGAGAGAGAGAGAGAGAGAGAGAGAAGTGATAGAGAAAGAGACAGAGAGGGAGAAAACGCAGCAAAGTAAGGGATGAGACAAGAACTCATCTGTCATACTCCAGAACCGACTCTCACCCAGCTGTCCCAGCTCAGTAACATTTTTCTGATAAAGTGGAATTCTATCTATTCTGGAAGAAGTTGATCATACTCAATGAACTCCATCACAGTGCTCTCATGCTTCCTTGCTTGGTGCTAGTTCATCTTGCTTTTCATTGTATTCCGACTCTCTTTAAATTGTGCTTATTACCTGACTTTATGAAATGTTCGAGGATACCTGCTTGATTGCGGAGGAACCCTTTTGGTTGTATGAGGTATTTTGTGACAAATAAACTTAAACTTCAAGCTCAATTTCATGGGACCCAAGCATTTCTCTGCCAATAAAGGGGGAAGCATTGATCTCAAAAACCCATCAGCCATCATCCTAAAGGTGACACCCAAAGAGCTGTCCTGCAGGTTGATGAATGTAATAGTTGTCCTAAATGTTACAGTAGGTGTGCTTCTTGTTAGGAATGTGGCTATCCTTGCTGATTTCCTTAATGGGGACTCAGGATACTTGAAAACCTGCTCCCACAAAAGTGTTTCCAAGTCAAGAAATTAGGTCAAGTCTCTTGAATATTTTCAGTTCTCTTCTATTTTCAACCTGAGTCCAAGTTCTGTCCAGTCTAGCACAGGTGCAATTCTGTATTTGTTCTGATTGGTTGAAGGACTCGCTGTAGTTTTGCTGACTGCTTTATGTTGATGTGATTTCACAATTATGCATTACCACATAACCTTAAATTCATATCAGAGATAGGAAGTGTCAGGCCAGAGATTGTCCTACCCACAACAGAGCTAAATGTGGGAAAATGTGTGTCTACTTGTATTATATGGCGATCAGGAACAATTTACACAAACCCGGCTGCCTCTATTCCTCTGTGAGTGAGAGAAGAGGTTGCTAAAGTACAGTCAGGTCTTTTCATTGTGTTCTTACCCAGCAACATTTAAACAGTTGGAATTTTTCTTCACTTGGCGATCACTTTGCCACAGATGGAAGATGTAATTCAAACAGGAAAGTCACACATTGATGATGCCATCCAGATCCCAGTGTAATTTTACTGAAATTTAAGAAAATTATGGCATTTGTTGGAATTACTTAGAAAATCAAAATGAAATACTACTCTAGAGTGGAGCTGAGGATGCACATGGAAGTCTACTCAGCTTCATCTAATTTCTGTTAATCCCTTCCCAATCCTTTTCTTTTCTTATCCCTCTGACTCCTTTCCTCCAGCTCCCCATCCCCTTTCCTTCCTTCTTCAATCGGAGAGATACTCTTCTTAGCCCACTTCCTCAATCACTCCTCAACTTCTTTCTCTTCCATCTGTATCCACCTCTTACCCATTAGCCTGTGGTCCTTCCCCCCTCCCCTTCCTCCTACCTCTGCCCCACCTTTTATTCAGACAACTGCCTGATTTTCAATATTCCTGACAAAGGGCTTAGGCCCAAATCTTCCGCTGCCTTTTTATTTCCAGTGGATGCTGTGTGAACTGCTGAGCTTTTTGGGCACTTTTGTGGACTGGACTCAGCCTTAGCATCTGCAGATATTTTTGGTTTAACTTGATCACCAGGCAAGAGGTTTCATCGCTCTTTGCAGGCTGTCAAAATCAGCACATCTTCAACTCCTTTGCCACTTAATGTTTGTAGATATTGTCTCAGTCTATTAGCTAATATTAGCACATATTTTATAATCAGCATTAAGGAGTGTATGATGAAGTTTTTAATGGGTCTATACCTTTGTTAAGTAGCATGATAATTATAGCATTTGAGAAAGATTCTGGGATGATCTGGATCTCCACTGCTCAATCCAAGACATACATCATAAGAAGTATCAATAAATCTTTAAATTGTCTGTAAAACCTGTGAGGAAACCCATCCTCCCCTGGAGATTTGTTAGCTTGCAAAGTACCTGAAGCTTTCTTGATTTCTTCTCTTGTGAAAGAGGCATCTACATCAATTCATTCTCTATCTTCTAATTTTGGAAGTTCAACATTTGTTAAAAATTCATCCATCTCGTTTTCATCTTAATCATTCTGATTTATATATATTCTTATAATTTTGTCTAGAATTATTATTTATTTCTTTTTTATTATATGTTATAATATCAGCCTCTGTTTTTTATTGCATTTATCATTCTAGATTACTCTTCTCCATTTAACTGGCAAGATAAAAATTTATACATGCGTTCTCTTAATTCATAATATTTTTGTTTGGTTTTTAATGTATTTTTTTCCATTCCATAAATTTGTAATGTGTTATATTTCAATTTTAAAAAATTCTCTAACAGTCTATATTTTCTTGTGAATCTGTTCTTGGTTATTATTTTTTCCAATTTTGTTAGGTCTCTCTCTAGACCATCCGGCTCTGTAGCATATTCTCTTTTTAAAAATTTTTGTATAAGAGATCATTTGTCCTCTAAAATAAGTTTTGTGTATCCCATATTGAAAGGCTGTTATCAGTAGAAGGAAGATGAGTTTCACATAATAGTTTTATCTGTCTCTTAATAAATTCACAAAAGTCCTTCCTTTTCAATAGTGTAGCATTGAGATGCCACTTTCTTGGTTTTCCAATATTGCAATAGTTAAAGTTAATGACAAATGATCTAATAAAAGTCTAACCAAATATTTCATATTTAGCACTCTACTTTTTAACTGGACAGACATTTAAAAAAATCAATCCTTGTTTGTGAATCATGTACCCTTGAGTAGAACAAATAGTCTCTTTCTACAGGGTTAAGCTGCCTCCATATATCAATCAAATTTAAATCCTTCAAAAATGATAGTGTTATTTTTGCAGCTTTTGCCCTTGTTCTGGCTGATTTATCAAAAATTGGATCTAGATATCAATTTACATTTCCTCTCACCAGTATATTTTGTCTTCCCTCTGCTGCTTTGATAAAGATATCTTTTATAAAGGCTTCATCGTCATAATTTGGTGCATAGATGTTCGTCTAGTCTGCATAAATTTTACAATGTGCCATTAGAAATATTCTGGTTTGATCAGTCAGTGTCTCTTCTATATTTTTGTGTAATAATGGTATATTTTTGTTAATTAGAATTGCTATTCCTCTTGCTTTTAAGCCAAATTAAGATGATATTACTTGTCCCATCCACCCTCTTTTTAATTTAGCATGTTCCGTTTTGGTAAGATGTATTTCTTGTAGAAATACTATATGCCTTTAATTTTTTAGGTGTGCCAAGATCCATATCCTTTCCACATGTCTATTTATTCCATTAACATTAAGACTAATAAATTTTAACGTTCTATCCATATTGATTTTTTAAGCAAATTTTGTTTAACAATAAAACATTTTTGATTGTTAAAATAATAGTGATCTTCCCCCTTTTAAAAAAACACATACAATGTCCCTGTCTTTACGCTGACATAAACAGGAAACCACAAAGCCTGCGAAGAAAAGCTCACGGAATCTCTCGAGGAAGATGAACCCTTCTCTTTAGTGCCATCTTTTATAGATACTCCCCTGGGTACCATTCTTCCCCTTATAATGGAGTCTCCACCATGCTACTACCTTGCCCAAGTTTTCTCTCTTTTCTGAGTTTTCTGTGAACATTTCAATAAAGTTTACTTTTCAACAATATATCCAAGACTGTTTCAAAAAAATACAACTTTTACTTAGTCCCATTGTAAACTTTCTGCACAGTTCTTTTACTTTGGTAACCTTAGTCTTTTCATAGACTTCATAGGAAGTCTTCCACTTCTTTCTTATTCTAGAAACATTGTCGATTACCTTCTGTTACTTTGACCTTCTGAGTCATGGGGTATATTATTGAATATTTTAAGTTTTTGGAAGGCAATTGTCTTTTTACATCATCAAACTCCTTCCTTTGCTTAATCAAAGTAGGACTAAAATCTTGGAAAAAAAATAGCACTTTTTCATGGTCAATCTCGAGTGGGCCATTATTTTGCTTAGAGTATTCATATGCTGCTCCCAGAATTGTCTCCCATTCCCAGTAACTCAAAAGACTTACCAGGACTGGTCATGTTCTCTGATCACTAGATCCCCTAGGTCCAAGGGTCCGGTGAGCACTTTCAATATACAAATTTTCTCTGAATTTGTTTTCTCCCAGTACTCACAAATTCCATGTTTCAAAGAAGTTCACCAGATCTCTTCCCTTGATTCCTTCTTTTAGTCCAATAATCAGAAAAAATTTTGTCGGCTTAAATTCTCCATGTGGTTGATCTTGTCCAGCAGTCCTTTTCTGCCGAACTCCCATTGCTTCATATCTTTCTCCAAAGCTTTTTAGCTTATCTTGTGTTTTACCAAGTCTATTTCTACTTAGGTCATTCTTTCCATTACGTCTTCAATTATTTATTTAAGTAAAGTCATCCTTTATGACTCCAACAAATAGTTGCTCGACTTTTTCATTTTATCCAAGATAATATTTAGTTCATGTCCCAATTCCCCAGCTCTGCCGGTGTCCGCCAGTCCTGAGGCCTCTCTTGCACTGCTTCCTTTTGGGCTTTCGATTGATGTTCCTGGCTGATTTAAAACTTCTTCATTTTTGTTCTCGGCTGCCTTGGTTTCTTATTTTTTTTTGTGAAAAGTTTTTAGTTTTTAAAGTTTAACCATCTTTTTGATACTCTTCACGGAGAGCTCGATCAAAACATTGATCCTTCGTATGGCCATGCAACCCCTAGTGACCATACCTTAACTTAAAGGCCTACATGGTCCCGCACAAGAAGCATTGTGTTGCAGAGTTTCTTCCTGCAGATTTCTTAACCTGCCTTCTCCAGATCTATGCCTCCTGAGACTTGCATCTGATGAAGGCACAGAAGCAGGTGAAGATTTTATTGGAAGAAGGAAGTAAAGATAAAATGAGAAGGTGCAAAGGAAGGAGGAGTAATATGTGTGTTAGAGATGTTTTTGAGAAGGATGGACAAGTTCCACAACCAATCGTCAGTCCTCTGAATTAATCGAACCACTTTTTGCATTGCACCCAAGCCTGAAGCTGACATCATGGCATTCTCCTACATACAATAGTCAAGGTTCAAAATCCCTTTTATTCTAACATAATACATTAAAATGTAATATACTCATGTAATAGTCAATCCCATATAATTGTCGACCCCCCCCCCCTCCTACACACACTCTTTGGCCTAAAAATCATGTGTTTTTCGTATGACCAGTGTAAAATTTAAATCTCTATTTTGGCCCCAACCTCCTGTCCATCTGGGGTCACAATACCTTGACCAAGGATACTCACTCTGGCCACCCATTCATCTGAGCTCTTGATGCTCCAACCACATATCCTTGCCTCGGCCACCCACCCACCAAAGTTCCGGGCGTCCTGACCATGGTCACCCGCCCACCAGAGCTCCTGATATCCTGGCCACAGACCCTCTCCTAGGCTTCAGCCCTCCCACCCAGCAGAGCACCTGACACCCTGACAACCCTCCCATTCGAGCTCCTAACGCTCCAACTATGGATCCTTACTCCAGCCGCCTGGCCAGCAAAGCTCCTGATGCCCTGACCCCAGATCCTCACCCTAGCCGCCCTCCCATTTGAGCTTCCAACTCCCCAATCACAGACTCTCTCCTAAGCTCCAGCTGCCCACGCATTCAAGCTCTTGATGCCCCTACCGCCTGACTATCCAAGCTCCTGAAACCCTGACTGTGGATCCTTGCCTTGGTCACCCAACCAGCAGAGCTCCCAAAGCCCCAACTGCAGATCCTATCCCTGGCCACCTGCCCACTCGAGCTCCCGATGCCCCGACCGCAGATCTTCACCATGGCCGTCCTCCCATCTGAGCTTCCGATGCCCCAGCCACGGACTCTCTCTTAGGCTTCAGCTGACCGCCCATCCGAGCTCCCGTCACCCTGGCTGCAGACTATCTCCAAGGCCCTGGTTCTTGCTCATCCAAGCTTATGATCACCTAATTCTTGCCATCTGAGCTCCAGACACCTTTAACAATGCAGGTATGCACTGCGGTCAAATGTATGACCCATGTAAAATGTCCTCACCACCCCAAATTTGACATGAGTAATTGGTCAAAAAACTTGACTATTACATGAGTATACAGTTTTGTCTTCTGTCTGTCATAAGGCACACAAAGAATTGCCATGAGCAATGTCTGACTCTCCTAATTATAGGAGAAAGAGAAGCAAAAGAGAGTCTCTTCAGAGTGTCTGTGAATTTGCCTCCATTGGTCCCACAACCTCTGCAGCTGAACAAACTCTAGCTCAGACCATTGGCAGCCCAAGCTCCAATTCAAACATACAATATGATCAGAAAGCCTACAATGTCTGATGTCCTTTTGGAGTCCTGACTTGCTCTCAGCACCCTCTCAAATCCTGGCTCCAGCATCCCACAGCCTGTGTGAGTCCCTTGCTGAACCCCTTGCTGGTCCACTGCCACGGTTTCCTTTCTGTAGGGTCATCACCCATGCTTCTCCTTCTCAACAAAAAGTGTCTCCCAGTTTCTGCTGCCCTGCATTGGTCTGCTGCTCTCCCCTGAGCTGCAAACCCTCGTGGTATTTGTCATGATAATGAATATGCATGAGATGTACCGGAAGTCACGTGGTATGAGAGAGAGATAAGAACACAAGCAGGAGAACAAAGGAAATGGGAGAATAAAGCCACTAAGAAGTTTACCTGATAAAACTTGTGTTTAATGTTTTATTAACTTCACATTTCGGGCCACAAATGTGACAGTATTCAGACCAGTACAGGATCTGCCATGTTGTGCACAGAACTCCATGGGTGAGGGATTTTAAAATAAAAGCCCATTGGCTCCTTTTTTGATCATTTTATTTGAATTTTTAAAAAAGCACAATACATAGTTAATAAAACCAAAATAAGTATAAATGTGGTAGTAAGAAAAAAATATCACTTTTATCCCTCCCATCCTCCCTTCCTCCCCACCCCCCAACCCTACCCCAAGTATAAAAAAAAGAAAGGAGAAAGAAACTAGGAGAATGCCAAAAAGAAATATGATTCTCAATACAAACTATGATGGAGTTAAGGGTTACCAATGGGATGGGCTTTCTCGAATCTTTCACACTTTCAAACCAACATATTCTTGTAAATATAGGCTCCATATTTTCAAGAAAAAATATTTATTATGTTATTTTCTCAAGTGGAATACAAGAACACAATTCAGGATGACACCTCGCCATCCCTCCATCCATATCTGATTTCCAAGTAATGGCTATTCATATTAGAAACAGCTAAAGCCAATCATAAAAATTCAATTTGATACATAGTTAACTTTAGTTTAGAACTAACCACTTTAATAGTTCTCCTTTAACAGATCATTTAAAGCCTGTATGGAGTCGTTGGCAACATGACCAGGCTATAAGACCCTGTGGTGCAGTCCTGTTCTCCACTCCCTGCTATCTGCTATCCTGGGCCCATACAAGCAGAGTCACTAGTTTTTTTAAGCCCTGCTTTAATGCACTGTGGGTACATATCTTTTGCAAATATAAAAATAAAACTTGCTCTGACCATAGCCAAACTAAATCAACCTAAGATCAAGAATGTACAAATTTATTTGGAAAATCAACTCGACCTGAAGCTGACACTAATAGTTTGTCCCGTCAAACTCAGGTGAGAGAAACACCTAAGTCTTCAGATAATGTGATTGTAGTAAAAATACAGAAATGCTGGAAGAACTCAGCAGGTCTTGTAGCGTCCATAAGAGGTAAAGATATATAATCGATGTTTCAGGCCTGAGATCTTCTTCAACGTAAAAAGTAAAAAGCAGGCAGTCACCTGAATTGAAAGACTGGAGAAGGAAGAATGGGTTAGGGGAGGAGTACAGACCATAAAACAAAAGGTGTTAATTGGATATGGACTGGACAGTGGAAAGGTGAGAATTGACCTGGGGAGGGTGGTTTGTTTTGTGCTCTGTGGAAGCAGAGCTGGGGGAAAGGAGAGAGAGAGGGAGAGAGAGAGAGAGAGAGAGAGAGAGAGAGAGAGAAGGGGGAGAGAAAGGAAATACAGGGAAAGATGGGAGGAGTGGCTATCGGAAACCAGAGAAATCAATGTTAATGCCATCTGGTTAGAGGGTGCCCAGGCACAAAATGAGGTGTTATTCCTTTAATTTGCAGGCAGTCTCAGTCTAACAGTGTATAGGACCATGGACAGAAATGTCAGAATGGGGCAGTGGAATTGAAATGAGTGGCCACTGGGAGATCCCCACTATTGCAGCAGACAGAGCTGAGGTGCTCAATGAAGTGATCTCCCAGTTTGTGTCTAGCTTTCTGATGAAGAAGAGAGCACCATAAGAGCACTGGATGCAGTAGATAACCCTGCACATTTACTTTGGAAGGACTTTTTGGGGTCCTAAATGGTGGTTAAGAAGGAGGTTTGGATGTAAGTGGAGCATCTCCTGCAGTTACAGGGGTTGGTGCCAAGGAGGTGATCTGTGGAAAGGGAGCAGTGAACAAGGGAGTCATGGAGAGAGGGGTCCCTGCAGAAGGCAAAGAGGGGAGGAGAAGGGAAGATGTGCCTGGTGGCGAGATAATCTGGTATGTTTGATGTGGAGGCTGGTGGGATAGTAGGTGAGAACAAGGGGAATCCTGTCATTGTTTCACATGGGGTCGGAGGGAGCTCGGGCAGATGTGCTGGTAATGGAGGGTATGTGGATGAGGGCCAAGATGATGGTAGTGGAGGAGAAGCCACAATTTTTGAAGAAGGGGGACATCTCTGATGATCTGTCATGAAGATCTCATTCTGGGAGTGGATGCAATGGAGAAGGAGGAATTATGAGAAAGGAATGGAATCCTTACAGAGGAGACTTTTGTGAAGAGGTCACGTTGAGATTGCTGGTGGGTTTGCAAAAGATGTCCATTGAGAATTTGTCTCCCAAGATGGAGACAGAGAGATCGAGAAAGGGGTCAATGTTTGCTAGAGATGGGCCATGTAAATTTGAGGAATGAAGTTGGCAACAAAGTGGATAAAGTCAATGATTTCATCATAGATACATGACGCAGCACCAAAGTATTTGTCAATGCAGCAGAGGAAGAGTTGAGAGGCCTTGCCTCTGTAGGCTTGTAGTATGGACTGCTACACATAGCCAAGCTGAGACCCATGTCTACCCCTTTGGCTTAGAGAAAGTGTGATAAGTCAAAGGAGAAGTCATTGAAGGTGAGAACAAGTTTTGTCAGTTGGAGGAGGGTGGGGGTGGAGGGATACTAGTTGGGTCTGTTGTCAAGAAAGAAACAAAAGGTTTTGAGGCATTCAGCATGGGAGATGGAGATGTATAATGATTGGATGCTCATGGTAAAGATGAGGCAGTCAAGTTCAAGGAAATAGAAGTTGTTGAAGTGATGAAGGGCATGAATTTAGATGGAGAGGGCTGGACCAGGGAGAACAAAATGGAGTCCAGGTAAGCAGATACCGGTTCAGTGGGGTGGGAGCATGTAGAAACAATGGGTCTGCTGTGATAATTGGGTTTGTAGATGTTGGGTAAGAGGTAGAACTGAGCAGTGTGGGGTTAGGAAACAATACGATTGGAGGCCATGTAAGGGGTATGACTGGAAGTGATGAGGACAGAGATAGTTCTTGAGACAGTGGTTTGGTGAGTTTTGTTGGGGTTCTGTTGGAGTTGTATAAGAGAAAATGTCTGAAAGTTGTCACCTAGCTTCACCTGACCACACAGCATCACCCTTGTCTGAGGGTTTGATGAGAATGTTGGGATTAGTGTAGAGAGAGTGCAGGGCAAGGCATTCCGAGGGGTTGACATTGGAATGGGTGAGGGGAGTGGTGAAGTCTAGATGGTTGATGTCTTGGTGGTACTTGGAAATATAAAGGTCTGGAGCAGGCAGAAGACTGGAATGAGGTCTCTAGGAGGAGGAATGAGGTTTAAAGCAGGAGAAAGGGTCTGTAGTGGGGGTGGTGAATCCTGTTCACAGAAGTGCGCATGGAGATGGAGCCAACAGCAGAAAAATTTAGCGTCGTGACGTGCAGGAACTCGTTGAGGTGTGGGCAAAGGAGGACGAAAGTGAGGCCCTTACTGAGGACAGAGCATTCTGTCTCTGAGAGGGGAAAGTAGGAGGGAATGTTAAAGACCAAGCAGGGGTTGGAGGGTGGTCAATGAGGTGGAAGGGGGAATGGGATGGATCAAGAAGTGGAGGGTAGGAAAGATCCAAGGGAGGGAGGGGAGGGTTGGAGAAGATCAGATCAGTCAGTTAAGCTTTGTAACCCAATAACTGTTTGTATTACTGCAGGTAATTTTGAAATTTTTTGCCATTATCTTTTATCTGTCTGTCTCCTGAGATTATGTTATGGATTTCTGCAAAGTAAAATTCAAAAAGAGGTGAACCCTATTTTTGGAATGTGTATTCTATCTTGAACAGGCATCAGAATTAATGCAGGAAGTTGTAGTATGACTTGACAGGGACAAATACAGCCCAGGAACAAAAACACAGCCCAGGATCCACACTTAATAGAAGAGCAGCAAAGCTTCATTCCTAGATGAGCTCAACGCGTTCTATGCCCAATTTGACCACCAGAACAAGGAGGAATTATTGCACTCCCCCACATCTTTGATGATCTCTACTGTCAGTTTGTAAGGATATCCCTCTTATATTTCCCACCATTTGTGTCTGGTCAAAATTTTGCAGTTGTATTGTATTGAATTGAATTATATATTGTGCACCAAAATACAGTGAAAGGCTTTGTTCTGCATGCTATCAAGGTAAGTCAACTTAAGTATAAGTAAAATAATAAAACAAAATTGGAGCAGGGTAAAGAACAGTACTGTTAAAACAATGCCTGTGTATAATCCCTTACGAATGAAAGATCTACAGCAGATGCCATCTCACTGGCTCTACACAAAGCCCTGCAACACCTAGACAGCAAAAATGCATACATCAGGATGCTCTTTGTTGACTACAGTTCGGTGTTTAACACCATCATCCCCTTAAAACTAATCTGCAAACTCCAAGTCCTGGGCCTCAATACCCCACTGTGTAATTGGATCCTGGATTTCCTTACCTCCAGACCCACTCAGTGCAGAGTGGCAAGAACAGCTGCTTAACAATCTCCATCAGGACCATAGATCCACAAGAATGCGTACTTGGGCTGCCTGCTCTACTCACTTCATACCTATGACTCTGAAGCTTGGTACGACATCAACACCACTTACAAATTTGCTGACGATACCACAGAAGTGGAATGGTAGTATCCCACTGGTGGAGACATTGCCGCAACTCGGGCGACCAAAACATGGTTTGCGTTCTCACCAATGTGATGTCTCCATTAGTCGCCGCGACTAATGTCGTCCGCGACTGGGGAGACCTCTCCGCGGCATTGCCTCAACCTCTCCTCAGTCTCCTTGGTCTCCAACAGGTCGCGGCAATGTCACGGAGACGTCGCAGAGAGGTCCCGCCGATGCCACGGAGAGGTCTCCCCAGTTGCAGACAACATTAGTCGCCGTGACTGATGGAGACGTCACAGAGACCTGCTGGAAACTGGAAAAAGTCTCCAGAAAAATCAAACATGTTCGATTTTCCGGCGACTCCCTGGAGACCCAGCTAGTCTCCAGCAGACTTCACGGAGACTCGAGTCGCCAGCATGTCTCCACCTAGTCTCCAGGCCAATGAGATAGGCCCTGAAGGAGTTTGAAAACTTGACTGCATGATGTAATAACAGCAATCTCTTACTCAATGTCACAAAAACCAAGGAGTTGATTGTAGACTTTAGGAAGGAAAATTAGCTGTATGATCCATTGATCATTGAGGGATCAGAGATGGAGAGGGTGAGCAAATTTATATTCCTGGGAGTCACTATCTCGGAGGATCTTTCCTGGATCCAACACACGAATGTCATTGTGAAGAAACCACAGCAGCGTCTCGACTTCCTCGGGAGCTTTCAGAGATTTGGTACGACATCAGAATACTGAATGTTTTAGTTTTACTCTATTGGACAGTCAATTTGTTTATATTTCTTTCTTTGGTGACATTTTAAAAATTTGTTTACATTTCTCTGTTTTGTTTACATATCTATTTTATTGAGTACAGTTTACATTGACCGATAAATATTAATTCTGCCTGGCCTGTATGGAAAAAGAATCTTAGGGTTGTATGTGATGTCCTGCATGTGCTCTGACAATAAATGTGACCCTTGGCCTTCATACTGGGGCCTTGTATCTCATTGGATTCAAATAAAAGTGGCCCCTCTTGCTACATAGGCTCTGATGCCATTCCTATTTTCAGAAAGTGCATGTCACAGGCTTGACTGACCATGCATTAGTGTTTTCCACAATGAATGTTGTCCTCAGGAGTGGGACGAACCTCTTTTAACTGGTGTTATGATGTCACTTCAGAGGGATATCACGTCTCAAGCAGCTTGAAAGTGGACTGGAGTCACCTATGAGTCAGTCTGAGTGAAAAAAGCAATATTGCCCATTGTTTTTTACAATTATCCAATGGCTTTATGATCACTTCCATTGCTAACAATTTTTATTTGAGTTTTATTAGTAATTGAATTAAAATCACAAAATGACAAGGTAACACGCAAATTGCCTGGACTATTGGTCCCAGTCTCCATATTAGCAAACCAGTAAAACACAACAATGACAAGACCATACAGAGCAACACTACAAACCATCAGGTTGGCTTCAAAAAATAATCTCTCTTCATTGGCCTTACCTCTCAAGTATGTGTATGTACTGTCTGTCTGTCTGTGTGGGGATGGCATAACTTCTGCATCCCTTAAATCAGAAGGCCTTGCGACAGAAGGAATTTAGTTTAACCCTGGCCCAATATGAGTCGTAATCACCGGTGACATTTTGACACTCAGCACTCTAAGCCTTGTACAGCTGGACATTTTGTCAAGCGTGTTGTTGGAAACATTAATAAGCCTTGCTTGCTTGGCCCTCCTACCCTGGCCTCTCTTAAAGTCAAAGTGCCTCACAGCACACAGTAAAGCCATCCAGCACCTCATAACTCAGAGCACTTTAGTGAAAAAAATAACCCCTTCACACATTGCTGCATGTTTAGCACATCATTGGTGCAGTGAATGGACACAGATTCTGGGCGTATGTGATACTTTACAAAGCGAATGACGTACTGCAGGGCCCAAGTGACTTGAGGACAATTACAGCACATTAACCCATTCATCAGTACATATGCTGGGTCTGAACAGATAGCATTCTCATTTTAGCTTTAACGTGAGTTTAAGGTACCAGTAAAATGAGAAAATAAAATGAGAAAAGCTCCCGAGGAAGTCGAGACGCTGCTGTGCTTTCTTCACAATGACATTCATGTGTTGGATCCAGGAAAGATCCTCCGAGATAGTGACTCCCAGGAAATAATAATATGCAAAGTGTTGCTTTGCAATGAAAACTACTTCTCCCGATCTGGATATGAAATCCTGGCTGCCTGCTTGTATCCCAGACATAAAAGAGCTCCAGAAAAACAAAGGAAAACCTGGGCTAGCAGCTTGATTCACCCTGATTTCCAGATGGATTATCCTGTTGCAGCTCCCCTACCCACTTCTCCTTCCACCCCTTTTTGCCAAACGATGAAGCAGAATTACTAAGTATAATATGTCAGCATGTTCAGCACACAAAACCAAAGCAGTTGGCCATTACATTTTTTTCAAACCTCCCCTTGTTCCTTCTCGACAATCCTCTGTGTGACAACTGGATGTTTGGCTAACGAAAAGCATCAACAATGTTCAGGCCCAACTCTACATTCATCCCCTCACCTTGATCATCTATCCTCTCCACCCTTTCGGGCATTTTATCATACTCAATGTTTCCCCACATCATTATTCAATGTTACATTTCTTGCACCTCAGAAACTTCCCTAAAGTTTATTTCTTTTTACTTTCCCATTTTTTTTTGCAAACCCCCCGCCCCCCCCCCCCCCCACTCCTTCCTTTTCCTTCCCAATGACTAGGTTAGAATGCTCCCGGCTACGTAAGAAATTGGGAAAGCTGATTCAGGTCAGCTGTTCACTCTGCTGGAGGTTCTAAATACCTTATGTGAAAAATTAAGAAGCAAGGGGCATATTGGAATGTCATTGAAAAGAAATATTTTGTTGTTAGACACAAGGACAACACCCTCACAGTGCTACCAGGAAATTAAAGAGATTGTTTATTTATACAGCAACTTTTACAAACTTCAGGACTTTATACCCAATGAAGTAAGTTTAAGATGCAAATAATGTTCTGCAATAATACAACAGGTGAAATGGGCGCAGTAAGGTCCCACACATAACAATGTTACTATGCTCAGGCCATCCATTCTGTGGATGTTGGTTAAGGAATAAACATCGATCAATGGTGAACTCCCTTGTTCCCCTTCAAATTGCATCATAGGGACTCCTACAGTATGTCAAATTGAAAGGGAAGAGAATCTAGCATTAACATTTTACGTATACTATAAAACTGACAATGCGGCACACTCTTGGTGACCATAAAATGTAAAATGGAATTAGGCCATTCAGACCATCGAGTCCACACCATCATCCATTATAGCTGATTTACCATGCTTTACAAATCCATTCTCCTGCCTTCTCTCCTTGATTCCCTTCCTCATCAATAACCTATCTACCTCTCCTTTAAGTGAACACAATGACTTGGCCTCCTTGGCCATCTGCGGCAATAAGTTCCTAGATTCACCACCATCTGGGAAAAATAAATTCTCCCTCCACTCTGTTCTAAATTGACTTTTTGTATGATGAACTTGATTTTATGAAATAGGTTTGAATTTGTGACCTTTTGACGTTTTAGTGAAGTTGTCATTTCTGTTCCAAGGCTAGCAACTAGGATAGTTCACCCATGTCTTCCAGTGAATGGTGATAGGCTATAACACTGTGTGAGAATATCATAGCTGAGTCCATTCCTGTCCCACCCAGCATCTGCAAATAACCACCAGGAGTACAGATAGTTGGTGATTTTTCTTTTTCTTTCCTTCTCCCAGCAAGACTAAGAGTCACTGTCAACCCAAAATCCATCATCTCCTTCACCTCCACCTTTTCCATAATTCCATCCTTAGCAAATGCAAGTCATTCAACACACTTCTCTGCCCCACTAACAACTGCTGGAAATAAAAGAAATTAATCAAAAGTCTAAATACGAGAAGCAACATGGGTAAAACTGTTTGGAGTTTAGGATTCAATGACTTCTTATCAGAAACTGGACAATGTTATTCTGGAACCTTCAGACAGAATTTTTGATAGGAAAGGCTTAAAAGGATATGGACCAAATGGGACTGGCTCAGAATGCCAACTTGGTTAGCATGGATAAGTTGAGGTGAAGGGCTTGTTCCATGTTGCATGCCGCTATGATTCTATAGCCACTTTCATGTTAGCTAGACCCTTGGGTTTGAGGGTCACTTGCTTCTGCCCTTGTTTATAGAGTCTGAGGTGATTGTTGAAGGTGGGATGAACCAAGATGTGATTGATAGGGGAGAGTGGATAGTTTGCAAAGTAATATGCTCTTTCTGCTAGATATGGGTGCACTAGAGTTTCCCAGTGCTATCCTAAATGCTTCTCCACTTTGAGTGCTCATGTGTAAGGGATTGCAAGAATTGGTTGGTTGTCTTGATGCATTTTTGAAAGCTTTGATCAATTTAGAATCTTTTCCTCTGTCTTTTTTGATGTTCTGCAACAGAATCTGGAACAGAGCATGTGTTTCAGGTCTAGTGACATGGTCTGTCCAGCAGAGCTGGTAGAATTTAATTAGGGTCTCAATGCTTAGAAGCTTGTTCTGGCAGAGGAAGCTTTCATGAGCTTACTTATATTTCCAATGGGTTAATAATGAATGATGGGTTTATTGCCATATATGTTGTATGGTGTACATAAAGTGCCCTCCATAATGTTTAGGACAAAAACATCTTTTTTTCCTTTATTTGTACCTGTGTTCCACATTTTTTAATTTGTAATCAAACAATTCACATGTGATTAAAGTGTACATTCGAGATTTTATTCAAGCTTATTTGTATACATGTTGTATATGTAGAAATTACAGCATTTTTTAATATATAATTCCCCCATTTCAGAGCACCATTTTGGTACTCAGGTTTAAGTGCTTCATTGGTGCAGGTATAAGAGAGCTAGGCTTGCTTCCAAGTTTTTGATCCCTTTTGGAGTCTGTAGTTGCCATTTTTCAATATGAGGACCAGGCCATAACACCACCCCCCCATGAAAATCAAAGGAATCATTATGAGGATGAAAAACAAGAATAAAACAGTGATAGATATTGCCCAAACCTTAGGATTACCAAAATCAACTGCATGAAACATCATTTAGATGAAAGAGCTTTCTGGTAAGGTCAGTAATCACAAAGGGGCTGGGAGGCCAAGGAAGACCTCCACTACTGATGAGAGAAGAATTCTCATCACAAAGGGGCTGGGAGGCCAAGGAAGACCTCCACTACTGATGAGAGAAGAATTCTCATCATAATGAAGAAAAACGCTCAAAGGCCTGTCCTACAGATCAGAAACACTCTTCAGGAAGCTGGTGTGGATCTGTCAATGACTGCTATCCATAGAAGACTTCATGAACAGAAATACAGAAGTGATACTGCAAGAAGCAAACTACTTGTTAGCCACAGAAACAGGATGGTCAGATTATAGTTTGCCAAGAAGTATTTAAAAGAACCTGCAGAAATCTGGAAAAAGGTCTTGTGGACAGATGTGGCCAAGAATAACCTGTATCAGAGTGATGGCAAGATCAAAGTGTGGAGGTGTAAAGGAACTGCCCAAGATCCAAAGCATACCATCTCATCTGTGAAACATGGTTGGGGGGGGGGGTGGGGTGTTATGGCCTGGGCATGTATGTCTGCCACAGGTACAGGCGCACTTAACTTCATTGATAATGTAATTGCTAATGGCAGTAGCAAAATGAATTCTGAGGTGTATAGAAACATCTTATCTCCTCAAGTTTGAGCAAATGCCTTCAAACCTAATGGATGGCACTTCATCCTACAGCAAGATAATGATCCCAAACATATGACTAAAGTAGCAAAGGAGTTTTTCAAATCTAAAAACTGGAAAATTCTTGAATGGTCAAGTCAGTCACCCAATCTAAATCCAATTGAGCATGCCTTTCATATTCTGAAGAGAAATCTTAAGAGGACAAGCCCCCAAAACAAGGAGGAACTCAAGATAGCTGCAGTAGAGGCCTGGCAGTGCATCACCAGAGAAGATAATCAGCAGCTGGTGATGCCTGTGAATCACAGACTTCAAGCAGTCATTGCATGCGAGGGATGGGCAATAAAGTCCTAAATATGACTACTTTAATATATGTACCATTGCCATGTCCCAAATATTATGGTGTCCTAAAATGAGTGAGTCTATGAATAAAAATAGCTGTAATTTCTACATGGTCAAACTAAATTGTACACAAATAACCTTGAATAAAATCTGGAATGTGCACTTTAATCACATGTGAATTGTTTGATTACAAATTTAAAACTGGTGCACAAGCGCAAATAATGGATAAAAGTGTCTTAGTTCCAAAAAATAAGGAGGGCACTATATGAACTGAAATTCATACTTGCTGAAGGCAAAAGATATTTCATTAAAAAACAACACAGCTATAACAGTATACCCTAAATTAACTGAAAAATATAATAAATACAAATGATAGATAATAAATATTCATAGTTCCACAGGGCAAGAAATGCATGGGTTACCATAGTGCAGACAGACTTCTTGTGATGTAGAGCGGTCCATGATAAATGAAATAAGGGAGGTTCAAAGCCCGTATAGCCATTAGAAAGAAATGGTTATTAAAGATAGATGTGTTGATCTACAGGCTTCTGTACCTTATGCACAAGGTAGCAGCAAGAAGAAGCTGTGACCAGGGTGAGTGGGTCCTTTATGATGGGGACTGCCTTCATTTTCCTACTTTATCCAATTTTGAATAACTCCTCTCAATTAATGATCTCCTGGTCTCTCCAATTTTTGCTCTTTTTTTGTGGTCCTTTGATCTGTCTCTGGCAATAAGCTGAAAAGAAAACAAACAGCATGCCAGGCAGCACCTCGAGAGTTAAAACAGTTTTATTAGCCCTGTGGCAGGGGCAGAGGAAACCAACAGCAAGGAGGGCTGCTGTAGCACAACTTCAGTGACCTAGGTTCAATCCATACCTTTTCTGCCGTGCATGGAGTTTGCCTATTCTCCCTGTGAAGACTTGAACTCTCCCCACAGTGCTTCAGTTTCTGTCCATGTGCCAAAGTCATGCTGATTGGTAAGCTAGTTGGCTAATATACGTTATTCATTATGCATGTGGGTGGCAGGAGAATCAGGGTTGGTGGGCAAAGTGAGAGAGAATGGTTTGCAGGGAAATAGTTAAATGGGATAGATAGGATTGCTCTGAGACCTGGCATCAATTTGGTGGGCTGAATTGCTTCCTATATTGTGAGGAAATATGAGAGTTACTGTCACAGGTGATGACCTAATTTTAGATTAGGAAACTGACAGAATTAAAACAAATACATTTTACATTAACTAAAAAGCATGCACTCCATTATTCCAGCACATATAATCATATAACAATTACAGTACAGAAACAGGCCATCTCAGCTCCTTTAGTCCATACTGATTTAAGTGATCTCCTCTAGTCCCACTTACCTGCTCCCTGCCCATAACCCTCCAATCCCTTCACATCCACGCACCTATCCAACTTTTTCTTAAATGACAACATTGACCTTGCTGCAACCACCTCTTCCAGAAGGCCATTTCACTCAGGCACCCCTCTGAGTGAAGAATTTCCCTCTCAAGTTACTTCTAAACTTTTTCCCCCTAACCCTTAACCCATGACCCCTTGTTCCAATCTCACCTACCCTCACATCTACTCTATCAATCCTCCTCATAATTTTAAATACCTCTATCAAATCCCCCCTCACCCTTCTACACTCCAGTTAATAAAAACCCAGTCTAATAAATCTTTCTTTGTATTCTAGATACTGTAATCCAAGCAACATTTTATCAAATCTTCTCTGCACCCTCTCTACCTTATTGATGTCCTTCCTATAATTTGGGGACCAGAATTGTACACAGTATTCCAAATTCGGCCTCACCAATGCTTTGAATAGTCTCAACATCACTTCCCAACTCCTATATTCTTTGCTTTGGCCAGCATACCAAAAGCCTTCTTTGCCACTCTATCCACATGAGATCCCACTATCAAAGAAATCATTATTTCAAGATCTCTCTGTTCCTCTCCATTCCTCAATCCCCTCCCCTTCACTGTATATGTCCTGTTTTGATTATTCTTCCCAAACTGAAGCACTTCACACTTATCGATATTAAACTCCATCTGCCATCTTTCAGCCCACTCTTCTAAGTAGTCCAAATCTTTCTGCAGTCTCTGGAAACCATCTTCACTATCCACAACTTCCCCTATTTTTGTATCGTTCACATATTTATTAACCCAATTTACCACTCCATCATCCAAATCATTAATGTAAATGACAAACAACAAGGGACCCAACACCGATCCCTGAGACACACCGCTCATCACCGGCCTCCATCCTGACAGACAGTTATCCATATAACCATATAACCATTTGCGGAGCAGAAACAGGCCACTTCAGCCCTTCGAGTCCACACTGGTTCACAAGAACAACTCCACGAGCTCAAACCTCCCACTCTCCCCAATAACCCTCCAACCCCCTCACCTCCATGTACACATCCAACCTTCTCTTAAATTACAGAAGAGACCCTGCCGCAACTATCTCTTTCGGAATATCATTCCATTCTGCCACCACTCGTGAATGAAAAAGCCACCTCTAATATTTCTCCTAAAGTTTTTCCCCCTTACCCTTAACTCAGCCTCTTGTTCCAACTTCCCCTGCCCTCAGGGGAAAGAGTCTGTTTATATCTAGTCTATCTATTCCTTTCACAATTTTAAATACCTCTATCAAGTCCCCTCTCAGTCATCTATGTTCTGATCAATAAAGTCCCAGTCTCCTTAATCTCTCCCTGTAATCCAGATGCTGTAAGCCAGGCAACATCCTTGTAAACCTTCTCTGCACCCTCTCCACCTTATCTATATCCTTTCTATAATTTGGAGACCAGAACTGAGCACATTACTCCAAGCCTGGCTTCACCAATGCCTTAAACAGTTACAGTATCATCTCCCAGCTCCTATACTCTATACTATGATTTATGAAGGCCAGCATACCATATGCCTTCTTAACCACCCTGTCTACATGGGAATCCACCTTCAGTGAACTCTGTACCATAACCTGCAGGTCCCTCTGCTCCTCTGCGTGCCTTAATGCCCTCCCTTTAACTGTATATGTCTTATTCTGGTTATTTTTACTGAAATGCAACTCCACATACTTGTCTACACTGAATTCCATCTGCCATTTTTCAGCCCACTCTCCAAACAAACCAAATCCTTCTGTAATCTAAGAAAATCTACCTCTCTATCTACCACTCCCCCTATTTTCATATCATCCACATATTTGCTTACCCAGTTAACCACATCCTCCCCTAAATCATTAATATAAATGATAAACAACAAGGGACCCAGCACCGATCCCTGAGACACCCCACTTGTCACAGGCTTCCAACCTGACAGACAGTTGTCCATCATGACTCTCTGCTGTCTATCTCCCAGCCACCTCTGAACCCATGTTACAATCTCTCTACTAATTCCTAGTGACTGAACCTTCCTTATTAACCTTCCATGCGGAACCTTATCAAAAGCCTTACTAAAATCCAAA
The DNA here is from genome assembly GCF_036971445.1 of Narcine bancroftii. NCBI lineage: Eukaryota > Metazoa > Chordata > Chondrichthyes > Torpediniformes > Narcinidae > Narcine > Narcine bancroftii. The sequence continues at coordinate 334,125,482 of NC_091470.1, read as the reverse complement.
TAGATCACATCAACTGCTCTACCTTCATCCATCTTTTTTGTCACTTCCTCAAAAAACTCAACAAAGTTCGTCAAACATGACTTCCCTTTTACAAACTCATGCTGGGTGCTCCTAATCAATCTCTGCCCATCCAGATATGCATATATACTATCTCAAAGAATACCCTCCATAACCTTCCCCACCACCGAAGTCAAACTTACTGGCTGATAATTACTTGGCCTACGCCTAATGCCTTTTTTGAACAATGGAACTACATTTACAGCCCTCCAATCCTGTGGTACCACCCTTCCTCCAGTAACGTTTGAAAAATCACTGTCAGTAACCCTGCTATTTGTTCCCTGACCTCCCTTAAAGTCTTGGGAAAAATCCCATCAGGACCAGGAAACTTATCCACCTTAATTGACCCTAGAAGCTCCAAAACCCTTGCTTTACTAATCCCTATCCTCTCCATAACTAAGCCCTTTGCCTCTCTTATCTTGTATAGCCCAATGTGTCTTTCCCTCGTGAATATGGACGAGAAAAAAAATTGTTCAATATTTTTCCCATCTCATACGGTTCCTGACATAGTTCACCGGTCCCATCATCCAGTGAACCTATTCTATCCTTAACCCTCCTTTTACTGTTCACATATCTATAAAAACCCTTAGGATTTACCTTCGTCTTATTAGCTACGGACACCTCATACCTTCTTTTGCCTTTCAAATTCCCCTCTTAAGGTTTTTCCTGCAATCTAAGTAATGACCATAAATCTCCTCAATCTCTTGTTTTTTTTATATTTGGTATAGGCCTCCCTCTTGTCCCAAACAAACTTCTTAATTTCACCAGAAAACCACGGTTTCCTCGAACCTTTAGTCTTCCCTTTTGGCCTGACTGGAACATAAAGATCCTGTACTCTCAAAATCTCACCCGTAAATGCCCCCAAATTTCCTCTACATCCTTTCTGGCAAAAAGATCAGCCCACACAACACTCTGCAAATCCCTTCTCATTTCTCCAAATCTGGCCTTCCCCCACTCAAAGACTTTCATCATCAGACCCGACCAAGCCCTTTCCATCATTAAGCTAAAGCTAATGGACCCGTGATCACTGAATCCGAAGTTCTCTCCAACACTTACCTCCGTTACCTGCCCCATTACATTTCCAAACAACAGATCTAACACCGCTCCCCCTCTAGTTGGCGTTTCAACATATTGCTGCAAAAAGCAATCCTGAACACAATGCATAAATACTAAGCTATCCTGCCCTTTTACTAACTGCGTTTCCCAATCTATGTTTGGAAAATTGAAATCCCCAACCAACACCACCCTATTTCTACTGCACATCTCACCTATTTCCTTGCACATTTGCTCTTCTAGTTCCCTTTCCCCATTTGGAGGCCTATAAAATACCCCCAAAATAGTAACCTCACCTTTCTTATTTTTCAGCTGTACACACACTGCCACCCTCGACGTGCCCTCCAGTCTATCTTGCCTCAGCACTGCTGTAATATTCTCCCTGACAAGTAATGCCACACCTCCCCCTCTTAATCCACCAACTCTGTCATATCTAAGGCAGCAAAATCCTGGAACATTTAACTGCCAGTCACAATCTTCCTTCAACCACATTTCGCTAATGGCCACAACATCATAATGCCACATGTCAATCCACACCATTAGCTCATCCAGCTTCCTTACTACGGTCCTCGCATTAAAATAAATAAATCTCAGGGATATCCTACATCCTACCTTCTGTCTATCCTCCTTTCTACCATTCTCACAATTTTCACTACAACATCTTTTTACTACTTCCTGTTGTTCCTCCCTCAAATTATTTATTCTTGTCTCTTTCCTTAGCCTACAAACTCTCTCCCTGCTGACCTGCCTAACTTGAAACCCTGTCCCCAACCATACTAGTTTAAGCCCCCCTGACAGCCCTAACAAATGCCCCTGCCATGAGACTGATCCCTCTGTGATTCAGATGTAACCCATCATTACGTTATGCGTCCCATCTTCCCCAATAAAAGTTCCAGTGGTCCAAGAACTTGAAACCCTATCTCTTACTCCACCCCTTTAGCCACGTGTTTAACCTCCACCTAATTCTATTTCTGCCCTCACTGTCACATGGCACAGGAAGCAATCCAGAGATTACCCCCTTAGTGGTCCTCTTTTTAAGCTTCCTACTCAACTCCTGTGATAGAACAGATTCTATCACCAATGTGTATATGTACAGATTGTAGTGTAGGATAACTGTGATTGGCTGAGAGTGTAGCCACACCTACTTGCAGGTCTTAAAGGATTGCTCCTAGCCATTCTGGACTGGTCGACCTACGTGATATGCTCCAGTCTTTTAGTTAATAAAAGTCTTGGTTTGGATCAACAAGTCTTTGGTTCTTTCAACGCGCTCTACAACTCTCTATGCTCATTCTGCAGGACCACTTCCTTCTTCTTTCTAACATCATTGGTACCAACATGTACCACCACCTCAGACTCCTTACCCTCCCCTTTTAGGATGTTCTGAATGCACATAGTCACCCAGATCCTGGCACCAGGGAGGCAAACCACCATTCGGTTTTCCTTATTGCGTCCACAAAAACCTCTGTCTGTCCTCCTAACCACTGAATCCCCTATGTCTATCATCCTTTTCCTTTTATCCCTACCTTTCTGGGCCACAGAGGTTGACACCACACTTCTACTCACCATAGTTTGATTATCCCCCTCTTCAGTACTCAAGGTGGAATACCAATTTCCACCATGACTTTCTGGTATCTACCTTTGAGCCACTGTTGAACCCATCTGACTATCTCAACATTAATACCTAGCGCCTGAATCTTCCTTACCAATCTTCCATGTGCAACCATATTGAAGGCCTTACTAAAATCCATATAGACTACATCTACTGCTCTACCCTCATCAACCTTCCTAGTCAACTCCTCAAAAAATACAAGATTTGTCCAACATGACCTTCCCCACACAAACCCATGTTGGCTGTCCCTGTTCAGTCCCTGCCTCTCTAGATACTTATTCACATTAGCTCTAAAAGGAGAGTACATTTTTAGAGAATGGAAAAGCTGTCTCTAAAATAAAAAGATCACTCCAAAATCTTATTTTTAAAACAGGAGTCAACCTCTCTGTACCCTTGAATGTTTGTGTTTCCTGGGTTTCTTCACTCTAGAGGAAAGAGGGTGCAGTTCTAATTATTTTCATAATGTATAGATAACAGAGTCCTACCCTTCCCCATATTCTGGCTTTAAAAAGTCTCATTAAGTCAGTGCAACATTCCCATTAAAAATTAATAACCCAAGTAAAGCCTATTCCTTTAAGCATACATACTGACAGACAAAATCTCCTTCAAACTGATTTCATCAAGATGGACTCAAAGTGAAATCTTTCATGCTAAACAATGATATTGTTGGTGTAGATTCTGTTTAAAATATTTGTACTGAAAGGCAAAACTTTTCCTTTCAAATATTCATAGAGTTGAAGTGAACTTTCTTCTTTAAATATCCATAATGTAATCGAAAACCTTCAGCATGAGTATCTTATCATTTTAATCATCATTTACCTGTTGTTTCCTTTTAAACTATGCCCTGAACATTTTAAACCTTTAAACATTATAATTTTACTGATAGATCAGTTACTTCACAGGATTAAGAAAATTGCCTGTAAGTAACTAAAGTGCATTGCATTGAGGCGAAGGAGTGGGAATCCTGAAAATGTTAATGGCCGAATGGGTACCAATGTTTGAGGAAGGAATTATTAGAATGCCATTCTTTCATGTGAAATATGACTTCCTGATTCCTCTTCAATATGCTCCAACACATGAATAATTTCAATTGATATAGCATCCGTGATGGATGGAGAGGCATGATTGCCCATGCCAGATGGCAAGGCACTTTTCATGGAGCAAAACATAACAGCTTGTTTAAAAAAAAATTCAAACCACCAAACCAAAGGTGTTAAGATAAACACTAAAAGCTTGGTTTGTAAAGAGCCTCTTCATGGGAGGAAAAGGAAAGGTAGAGAGACCTTTCCCACCCTCGAGAAATTGGGTGGGAATTTAAGATATTTGGACTTGATCAACTAAAGGGTCATTGGTGGATCTATTTAATTCATGAATTAGATCACAGATTACACAATGGAAGATGAATGGAGGAACATAGATATATTGGTAGGTAATAAATATGAAGGAGATTGTTGAGATAGAGAGGAACAAATCCATCAGATACGCAGGGTGGTTAGCAGATAAAACTCATATTTCCCTGTTGACTTCACCACTTCTCAGCAACCTAATCAATTGCTCATAGGATAAGAGAACCACAAGTTAGATATTTTCCATTGGGTAATGCTGGGTCAGATCTAGAATGAGGTTTATATAATTTTAAAAAATAAACCCTTGATTAATATAGACTACAGAATTTGATCTGTCACTTAAATTCATTAGTCAGTTTCAGCTATTCCTGTAAACCAGTATTAACAAGAGAGGTCACATGCTATTGGAGTACCTTCATTCAGGTCTACAATACACCTTTCCTAATTTTTTGCATTCACTGTCGAATATCTTTCAACTGGATGGTCGAACTTTATTCTTGTGTACATTGACTGTACATGTTGTCAGATTTGACTGGTTCTGATGACAGATGTTAACCAGAGACATTAGCTTTGTTTCTCTCCCCACAGTTGCTGCTTGATCTGTTGAGGGTTTCTCATACTTTCTGTTGTGTTTTTGCATTCTGTTCATTGGTAAAATTTCTCAATTGCTAATATCGCACAGCAAGTAACTCCTCCTTAAAGTATGTCTATCGGATTCCACGCCTATGCAATAGGCAAATATTCATGCATTACAGAATAAAACATACTGTTTGGATCCCTCAATATCTGGTCTGTATTTCTGCTGCTGTGGTGCAGTAAGCAAACACAAGAACTCAATAAAAACTGTACAACAGGCTTTGATCCATTAAAAGTCTGTACACTGGTTTCTGTCCTGATGGCTCCATGAGCGACTGGCCCAGGAGGGGCCGGCTCAGGTTTATATTCTGGTCAGTTGATTGACAGCTGGCCAGGTGGAGTCAGCCCTCTTAGGTGGTCTTCCTGCAGGTACAGAGGTTGCCCCCTGCAGTAGGCTGGTGGTCATATCACCACAGCGTCAAAACCTATGGGGTTTACTGAAGTGGGGATTGTTCTCAATGGCTCTTAATTAGCCAACAAAAAATATTTATGGTGAATTCCTTATGTTGTGATCCATCTGCTACCATGATTCACCAGCAATGCTGATGAAGTAGAAAAGAACAGCTTAACTTGGGGTTATAATGTCTTTAATTTGGGGATAAAAGACCATTGGCTAAACTGGGGAGTTCTGCAGTACAGAAATGCTGTAATTGAATGGGAGACACCATAGTTTCATTATGTGGAATAGGGTAGGATAGTAAATTTAGAATTTGGCGAAATGGAAGACGAAATTGAGAGAATTTCTCTCCCACTCTGGCCAAAGGGAGAAAAATAATATTGCTGCCATGGAAACAATACTATCCCAGAATTCAAAATAGGCTCCTTTTAAATTCCTATGTGCACTAAAGTTTTAATGCTGGTGTTCACTGCTGCAGGGCTCTGATTTCCCTTTCCCCTATTTCTCCAGAGAAAATCTCACAGTTATGAATGAGGAAATTGCGATGAAATCAACATTCAGAAAATGAAGAGAAAGCATAGTTGGAAGTGAAACGAATAAAATAATAGTTCTATTCAGCCATCTCTTGTAACTCAGTGACCTGGCCTAAAGGCCTTATGTCATTGTGAGGGGAGTAGGATTTTTAACCCAATTCCATGAAAGGTGTTTGACTGAGCAATATTCAGGACCTTAGTTCAGTCAATTTGAATCAACTATTACTCTCCTCAGGCTGCCAGAATCCATTTGAGGGGAGCATTAAAATGAAATTTACGGGGAGGTTGACAGGTGGGAAAGGCGTGGAGTTGGAAATTTGCCTGCTGCACTTCTATCCAGAAATTCCGATATGTAGTTTTAATTAGGGCAGCATAGAGTGGATCCCGGTTTTTGGGAGAGCTCTTGAAGGAAACGAAGCTGCGGTCCTTGGACATCCATATTCGCAGTTCCTTGCTGAAGAATTGTGACAAAAAGAAATTTCCTCGGTCCCCCGAAGAGGCTTGGACTGACTGATTTTGACGTCCAAGTTGTTACTTCTACCTCACTGTTTGGCTGTGTGGTCATTCCATAATGAGTTTTGGAGACCTAAAGCTCAGAATTTGTCAGGCTTCACCTTGCTCCCAAGTCTAGTAACAGTTAGAGTAGCAGTTAACGCAACACAGTTACAGCGCCAGTGATCAGGACAGGGGTTCGAATCCCATGCTGCCTGCAAAAGTTTGTACATTCTCCCTGTGTCTGTGTGGATTTCCTCCAGGGTTCCAGTTTCTTTCCACCATTTCAAACGTACCGAGGATTGTAGATCAATTGGTCATAATTGGGTGGCAAGGGCTTGTGAGCTGAAAGGGCCTGTTACCATTCAGCATGTCTAAATTTATTTAAATTTATAATAATTGGCCTCTGAAAGCCTCAAAATCTATTTGGAAAACAATTAGTCTGTCTATTCAGATGCACATTAAAGATTCCATAGCAATATTCAAAGTCGAACCAAGGAGTTTTCCCCTGGGCATGACAATAATTACCACTCAAGTAACATTGAAAGCAGAAGATCATTTTTTAAATTTCAGTAGTGTTCATGGGATCTTGCGATGCATATATTACATCAGCACATAAGGAATGCAAGGTGGGATAACCCATTGGGCCCATCAAGCCTATTCCACTATTTAGTAAAATCATTATTGATCTGGCTGTGGTCTTAGTTCCACCTACCTGCCTTTTCTCCAAAACCCTTAATTCCACTATGTGCAAAATTTGAGCTGTGCTTTTAATATATTGAATGACAGGGTGGCACTGTTAGTGTATCAGTTAGCGCAACACTGTTACAGTGCCAGCAATGGGGGTTCGAATCTGGCATTGTCTGTAAGGAGTTTGTATGTTTTACCTGCGTCTGCATGGATTTCCTCCAGTTGCTCCAGTTTCCTCTCACCATTCAAAAATGTACCGGGGGTGTAGGTCAATTGGGTGTAATAGGGAGGTGTGGGCTTGTTCTGATCCAATTTAAATGGAGCATTAGTGCTATAGATATTTAACTCTATTGGCTTGAGGCTTAAAGAACCTGCCCCGGTATCCAACAATTTCTGTCTTCTTGTCATTAGTCAGGGAGTTGTCCTGACGATAAAGATAGATAAGCAATGAGATTGGGCCAGGAGGTGATAACATTGATGATTCTACCGCCCAGCTACCTATCATCATACTCAGCTATGATAGCAACCCAAGAGAGAAGCTGGCAGCAGCTTGGCAAAGGCACAGATCAGCTCTGCCAATATCCTCCTACACATCAGAGTAGGAGGGAAGGAACTGGCGAGTGGAGTTTGGAGAATAACGTAAGATTATTTTCAGCGGAAATTTTCAGTGGAAGTGCACTGACGTGGACTTGAGGAAGGACAGTGGGTGAAGAAGCTGAACTAGACCACGATTAAGATGGTGGTTGTTGGTAGGGGTGGGAGGTGAAGGCATTCAGCTGGGGTAAGCTGTACTACAGTATGCACGGGAATTGTACATTCAGGTTTTTTTTTGAAGAAAAAGTAAAACAGCCAATTCTACGGAAAAGAACACATTTTATTTTACAATATGTGGTGAGACTCTTTTCCCTCACTTCCTTCTTTGAGAACAGCTAAATAAATGTTGCAAGAATGACCTCAGACCTGCTCACCACTCCAGTTCCTCCCCTTCTTCTGACTGTAATCACTAACAGTTGCCATCACTTAACCCCCGCAGTGCTCATCTTGTTTTTCACCTGCTGCCTGCTGAAGAAAATGAGGTTTATTAATTACCTTTCATTGCAAAATGACCCAGGGTGCTTTATAGCCAATGAAGTGCAGTTACTGTTGCAACAGGGGAAGACAGCAGCTAACTTTACTACAAATAGGGGACATAGCATTAAGATTCGAGGGAATAGGTTTTGGATGGAGTTGAGGAGGAACTGCTTTTTTCAGAGAGTGCTGGATCTATATAATTCTCTGGCCAGAGAAGCAGTGGAGACTATAAATTTAAATTTAGACATACAGCACAGTATTCCTCCTCAACTCCATCCAAAACCTATTCCCTCGAATCTTAATGCTATGTCCCCTATTTGTAGTAAAGTTAGCTGCTGTCTTCCCCTGTTACAACAGTAACTGCACTTCATTGGCTATAAAGCACCCTGGGTCATTTTGCAATGAAAGGTAATTAATAAACCTCATTTTCTTCAGCAGGCAGCAGGTGAAAAACAAGATGAGCACTGCGGGGGTTAAGTGATGGCAACTGTTAGTGATTACAGTCAGAAGAAGGGGAGGAACTGGAGTGGTGAGCAGGTCTGAGGTCATTCTTGCAACATTTATTTAGCTGTTCTCAAAGAAGGAAGTGAGGGAAAAGAGTCTCACCACATATTGTAAAATAAAATGTGTTCTTTTCCGTAGAATTGGCTGTTTTACTTTTTCTTCAAAAAAAAACCTGAATGTACAATTCCCGTGCATGCTGTAGTACAGCTTACCCCAGCTGAATGCCTTCACCTCCCACCCCTACCAACAACCACCATCTTAATCGTGGTCTAGTTCAGCTTCTTCACCCACTGTCCTTCCTCAAGTCCACGTCAGTGCACTTCCACTGAAAATTTCCGCTGAAAATAATCTTACGTTATTCTCCAAACTCCACTCGCCAGTGTTCCTTCCCTCCTACTCTGATATGTAGGAGGATATTGGCAGAGCTGATCTGTGCCTTTGCCAAGCTGCTGCCAGCTTCTCTCTTGAGTTGCTATCATAGCTGAGTATGATGATAGGTAGCCGGGCGGTAGAATCATCGATGTTATCACCTCCTGGCCCAATCTCATTGCTTATCTATCTTTATCATCAGGACAACTCCCTGACTAATGACAAGAAGACAGAAATTGCTGGATACTGGGGCAGTTTCTTTAAGCCTCAAGCCAACAGAGTTAAATATCTATAGCACTAATGCTCCATTGAAATTGGATCAGAACTCAGGAAAAATGTTAAAACTTCTAATGAGAACAGCTTGGGTACAATCTGGTCAGAACTTGGGGAGAATTTTGTGTTTGTCACCCATCTCATCGACCAACATTTTATCAGCCAGTAGACAGAAATGGTACTTCAAGCAGCAGAAAATTGATTCCCAGGAAGCTTATGGAACAGTTCTTGGCACGAACGTAAGTAGGTGGGAGAATATAGAGGTTAGCAGGCAGGAAAGGGAGAGGGTAGCCAAGGGCAGGAGTGCCAAGGTTTCCTTGTGTGGTTAGCAGATTATGCTTGTTTTTGCTACCCCACTAAGAAACTGAAAACCAAATTGAAATAAAGTTGCTTTTGTGGTCCTGTGTTTTCTTCCCAACAAGTTTGGCTGGCAGAGAAGCCACAATGACCTCTCCACAAAGACCACAGTTTAATATTGAACTGGAGTCCAATCTTCGCACTTACAGGATCTGAAGGTGCTTTCTATTGGGACTTATGTGCAGTTAGTGGGAGCAGGGCGATTATGCTATATAAGGGACTTTACTTGACCAGTTGAGCCCAGGCATGGATTGAGTTAAATTCCATTCAGGGAACACGATTGCCTCTGTGCTGCTGGCATTTAGTTCTATCTTTCTGATATTTCTCTTGATTGCCTCAATGTGGTCAGATTGTTTGACCAACATCCTGTCATAGATGACCTCTATTTTCTTTTCATTAGACATTAGGAACAACAAAGCTATTAAATTCAGCCCCTTTGTCACTAAGTTCTTCCCCCTGTGGGGAAGCTATTAAAAGGCTGACTCATTGGTTACCATCTCAGCATCTTGCGCAATACACAAATGTGCTAGAAAAACTCAGCAGGTCACACAGCATCCAGAAGAAGTAAAGAGTAGCCAGCATTTCATGCCTGGGCCCTTTGTCAAGTATAGTGAAGGTCCCAGGCCCAAAAGTTTGGTTACCCTTTACTTCCTATGGATGCTGCATGACCTGCTGAGTTTCTCCAGCACATTTGTGCATTGCACTCGACACCAGCATCTTCAGACTTTCTTGAATTACTCCAGTCTCAACATTTTGCTTGATTCCAGGACAAGCCTCATTTACTTACCACTCACAAAGACCATTAATTTCCAAATCCATAGTTCTTCTCTCGCTTACAGCTGTCCACTCTCGAAATCTTTGTTCATGCTTCTATTGCCCCCAAACTTGACTCCTACAATACTCTTCAACCTGCCACCCATTCATCAACTCAATTTCATCTCATAAATGTAATAATTACCTACACCTAATTACCTATAATGATCCATCATCAGTTTCTTGGCTGATCTATATTTACTTTCAAATTTATAGGATTTCCAAGTTTAAATATTCATCTCTGCATTTAAATTCCTTCACGGTCTTGTCTACCTTCCAGCCATACACTTTGTAAGTCACACATGGCCCAATGTTTTACTCTGTCCTTTTTAATCACTTGGGTTTGTGAGGCCTCCAAGAACAACATTTCTTTTCTAAATTTTCTCCCACTTATGGTCTGTGAGATCCACTCCTCCACCCATTTAACCTGCCAACTCCTCAACTCCTCTCCTTCTTAGACTTGGTTTCTATTATTTAAATTTTACCTCCGAAACAACTTGTAATGTTTTTTTCTATGATTTAAGGAGCTTTGGTATTTTTGTTCCCATAGAAAGTAAAATATCAATCATGTTCCTGTAAATGATTAGCATTGACTTTTTCAAGCAGATCAGTGGTCTTCTAACCACCTTTTGTCACAAGAATCCAAATTACACTTTAAAAAAAGGGTCAACATTAAAATGAAATTCTCCTTAGGCTGCCATTTTTCTCCATGTTTCTCTTTTCGGGTCTCCAAATGTTAGTCTATTTTATCTCTTAATATTCCAATCACTCACCCCTCATCTTCTCCCCTCTCTCCCTCTATCCCTCTCTCTTCCATATATTGTGTGAGCAATAATTAGCTTTGATATTTTTTGTCAGCAGAATGTCTAGTTTCAAAATTCAAGCAACATTAGCACTTTTCTCCTAAGTTCTTAAATATGATAATAAAATATTTGCTCCAAAGTGTTGAAATGGATCTATCGTGTTTTGAAAATAATTTGATGAAAAATTATTGAGAACGATCATTAAAAGCTGGAATTAATTTTACTCTTACTCTCAGTGGAAAGGACCTACAGTATCCATTCAAGTTATATACAAGTAGACCCCGACTTATAATGGGGTTCAGTTCCGCGATCCCAAGTAGAAATTATTGTAAGTTGGGGCCTACCTGTACAGGAAGCTGAGGTCCCCGCTGCTGCCAGAATCCCGCGAAGGTGCTGAGTAACAGGGCAGCAGCGTCACCTTGCAACCTATGTTGTGTTTTGGAATGCATGAGTAGATTGCGGTCACTGTCTCTTCCTCTTCAGTCTTGCTCCCTCCCCAGCAACAGAAATCTGCACATGCACTCCAAATCACCTTTCCTAAAAAAGAGGTCATTGGGTCCATCAGAGCACGTTTCCTTGACATTATTTCAAAAGGAGCATTGAAATTATGACTGGGTGGTGGTGGTGGTGGTGGGAAGTGATTTGTGTGTGCTGATTGGATGAAAGCATTTCCTTCAGAGAAGGAAAAGCAACCACGTTCGTACAGGCAGAACCCAACTTACCTGTATTTAAAAAGGATTCTGATCAACGTAACTTCAAAATACAGATACACGATCCTTTATCCAGACATCTAAAATCCGGCAAGTGGGGACCAGCAGTTGGGGGAAGCAGTCGAAGGACCGGCGGTTGGGGGAAGCGGCCGAGGGACTGGCAGCTGGGGGAGGCAGCCAAGGGACGGGTGGCCAGGGGAGACGTCCAGGTGGCTAAGGGACTGGTGGTCGGGGGAGACATCCAGGCGGCCGAGGGACTGTGGTTGGGGAACATGGCCGGGCAGCCGAGGGACTGTGTTGGGTGAGACAGCTGAGGGACTGGCGGTCGGGGGAGATGTCTGGGCAGCCGAGGGACTGGCAGTTGGAGGAGATGGCCAGGTGACTGGAAGGGGGTTGGAGTGAATACGGCAGCATAATTCAGGTGGGCTTTCCGAAATCCAGAAAAATCCAAAATTCAGAACACACTGTCCCCCAACGGTTCTGGATAAAGGATCATGTACCTGTATTGTAAGTCAGAACATCATAAGTCGGGGTCTGTCTGTAATTAAAACTTCAGTCATAGCATCAAAGTTCAAAGACAAACAATTCACTTCCAAATGATTCTAGAATTGTGAAATGTTTAATGAAACCAGGCATAACACACATACAGACAAACAATACATCTGCTGGACAAGTATTGTGTCTGTACAAATAAATAAATAAATATTGTTTCTTGAATATGAAAGTCTTGGATGGTTAATGTGAGCAGTTTCTTTGGTCGTTCAGCATTCTCACTGTCCGTTGGAAGAAGCTGTTCCTTAATCTCGTGGTGCTGACTCTAATACTCTTGTATCTCTTCCCCAACAGGACCAGCTGAAAGATGCTGTGTGCAGGGTGGAAGGGGTTCTTCTGCATGCCTTCTTCACACAACAATCCTGGTGGGATCACATCGATGGGAGGAGGGAGGCTCCAATGATCGTATCTGCCACTCTTCTGGCTCCGTAGATTGATCTCTGATCCATTTCTCTGCAGCAACCATACCACACCGTGATACAGCTGGCCAGCACACTTTCAATAGACATAATGGTGGCTGGTAGCCTCGACTGCTTCAATTTCTCAGGAAGTGCAATTGCTGTTGCACCTTCCTGACAAGTGTCCATGATAGATCACTAGATAAGTGAACTCCAAGGAACTTGGTGCTCTCCATTCTCTCTACTACAGAGTTGTTAACGTGTAGTGGAGGGTGGTCATCCCTGATCCCCCTGAAGTCCACAATCATCTCCTTTGTCTTGTCCACATTGAGCTCAGGTTGTTATTCTCATTCCATTTCATGAGATTTTCCACCTCTTCCCTGTAGTGCAACTCATCGTTGTTGATGATGAGGCCAACAACTGTTGTGCCATCTGCACACTTGATAACTCTGTTGTAGATGATCTGGTGATGCAGTTGTGGGTCAGTGTTAAGAACAAGAGTAGGCTGAGCCAGTACACAGTGTGATGCTTGACATTCTGCAAATGACCCAGACAGACTATGGTCTTTCCATTAGGATCCAGTTACAGAGAGGGGTGTTGACTCCCAGCAAGGATAGCTTCTCCACACCAGCCTCTGGGGAATGATTAAGTGTATTAACCATCGAGCTGAAGTCAATGAAAAGCAATCTGACATACGAGTTGTCAGTCTCCTGGTGGGTCAGGATGGAGTGAAGGGGCAAGGCATGATCTGTGGAATGGTTTCTTCTGCATCTGTATAAAATGGGTCTAGTGTCCCTGAGAGGTGTGCTTTGATGCATTCTATCACCAGACACTCGAAACATTTCATAATGGTGAAGGTCAGTGTCACAGGACAATAATTATCGAGGCCTGTTATTGTTGCCGTCTTGGGTACCAGGATAATGGTAGCTATCTTGAACCCTGCAGGAATAATGGATTTCTGCAGTGAGGTGTTAAGATGGTCTGTGAAGACCTCTATCAATTGGTCTACCCAGTCCTTCAGTACCCAACCTGGTATGTTGTCTAATCCCACCGCTTTGTGTGGGTTCACCTTGGATAGGGTTTTCCTTACCTCGGCTGTGGCTATGCAGGGAGCCAATTGATCAGGGGGACACAGAGCTTTCTTTGGCATCATCCTGTTCATCCCATCAAACTGTGCATAGAAGGCGTTCAATCTGTCTGGAAGGAAGATGTCATTGTCCTTAAATCACAAGGTTGCCTTGGGATCCATTACAGTCTTGATCCCTTACCACATGTGCCTGGTGTCACACAGTTGTCTGTGGCTCTTCTGTGAGTACTGTCGCCTTGAGCGGGAGAGATCAGCCCTGGCTGACTTAGTGCGATCCTACATCCTGGAGTGAAGGCAGCATCACGAGCTCTAAGAAGGGCCCGGATCTCTGCATCCAAACATGATTTCAGGTTCGCCCTGGTTGTATGGCATTTGATCTCCATGAAATCTTCAATGCACCTGCTGATGTAGTCAGTCACCGAGCTCATATACTCCTCTATGTTTACATTTGTAGTTGGCAGTCTCCGTAAAAATGTTATAGTTACTAGGTTTTTTTTTTAATTCAAATCCTTATTTTGGACATGAGAAATATCAATTACTGGGGAAAAGTGATGAACATAAAACAAGTCTAGAAATTTATGGAGTGATTTATGAGAATTTAGTGACTGGCCTGTCCAAATACATGATGAAGTTTAATCATGATAAATAGAAGAAATTATTTGTTTTATTCATTGTTAAAGGTACATGACACTCCCAACATTGAAACCGCATATCGCAGCACCATCTACAGGAATAACAGGTAAAACATTTTCCAAATCAAGAATTTAACAAGATCAAAATTGCTAGATGGAGTAATGAATGGCGAAGTCATTGTATCTATGCATCTATGCTGTCTTAACAGATCTGTCCCAAAGAAAAGGCCAGATTTGATGATCAATTATATATTTGTCATCTACTGTTTGCATTTGAAATGAGTTGCATGACCTTCAATGTCCATTATACTATCAGCAACATGGCTGACCATGATCATCTCCAATGCAGCAGCAATAAAGGACTGTTGCAGTAACTGATGGAACTGACCAGGTTTACAGGAGAGAAATAAAGATTTCCTATTTTCTCTTTACAGCAGAGAAATTTAGAGGAATATATTAGTTTAGAGGAATTGTCTGACAAAAAGGACAGAAAATATGGAGAGTTTTAAAAAGGAACTCAATATAAACTCTTCCACAAAAGATTTGTAGGCCTATGTGGAGAGAGTGAACTGGTTGAGTAGTTGAGTCAATGTGTCTGCACAAAAACAATAGTCTAAGTGTTCTTTTTCCATTTGAATCTTTCATTTTTGAGAAGAAAGATAACATTATAAAAACTTTATGAAAAGGTCCTTACATTTTTCCCCTCCCACTTTCTAATGGTTTCTCCCTCCACCTGTCTCTCCACCTCCTACACCTTCTGTCCTGTACTCCACCATCTTCGGGCTCCTCCCCAAGTTTCTTTCTCCTTTCATATACTGCATACAACATTACCTATTTGATCTTAGTCTCGATGAAAGGTTCAAACCCAAAATATTGACTGACCATTTCTACCTTTGGATGCTGAGTTCTTCCAGCAATTCTTTGTCCGCTCAAGATTCCAGGATTTGTAGATTTTGTGTTTCTTGATCATTCATTTTAATTCATAGATTGAGCAATAATTGTCTGAACTTCTGACCTGTTATTTATGTAGGTGGAGAAAAGGAGATTCTGGAATGCTTAGGGATCTGGATGATTTAGTGCATGGTTCACAAAAGGCTGCTATGGAGGTACAGAAGTCATTAGAAAACTGAAGAATGTTGTCAGTTATTGCTCGAGGCACTGATTCACTTATATTGAGCACTGGTAACATCAGACCTGGAAGACACTTAAGAAAGAATTGCACATACTGATAGAAGTTCAGAGAAGGTTTACTATTTAAGTACATTTAACGGGTGGGGGTGGGGGTGTTTAAACAGGCTGGGCTTGTATCCACTGGAGTTTAGAATATGAGAGAATGATTAAAACATACAAGATCTCGAGGGCCTTTCAGGGTGGATGAGGAAAACTTGTTTCCTCGTATGTGAGAGTCTAGATTCTAAAACGATGGATCTTTACCCACTTAAGACAAGAGTTGAGGTGATTTTGTTTCCTTTCTCTCTCTTCGAGTCAAGAGTCTTTGAATAGGTAGAGGTAGATATATTATTGATCAGCAAGGTGATGAAAGGCCATAACAGGCAGAGGAGAATGCGGAGGTGAGGTTACAGTGGATTAACCCATGATCTTATTAACTAACAGAGAAGTCTTAAGAGGTCAAGTGGTTACACCTGCTCCTGATTTGTATGTTCATATACGCCTCCATATTTTTAGATGCATAACGCAGAAATTTGGAATTTAACAGCCACCACCTTCAATCAGGTTCAAACACTGCCGGCTTTATTGTTTTTTTTTAAATGCAACTCTCCAAGGAGCAGACTGGCTGCCTTCCACTTTTTACACTTTCATCAATCCAGTATGATATGTTATTCTCGACTTTACGAAAACTTTCAAGGCCAAGGATCAGAGATCAAACCTTTGCTGATCTGCGTAGCTCAACACCACATGGAGCAGTGTCCCACCTAGCCACAGAGGGAGTGTTCTATTTAGAAAGTTGCACACTCAGACTATTTTGCTCATGTTTTATAGGTCTTTAGAATTAAATCTGAAAATCACAATAAATTTTCAGACAGTTTATTACAAATCTTGCCAACTAATCTCTGTCTGCCTCAAAATCTATCCTCTGTGCAGTCGAAAACTTTCTCTTATTTCCTTCCTTCATGCCAGCTAATTCATAAGTAATGTTAATGGGATGTTTTCAACCTCAGCGAGAGGAGCTGCTCTTGATTATTGATGTATTCTTTGGACTGCTGTTGGTCTGTTTCAGACGTGAAATTAATCTGCCTGACAGCAGTAAATAAATTTAAATGATCAGTCTTAATATTTTCTTTATAATCAATCTCTCATCCTTCCTTTGCTTCTCTCTTGCAATGAAAACACTCACTGTGGCTGAAGTATGGTTTCACCAGAGTTAACCACGTCCTGACATTTCGCCAAAGTAGCCACGCTCAAGGGGAACGCTGTCAGGCTATTGCACCACAAAGGGACTCACAACCACACCCCCTTGCCCCATTACTCCTCCAACAACCACAAGAGGCATACACAGCACCAGGGAGTCATTTCCTTGCAGTAAGAAATCATGGCTGTTTCCTTATTCTTCCCTGTTCAAGACTGTAGAATCCAAATTCTGCATCAGGCCTATCATCCTCTCTCAGATTTGTGGCACAAGGTTTAGATAGGGTGGATGCGGGTAAAATATGTCCCTTGGTCAGTGAACAAGGGGGTCATAGTCTGAAAATTAGAGGCTATCCATATAAAACAGAGATTAGGAAGAACTTCTTTAGCCAGAAGGTCATGAATCTGTGGAACTCACTGCTGCATAGTATCTCATTAGTGAGGGCATCAAGGGATATGGGGAAAAGGCCAGAAACTGGAACTAGTGTAGAGTAGCTTAGTGTAGATTTACGGAACAGACTCGATGGGCCTAGTGGCCTGTTTCTGTTCCTTTGTCTTGTGATCTTGTGAATCCGCTGCCATCTGTAAGGAGTTTCGACATTTCCCCAGCCATGCGGGTTGCCTCCAGATTGTTCGGTTTCCTCCCATGTTACAAAGATGTACAGCGCTTGTATGTTAATTGGTCACATGGGTGTATTTGGCAGATTAAGCTCATGGACCTGAAGGGCCTGTTATTGTTCTGTATCTCCAAATTTAAAAAAAAATTCTTTGTCCTCTCAAGGCGTAAAGACTCAACGCAGGAGCTGTGATGTTTTTACTAGGGTTACATGTTTTTAATCACAGTTGTTTCTTTAGAATGTTCTTTGGCTGTGCACATGCCATATTTAGTGCTCAAATTAGTTGACCTGAGTGGATTAAAAGGTGTGGAATCCGAGTCTTGAAATTCAGAACAAAAAATGCAGACACTAGAAATCTGAACAAAAAGCAGAAAAAAGTCAGACAGGACTTGTGGATAAAGAAACAAAGTTCATGTTTCAGGATGTATACCCTTTATTGGGTCTGTTTGCATGAGCTAAGTCATATGTTGGTCAAATGACATGAAGTCCAATCCTATGATTCCAGCACACTCTATTCCTCTCCCACACAGCTCTCTTGAAACAGTTCAAAGTCTGTCTGGTGTCAACAATCTATAGACATTCAAAAGCATTCAAATGTGGTTCTGAATCCAAGCCCTAGACTGCAGTTTGGCTCCAGCATCCGATTACATTTCAAAGTTACTTCTTCTGAATAAAAAGAGGGAAAGAGAATATTAATGTTGAAGATTGGGTGAAATAAAGAAGGATTAGAAAATAAACTCACTGATCTTCTTAATCTTACTGAAAGGAACTGGTACAACCTAACCTTCAGTGAAAACACATGTTATAAAAAAGGCTGTACAGTCTAACAATCTCACTGTGACCCACCATATCTTTCTTTATCTATTTTTTTTCACTTTCATTATTTTGCTCCCTCCTTGATTTGGAAATGGGATATAACAAAACAAAAGATTTAGGACATCACAACCCTTTTTGACTATTCTGCCATTTAATGAGACTGTGGTTGATCCATCTACTCTAATCCAACTTTGATCCAATTGGAAAAAAACGAGAAATGGGAAATATGGTCAGAGAGCAGGAATTTGAGAAAGTTAAGGCCTGTAGTGAAGAAAAGAAATCCAGAAAATGAGAACAAATAGCCGAGAGGAAATAGTGAGGAGAGAAAAGTATTAAAGCGCACAGAGCATATATAGATTGAGAAGATTATGACCAAATTAAATTCAATTCATCTGTTCACTTATGTAGTTGTTGCTGGTTCCAAATAGCTTTCATTTAAACATCGCATCCAATTATACAAACTATACATATCCAATGGTTAGTGTAGCAGTTAGCGCAATGCTGTTACAGTGCCAGGGATCGGGTCTTGGGGTTGAATCCCACGCTGTCTGTAAGGAGTTTTTACATTCTTCCCATGTCTGTATGTGCTTCCTCTGGGTGCACCAGTTTCTTCCCACCATTCAAAATGTTCCAGGGGTTATAGGTCAATTGGGCAGCACAGACTTGTGGGCTGAAATGGGCTGTTACAAGATCACAAGATCACAAGGCAAAGGAACAGAAATGGGCCACTAGGCCCATCGAGTCTGTTCCGTAAATCTATACTAAGCTACTCTCCACTAGTTCCAATTTCCAGCCTTTTCCCCATATCCCTTGATGCCCTTACTAATGAGATACTTGTCTATTTCTTGTTTAAATACTCCCAGTGATCTGGCTTCCACTGCTGTATGCAGCAATGAGCTCCACAGATCCACAACCCTCTGGCTAAAGAAGTTCTTCCTAATCTCTGTTTTATATGGATAACCTCTAATTTTCAGTCTATGACCCCTTGTCCTCGATTCATCCACCAAGGGAGACATCTTATCCACATCCTCCCTATCTAAACCTTTCAAAATACAAAATGCCTCTATGAGATCTGCTATATATCTAAACTTAAAAGTGTATACATGGAAAGTCACATGCTTACACATATTATTTTCACTGTCAGTATTTTGCTCCATTCTAATCCTAAAACAGTCATAGGCTAAAATAACAAATGAGGTTAATGACAGGCAGAACAATGAGAAATTGTTTCTAATCATTACATGATTAAGGACATGATTAAACTAGAGAGGGTGTAGAAAAGATTCATAATATTTTAATTGGATTGGAAGGGAGGAGCTATTTGGATAGGCTGGTTCTGGTTTTGTGAAGTGGAGGTTCAGAGGTGACAAGATAGAAGTACCGTATTCTATATAACATTGTAGGAGCTAAAGATAGGATAGGTAGCCAATATCCCATAGTAAGGGAGTTGAAAACAAAGTCAACAAGTTTAAGGAGAGAGAGTGGAGGTTGAAAGGAGATCTGAGGTGAAAATGATGTCTAGTTTGAGCTGCCAGAGGAAGCAGTGGTAAGAGAACAGGTGCAATACTTGAGAGACACCTTCACAGATATTTCAATGAACTCGGCATGGGGGATGTGGAATTAATGCAGGCAAGTGGGATTAGTACAGATTGGCATGATAGCATCAGATCGATGGAATGAAGGCCTTGTTTCTGTAGTGTACTGTTCATGCCAAGTCTACAAGGGTAAGTATTGCAAAAGCATTCAGTCAGATTTTCACCAAGGTGACTGAAACATCATCAACAGTTGCATTAAAGTGACTCATTTAATTTGACTCACTCAATTTTGCAATGGCTGCCATTTCACTTGACCCAAATGCCAAAAAAAGAAAAGAAAAACCTGATTCTGCAAAAGCAAGCCATTCATTTACTAAAATAAGTAATTAAAGGGATAGTAATCTGATGGAGAGTTTTAAGTGTTTCCAATACAAATTGAAAAATTCTGGAATAAGGTGCAATAAATGATCCCTGAGCAAGGCATACCCATCTGTCTGGAGCTTGGGGCTAGAGTTTTTCTTCAGTCTCAAGAGGTGAAATTTTCGCATAAAGTCTGCTGGCAAATTCTGGGTATGTGCAGCATAGAGAGTAGTATTTTATTTTACTTCTGTTCTTCTGAACTACAATACCTAGAAATGTTCTTTGACAGCCAAGTAGAAAACTTACAAATGGCAACTGGCAAATTTTTCCAGTGTGCTAATTTAGTCTAGCTAAATTGTAATATAGTTGAAAACAGATTAAAAACAAAAAAAAAAATGAATACATAGTAGTGTGAAATTGCTGGAGAAGGAAACAAAATGCACAGAGATCGATAATCAAAACAAGAAAGTTAGAAATAACATGATTTTAATGATGAAGAGAAAATGACATGAGGATAGAACAAAAAAGTCTGGATAGGCCTCAAATAATTAAATGACAAAGGAAATGACGCAGGAAGGTGAAAGTAGATGTAATGTGATTGTGACATTTAGGATGAGAATGAGGCCAGGTTATGCAAATTAAGACCTTCATGAAACTGACAAGCCAACAAGTTGGAAGAGGTTTGTCTAATTTATGGACTGAATTAAGGTAGTTATCTGCCTAGGACTTGATGGGATCTATCCCAATTTATTGTGAGAGGCAAGAGAGGAGATTGACAAAGATTTCTTTAGACCTAGGTGAGGTTCTAGAGGTATAGAGAAGAATCAATGTTGTTCCACTGTTTATAAAGGCCAATAAAGAAAAAAACCCAGGTAATTATAGACAGGCAAATCATCAGTGGTAGAAAGATATTTAGGAATAGGATCTACTCACATTTGGAAAAGCATAGACTTATTATCAACGGACAGTATGAAAGTTCATATTTCAGTTAGTTTGGAATGGTTCGAAAATGATTGATGAGTACAGGGCAGTGGAATGTTGGCTGATAAGGACTTTGATCTCCATTATGCCAGGCTGACCCAGATGACTAAAGCCGCTTTCAGGTGGAATCACCTGCAGAATGCGGCTCGGAACAGCTGCGGGTATCTGTGAAGGGAATTTCAGGTGGCAGCACTGAAGGCGGTGTTCTGCCACCTGAAAGGTCCAAAGCGGGGAGAGGAGCCGCGGAGCAAATGCCAGCTCCTTAATTGGGCCATCCGTCTGACAGCTCACCTCCCAGCTGCCTGACAGCCCCTTCCTCACTACCTGATAGCCCCCCAGCGCGGGACTATGGGGCTGGGGCGGCCAGCACAGGATGTCAGCGCTGGGGCGGCCAGTGCGGGATGTCAGCGTTGGGCCGGCCGCCCCAGCACTAACATCCCATGCCGTCCGCCCCAGTCCTAATGTCCTGTGCTGGGGACTGTCAGGCAGTCGGGACTGCTAGGCACCTAAAAGCTGCTAGCCACTTTGCCTGGTGCTGCTTTCAGGTGCAACGGGGAATTCTCCAAGCCAGAGAATATACCTACAGGAAGAGGGTTAGGTAAGTGCTCCTCCTGGCTAAGTTCTCTACTTTCAGGTGGCTACCCGACAGCCACTTTGGAGTAGAATAGACGGCTTTACAGTTGGGTATTCTGGTGACCAGAAAGCGGCTTAAAATACATGGGATTCATGGAAACTTTGTAAAATGTATTCAAAATTAGCTCAGCCATTGAAGGCAGAGGGTTGAGGTGGTTGGTTATTATTCTGACTGGAGGTTTAAGGCAAGTGATGTTCCGCAAGGTGCGGTGCTGGAACCTCTTGTCCTGAAATATTTATATATATATATATAAAAAGATATGTATATGTGTAGATGGGCTGATTAATAAGTTTTCAGATGACGTAAAAATTGATAAGGTTTTAGATATGAAGGTTGTTAAAGGATTCAGCAGGGTGTAGATCAGCTGGATATACAAAAGTGCTAGAGAAACTCAGCAGGTCCTGCAACATCCATAGAAAGCAAAATATATAATCAACATTTTATGCCTGAGGGCTTGACCTTGATGAAGTGATCAGGCCAGAAACATTGGTTATATATCTTTGCCTCCTTTGGATGCTGCAGGATCTGCAGTACATTTGTGTATTATCTACAATCACAACATCAGCAGACTTTCTTGTTTCACACAAAGATCAGATATAAATGTGAGCAGAGAAATTGAGTTTAATATGAACAAGTGCAAGGTGTTGCACATTGGGAGGGAAAATATATGCAATAAGTGCAGGACACTGAATAGCATGAATAAACAGAAGGATCTTGGGGTGTAAGTCTAGAGTGTAGTGATAGAGTGCTACCACCAGGAGGAGTTGAAGATTGCATATGTTGCATCTTGGGAATTCTGTTGCATCTTGGGTAGATTCAAGATGGATGCCCCACATGAGGTCTGGTATTTTGAGTCCATTTTACAGCATTAGGATCCTTTAAACTCTCCATATTTTCACTGCTGATGTCAACTGTTTCTTTTTCTTCTTTCACTCCTGGCGATTTCTTCCACTCTGGAACCATATATTTCTTTAGTTACAAAAAGAAAACTTGTGTTCTTTTTAAAACAACTAGATTTATTAACTAAGCAAACAGCACGAAGGACAGAACATACAAGCCAAACCTCATGTGGAAGCATCCATCTTGAATCTACCCAAGATGCAACAGCATTCCCAAGATACAACACACGCTTTCTCCAACTCCTCCTGCTGGCAGCACCCTATTACTACATGGAGCTTCCTGAAACTGGCAACTCAAGTACATAGGATAGTGATAAAGACGTGCACCATATTAGCCTTCATTGGTCACTGTGTTGAGTGTAAAAGTTGGGATGTCATAGTGCTCTATACCACTTTGGTTTGGTCACCTTTGAAGTATTGTGTGCAGCTCTGGTTACTGCATTACAGGAATGACATGGAGGCTTTGGAGAAAGTGCAAAAGAGGTTGAGTGAACTTAGTCTTTTTACCTTGAGTGACAAAGGATGGGGTTGACCTGATAGATGTATATAATGAGAGGCATTGATCATGTGGATGGCCAAAGGCTTTTACTGGGGCTGAAAAGGCTAACACTAGGGAGAGCAGTTTTAAATTGCTTGAGTAAGTTCGAAAGAGGAGGGGGGAGATGTAATAGGTAAGTTTTTCACACAGAGGGTGGCTGATGCATGGAATGCATGGCCAACAATAGTAGTGGAGGAAAATACAATAGGATCTTTTAATAGACTATTAGATAGCCACATAGAAGTGAGAAAAATAGAAGGTTATGCAGAGGGGAAATTTTAAGCAGTTATTAGGGTTGGTTTTTAGGTTGGCACACACTATGGGCTGAGAAAGGCCTTTACTGTGCAATAGTTCTACATTAATAGTCGCAGTATTGCTCCCCATTACTTTCTCTTGTTAATCTGAATATTGAAAAATTAAAATTGAAAACATTGGTCTTTACACCTAATTCTTTAATTTCAGATTCCTTTAAATGAGATTCCCACTTGGTGCATAACTTTAGTCTTCAGTGATGAAGATCATGCCTGATCACTTCTGGTTCTACGAAGACACCACTTCTAATCTTCATTTTGGACAAGAATGACTCGAACCAAATATGAGACAAAGAGTCACTTCTTATGTTTACGAAAGTCTGAGTTCCAGAGTGCAAACATCATATTAGTTGTTAACTACCTTGTGTCATTTTAATTGATTCATTGATTAAAACGGTTGAATTTTTGTTAACCTGGTAGCTGCTTAAATGATGAATCCTCTGCAAGGTATCCCAAAGTTAGAAATTCTTTTGAATAATTATTGATTTGCACCATCCCTTTACCTGTTTTGAAGAATGCTTGGTTGCAATTATTAGTGGCTAATATAAAGTGGAGTATGACTGCATGTGATACGTAGAGTGTGACGTGTAGCACATGACCTGATAGGGTGTGCCATGTGATGAATGGTGTGCCATTCAGCATGTGATACAAATAAAATAGGTGGTATGTGAGTCAATCAATCAATAAGTTTTCCCCTTTACAAATAAAGCCTTATTGATCTACCTAATAATATACTAATACTCTTACAAAGCAGGGATAAGGAGACACTTTAAGAGAGTCGCCCCAATGGTGAGTGGCATCAACCAGTTCTTCAACCTAGGCAATGCCATTTTATTCAAACACAACTTTATTCAAACAGCTGCTCTGTGCAAAGCACAACCAAGGCCCTCCACTGGCTGAATATTTGCTCCCACCTTCAACAAAGTTTTATATGTTACTTCAAAGAACATTTACTTTTACAATTTGAAATTTTTATTCAATTTTTTTATTGATTTCAAAGTATTTATTTAATTTCC
Organism: Narcine bancroftii; assembly: GCF_036971445.1. NCBI lineage: Eukaryota > Metazoa > Chordata > Chondrichthyes > Torpediniformes > Narcinidae > Narcine > Narcine bancroftii. The sequence continues at coordinate 334,101,026 of NC_091470.1, read as the reverse complement.
TCCATGTTTTTGCCAGTTGCTTGAATTCTGGAAAACATGGATGCTGCTTAACCTGTTGTTGGCTGACCTCAAATATTCCAGATAAACCTAGTTTTCCCAGAATTTTTGATCATGAGTATAACCTTTGCTCAGAGGCAACTTATTGATGACCACACATAGAGCCAAGATTAATATTCATCATATGTATTCTCTGAAAAATAGAAAACATGGAGTTCCACTCAACTAAAGGTCCTTCTTCAGTCTTAGCTCATCAAAATTTCACCCAATTGTCCATTCCATGATGCCTCTTCCAGATTTTAACCACCATATTTGAGTTTCCTTGTTATATCCTCCACAAATTATTCTCCCAGTATTACACCTATATAACTATATAACCACTTACAGCACAGAACAGGCCAGTTCGGCCCTACTAGTCCATGCCGTAGCAAATCCCCACCCTCCTAGTCCCACTGACCAGCACCCGGTCCATACCCCTCTAGTCCCCTCCTATCCATGTAACGATCCAGTCTTTCCTTAAATGTAACCAATGATCCCGCCTCGACCACGTCTGCCGGAAGCTCATTCCACATCCCCACCACCCTCTGCGTAAAGAAATTTCCCCTCATGTTCCCCTTATAATTTTCCCCCTTCAATCTTAAACCTTGTCCTCTAGTTTGAATCTCCCCCTTTCTTAATTGAAAAAGCCTATCCACATTTACTCTGTCAGTCCCTTTTAAAATCTTAAACACCTCTATCAAGTCCGCTCTCAATCTTCTACGCTCCAGAGAAAAAATCCCCAGTCTGCACAATCTTTCCCTGTAACTCAGACCCTGAAATCCAGATTTAAATGAGAAGGATGTAGACAAAACACATTTGAAAAATAATTCACACTTCATTTATTTCCAAAATTCTCTTACTTTTGTTATACCAAGGTGTTAAATAATTTAAATACATCCTCCACAGTCACTCTGAAGAATCAGTACATTACCTACAAGCTATGCACATGAGGTAGAAACAAATAATTTAGGCTCCATTAGACTCTGTGAGAGAAACAAAAACACCACACACACATAACCTGGGTATGTTAGTATCAGGAATGCAATGGCCACATTTCCTTTTCTTTATCCACTTTACAGCTAGTTTAATGTGTGCTATATGCAGCAAAGGGTTCGTGTCTGATGTTAGAAGAACTCCATCTCGTCTGAGCAAGTTATATATCTCAGCTAACGCTGTAGTATTAAAGAAATACTGCATTGTCAAGGCTCTTCATCTGAATGTTGGAAAGATTCCATTGTGCTATTTTAAGGAGACTACAAAACTCTCCAGAAGGTAGTTGATATTCAACATTATTGTTTGTTCAAAATGGCTGCTGTGTCTGTCTTATAATACAACTGTTCAAAGCAATTCATTACAACTCTAACTAACTTATCAAAGCTTATTCAGCAGCATGTCTCAAAATTAATGAGGTCAGCAGGTGTTTTGGAATATTGACAAATATTCTATCACCATTCATTTTGCCAGTACTGAATCAAACTCCAACAACATAAAGGGACTACGTTCACCACATGGACTGGGACGATTCAGGTAATCTGTCATCAAGTGCTGAAAACCAACTAGGTTGAAACTACTAATTCTCACAACTCAAGAAATGAATAATCCTTTGCAATTGGAAATGTTCTGTTGGAGACATAAATGTATCTCTTGTTCATAGCAATAAACAACTAGATAGTGCTATTTTTTCTTCCTCGAAAATCAATCGCTGAATTTTGGAAACAGAGTACAATGGTCATTTATACATTCTGTATTCATTGATTCTGGGGGGAATACATTTCTCAGCCACACTGATTTCATGATGCCAGCAGAGTGCCAGCACAGTGAGAGTAGGCACTCTCCATGTTAGAGGAGCGGCAAAATGATGCTGGCTTTCTGATGCTCAGTGACCAACTAGAACAAAATATGCTGCATGCAACTTTCCCATTTAACAAACCTTGGCATGGGTGGAGCACAATTTCATCGGCCAATTTAAAATGTCTTTTTTTTTAAATGCGTTTTGCACCACATTGGATTGGATATTTTCATCAGACCCTGCACCAAACAGTTCCCTTTCATTTAAGTCTAAGCTTATGTCTTCTTCCCAATATTTGCAAGAGTAGCATTCAAAATATTAATGATACTGCTTTTATTTTTTTTACATATTATCTGATAAATCCTTGAGAAGCCAAGTGGCTTTCGCTGGTTGTAGTTTCTGTGAAAACATATAGTTAAAGTGGACTGCACCCAGTGAATGATGTCATGAGGTCGCTTTTGCTTCACAGAGTTTAACATTTGCTTGGCCAGTAAAACTATATTGGGATGGATGGGAATTGTGATCGTAGCTCAGGAACAAGGGATAATACCAAGAATCTAAACTTCTCTCTCTCACACAACTTCTCCCAAAACTTATGAAAGAGAAAATTCAATTTCAGTGCTGGTCGGAGCATGTTGCCCAGTGAATGAAGCTAGTCATGGCTTGAGATAGGAGTAATACGGGAATATTGAATGTAATGGAATTAAAACTATAGTCAAACCCACTTCTTCCTCTATCAGGAATCTAAATATCCTGAAGAAACAAGAGATGCTACAGATGCTGAAATTTGGAGCAACAAGTTTCTGAATGATCTAAATGTTCCGTCAGCCATTGGCCTACTCCTACCGCAAGTACGTGTGCAGCAACTGGTTATAATAGACTCCCTACACTTGCCTTTTCATTTTGCCTCTGCTTGACCGAAGCAGTTAGGGTTGCTCATCAAATGGCCATCCCAAGTTAAGGTGCTTGAGGTGGTGGGGTATCTGAGGGTAGGTGCTGGGATACTCAGGTCAAGCAATTAGTGGCTTGTTGGGAATTAAACATGAAACCAGCCTGGAAAGAGAAAGATTGCGACCATTGCATTCCTAATTAATGTCAATATAAAGTATATGTGCCGCACTAACTGAGACGTATTAATACCACAGGAGAACAGGAGAAAAATCAGTATTTACAATTTACAAGAGCAAAATATATCCACATTAAATAGTATATACTTAAATAATTACAGAAAGCATCCAGGTTCAGTGCGAGAAACTGCTTTAAAACAGACGACAGCCCTCATTCTCCCTCACAAGCAACACAAACATATCTCCACTCAAACATACACACCATCACTCATACATGTACACCCCCAAGACATGTAGCCAATAAAATTGGACCTCTATCAACTCCATCCTTTATATCTTCTGGAGTGAAAACACATAATGTAGTGTAAGCATTTTGATGCATTATTCTTATGAAATTCATCTTTAACTCTTTTAATGAAGCTGTCAGTCTATTTTACAGGTAAACAGCACACTAGCAGCCCACACATCCTTACAGTGTAGAAACATCTCGACACACTCAACATTAGGAAGTTAAAAAAGCAATGGGCATTGAACGTTAGGGGCAGAGCGAAAAGGTCATTGGATGGCATAATGTAATCAGGGAATCATTGAGAGGTTTTTAAAAAAGGACAATAGAGATTTGAATGGCAGGGCTAATGGAGTCATGCTGGTAGAAGAGAATCTATACAGGAAAAATAAGATAAAGCTCTTCTAAGCATGGGAATGCAGAAGGAAATTTATCAGGGGAGGGGGGAATGAGTCCCAGGCTTTTTTTTTAAAGTGAGGGAAATATTTTCAATTCTGCTTATTTAGGAGCACGGAGCCCATTGAGCTAGGATGATGGTGTTGGAAATACAGAACAAATGTATTTTATCCAAACACGTTAACCCTCACATAATGAGACTTCACCTCACCAAAAGGATCTGAGTTGCAATGCATGCCTGAGGTTTAATATCTCCATCAAACTGTGATCCAAATTTGATTAAAACAATTTTGTATAAAAAAGTTTGCTATACATTTAATTATTTATCCTTACCATTTCTTTTAAAATATTTTTTGCCTGTCATACTTTATAATTTCCCCTATATACAAATAAAATGATAACACCTTCATTGGCTCAGTGGTATCAGTATTGCTCTGCTTTCATGCTGCATACAACTCCAGTTTTGATTATTCCATATCTTTCTTGGCCATCTTCCCAATACTTCAGTTTAACCAAACCTGTATTCTAACTTGCAACAAATCCTGCTAATAATTCAGACTACCAATAGACTTGATCTCTCATAGCTATAACCGTCTTCAGCTCTCTAGGAACTCTGGCCCCCAAATGCTAAAATTCTTTCTGACATCCCTTTGCCTCTCAAGCTTCTGATTTTAAAACTGTTCATATGAGCAGCCATACTATCACATGCTAGAAATATCTTTTTTTTTCCTTCTTTGAATCTTAGTACAGGCTCATGAAGTGTTTTGGGATATATTCAGACATGAAAGGAACACTATATAGGAATTTGTGTTCACTCAGCTATGTAGATCAGATAAATGTTAGGTTCAGTTGTTCTCAGTATTGGAGCGCTACATTTGGCCTCAGTGTCCTGGGTGACTTTAGAAATAATACAATTTTGGAATTTTTTGTCTTGTTGCAGTCTCATTTGGTAGGGACATGGTCTTCATTTGTTGGAGAGTTCTCCTGAACACATGATTTCCTCCATGGCAAGAGATGGTTACCAACAGTTGGACCAAAAAGAAGAGAGGGTAAGGCCATGTCAGAATAAAATATGTACAGAGTTGGACAACAGGAAAATCTAGTCCACTGAGATGGGAAAACTGCATATTCCTTCCTACTCTCATCAAAAATGTTACTGTGCGGAAGAGTTCCACAGGGAACTAGCTAAAACATCTAACTGTCTTTATGGACAATAATAGCTGGCTGAAAAACTTCACTATCATGGATGGTTCAGTTCTGACAAATTAATAGCCTCCACAAAGTGAAAATGGAGTCTCTTGTAGCTACCATTTACGTTACTATGAAGTGAAATATGCATTATCAATCGAGGGTGTTAGATGGAACAATGTATCATTACATTTTTAAATGGAATGGAATTGTAAACTCTTTCACACCTTTGTGAATGTTGTGGTTCAATAGACTAATGGAGATTGAAAGAAAGCAATATAACGATAAGAGGGCAGCACAGTTAGCATCGCACTTAGCGCATTGCTATTACTGGTCCAGTGACCCGGCTTAGAATCCGGTGCTCTCACTAAGGAGATTGTACGTTCTCTCCATGCCTGCTTGGGTTTTTTCCGGGTGCTCCGGTTTCCTCTTATGCTTCAAAACATACAGCGGTTTTAGGTTATTTGAGTTATTTGGGCAGCACTGAACCATGGCCAGAAAGGCCTGTTACTGTGCTGCATGCCTAAATTTTAAAAATAACTATCGATAACGATGCCTGGATAAACTGTCTGATTGTCCATCCATATATGCTCAAGGCAAACTCTCCATAGCTCTTCTACAACCACTTTCTGACAGTTATTTGATGTTTAAGCAATAAGACATAACTTGTGCCTAATTTTTAAATGCAAAGGATCCCGCCATGCTAATCCACATTCTAGCTCACATGTTAACCAGAACAATACCCAAACCTGCTGGAGGAGCTCAGCAGATCACACAGCATCAATGAAAGCAATCGGCAACTCAAACCTGAAACTGACTGCCGATTGCTTTCCATGAATGGTGTGTAACCTGTTGAGTTCCTCCAGCATTTGTGTATCATTCCTGTCCTCCAGTACCTGCATACCTCCTTGTTTACTTCTTATGTGTTAACCAATTAGGCATAGACTCATTTTAGAACAAAACTTCTTTTGGGTATCCTAGCATCTACTATCCTTCAGAAGTGCTATTCCCATCACATCAGAAAAAGGGCATTTATTAAAGCATCAAGACCTTTTTTGCTTTATAAAAACAATACAGCATATGGTTTTAAATCCTTGCTTTTGTGCTTGTTTTATCTTTTTAAATTAACTGTTCAGTTGTGTCAGAAAAAGATTTTCTTCGTTCATTGAGTGTCAGAGATATTTTAAACCCTTTGGGGAGATTTTCTGCAACCCCTAGGTCTGTGGCTCTGCCAGAAATGGCAGATGTCTGCAAATCTTCCTCTAGATTTATAATTTCATTTAACACACAGTAAATGAGTTGAAGAAACTATTACCTTATGTGCTTTCTATGAATCATCTGACCCAATTTTTTCCACTCATGCAATTGAACACACTTACACATACAGTCATTGCACCCCATCCCTCCCACTAACATTAATATATTTATATTTTAATATATAATATATATATATTTATATATATATTTTATGATTAGAACTGACTTGCTCTGTGACCGTTATAATATACAGTAGGTTACAGCAATGGCCACAATTTTATCAGCCAGTGGTGCACTGTGGTAGAAAGTTAAACTAAAGCTCTTCAGATACTGCTACCAGGGTCAAGATACTCTGCACTGCACTTATCATTTATAACACACCCTGTAATTGTGTAAGTTTGTGTTTTGCTTAATTAAAAAGTAAAGTTTTCTGGATTTCAGAATTCGCACACACTCTAGATACTCGTTGATAAAACTACTGACCGACTTTTCCCAGCTCCAAATTTCTATCTTCTTCACACTTGATATGGATGGATATACATACACATGGATATGGGTGGATATGGATATGGACATGGATATGGATGTGGATGGATATACATGCACATGGATATGGGTGGATATGGATGGATATACATGCACATAGATATGGATGGATATACATGCACATGGATATGGGTGAATATGGACATGGATGGATATACATGCACATGGATATGGATGGATATACATGCACATGGATATGGGTGGATATGGATATGGACATGGATATGGATGGATATACATACACATGGATATGGATGGATATGGATATGGATGGATATACATGCACATGGATATGGACATGGATATGGATGGATATACATGCACATGGATATGGATGGATGTGGACATGGATATGGATGGATATACATCACACATGCAGTCACACATACATGGGCACATAACTGGATAACAAACAGGAGCAGACATTCCTTCCAATCTTTCCCACCCAACTATTACGTCATCCTCTAGCCAAAGGGCACTTGGATGATATCAGCTTTTTCAGCCAAAGAATTCCCTGGATCGGATGCCACATTGTGTGTCCCCACTAAACCAGTTCCACATCACACTGGGAGCAAAGAGGAATAATACAAGGGTGTGTTATAAGGAGGGCATATAGCACATTAACGTGTTACTTAAAACAATAAAAGGGTCAACATTTTTGATAATTCTATACAAAATGGGGTTATTCACCACAGCTGCATGCATATCAAACACTCCACCGTCATTTCTACCCTCAGTGAAAGTAGCCCATGTACTGGCCCTTGCCTTATACTCCAAACTTAAACCAGTCTCAGAGTTTTCTGGCCTTAACTCACTGAATGAATGTGACACAAGTATTTTATATGAAATCACTCAAAGCATTCATCGGACACGAGGTCCTAACTGGAATATGTGTAAAAACCCCTGATGCAAGAAATCCTGTTGCAGTCCAAAAAATAAAAATGTGATTATTCATGTTCTTATCAACATGAGCTAATATTCTTTGATATTCTTGGGGATATCGTGTCTGAATGACATAATTTTGAAACATTTAGTGTATAAATGCACTTTATGCTTAATGGATTAGTCCTGTCACCTCATCATTAAATATTGTATTGGTTGCTGAATAAGAGCTGGTCACTTTCAATCAGAAACCACACATCATTGATTATTAAACCTACATTCGAATTAGACCCAAGCTGCCCAAACTGGATCACTATACCCTTTAAAATATCGATGCAATATTAATATTCTACTGCTAGGTGTAACCAACACAATTAATCAATACTATTTACAAGGCATGCTGGTGACATCTAGGAGTAGGGAGAAAATTACTGCATCTATTTTGGAGCACATAACCTTAGCTTCAGAAGTTGCAGCATTAATGGTCTCTGAATATCTTACTGAGAACTTCGGTGCACTTCTGTTTGGCAATCTTTTTTAAAAATGTGACCCAAAAGTGAGTACAATTGTTAGAATTCAACTCATAGAAATCAGCGGTGTCAGGGTTAATAGTTTGTGAGCATGCTTGGTGATACGTCAAATTGTTACAACAAAGGGAGGAATATGCAATCACTGCCAATCTTTACAGATCTTCAGGCAGTTACATCCACTTAAACACAATATGTTAGTGTCAGAGACCAATCTATACAAGTTCTGGCATGTCCATTTTTTTAAATATCTGTCAATCTTCGGTTGGAAGAAGCAGTCTTGCAAACAAATTCACATCCTTTCTGCATTCAGCACTCCACAGATAGTCTAGCACAGAATCTCCTGAGAGCTCTCCAAGTTTATCGTCCAATGCTTTCTTCATTGTACATAATTTAGCCTAAAACTGTCAAAGAGTGTAAATGCTCTGATGGAATGATGCTTGGTAACTGGAGCATCCTAAGACATTCAGCTCCAATTTCATCTCCAACTTGGTAAGGCTGAAAGTCTCAAAGGCATAACCATGATGGATCTGTCAGTTTCCTAGCAGATTTCAAGTAGACAATTGAAGGAAAACAATGGGTCCTCATCTCTCTTTCACTTTGTTTCACCAATATTTTCAATGTATGGTTCCTGCTTATCTAAGTTTTCAATCTGCAGAGAACCACAATCTATCGTTGAATATTCATGTAGGCCCATAAGCCAGGTCTGTTAGGAATATCACAAGGTAATGAGATAATAGTGTCTTTAAAGTGTGGGAACTCAATAAACATGCACTGGAGGCATGTAACTCTCCATCACGTTTTTTTTGTGCCTCACATCCCTGGAGAATGGGATCTGATTGGGGAACCAGTTTGAAGAAATCAGACCTCTCCAGATAAAAGAGTCTTTTTCTTTTTCCCCTCATTGTTCAGAATTGAGAGCAATAGAACTACCTCTAACTCCATCCCAGGAAAGATCAATGAATTCAGAAATGGGAGGTAATCAAACCTAGTCTGTATGACTCACCTCCACAGTAAAAAGTATACTTATCCCATAGCGTTATATCAGTCTATGGAGACATTAGGGCAGCAATCTGTATTAAAGGTGTTCCTCAATTGTGCCAATTTATCTGAATTCCCACTGATTGTTAAATATTGGGGTTATAGGCATCCAATGAGCTTTGGTTATCTTTTACATAATGGCCTTTTAAACTGTTGGTTCACATTTCTTCTTGAGCCCAGATAGAACTGCTGAGCTTTTCTTCCTCCACTTGTCCATTATTTGGAAAAACATCTTTAAACCTCATGAACTAACAGAGCACCAAGTGCAGACTTTCTACTTTAAAACTGTTGGCCAGAGCAAACCCAGAGGAAATTAATTAAAAGTGAATTTCTCAAATTCATAACCATCCCATCCTTGCTGTCATGTTCAATTCCTGTTGAGCTGTATTACCTTCAAGGAGATTCATCAGATCCAAGATACAAATACAGTGGTTGACTTAGAACCCACCATTTCACCACTCAGTATCTTTCTGCCGTCTCTGTGGTTTGACCTCAGATTTTAGCTGTTTGAATGCAAGAAATCTGCAACTTGTACAGTTGTTGTATTCAAAAATCAGAATTTTCTCTGTTATTTTTAAGAATATTTGGATTAGTTGCATTGTTTTTACAGGCAGATTTACGGTGCTCTTCATTGTTTTTTTTTATTTTGGAAACCATTAGTCTTTGCAGGTGTATATCTCTTCTCTTTGAGTACATTGTTTACACTCCACATAACAGCACCAGCGCACTTGGCACTGGCAGGGTCGTGTCACCACTCGACTTTGAGTATTGTGCCCTCGACCACAGCAGATGCTCTCACAATTCTTGTCCTTGTAGCATTTCCGTGTTGCAGTACCTGGTGAGTACTTGCTTGGCTGGCAGAAGCTTGGTGAGTCATCAATATAGACTAAATCAGTAGTCCTTGGGATCTGGTGCTGTTGATGGTAGGTAGCTGCAATGGCTTTCTTCGGTGGTGTAATGTCCCCTTCACCGGTCGCTTCATTGGTTGTGCTGCCCACCTTGAGCGATGTCTCATATTTCAATTTTAGCAACTTGCCAATCTCGTGGAAAGGAGCGAGTTGCCTCCAGCAAGTCCGAACGGTGCAGGAACCAGAAACACCATGACATTTGCAGGTGGTCTCCACCCCAGATTTGATAACCTGTAGATAAGACAGGGACATAAATCCAAATCAACATTGAAAGTAATTTACGACAAATCAATAGTGAAGACTTAAGAAGAAATAGGATTTGTAATAAGAGTGGGCTGAAAGATGGCAGATGGAATTTAATGTAGACAAGTGCAAAGTGCTGCATTTCAGAAAAAAATAACCAAAATAGGATATATGCAGTTAAGGGGAGGGCATTGAGATATGCAGAGGTACAGAGGGACCTGGGGGGTTATGGTACAGAGTTCATTAAAGGTAGATTCCCATGTAGACAGGGTGGTTAAGAAAGCATTTGGTATGCTGGCCTTCATAAATCATGGTATAAAGTATAGGAGCTGGGAAGTGATGCTATGGCTGTTTAAGGCATGGTTTGGAGTATTGTGTTCAGTTCTGGTCTCCAAATTATAGATAAGGTGGAGAGGGAGAAGAGAAGATTTACAAGGGTGTTGCCTAGCTTACAGCATCTAGAGTACAGAGAAAGATTAAGAAGACTGGGACTTTATTCATTGGAGCACAGAAGATTGAGAGGGGATTTGATAGAGGTATTTAAAATTATGAAGGGAATAGATAGACTAGATGTAAATAGACTCTTTCCTCTGAGGGCAAGAGAGGTTGGAACAAGAGGGCATAAATTAAGGGTAAGTGGGCAAAACTTTAGGAGAAATGTTAGAGGGTGCTTCTCCACTCAGAGAATGGTGGCAGAATGGAATGACCTTCCAGAGGAGATAGTTGCGGCAGGGTCCTTTATGTCATTTAAGAGAAGGTTGGATGTGTACATGGATATGAGGGGGTTGGATGGTTATGGGCGGAGAGCGGGTGGGGGGGAAATAGTGGAGTTGTTCAAGTGAATCGGTGCAGACTCGAAGGGCCGACATGGCTTGTTTCCGCATTGTAGACAGTTATATGGTTATAATACATCTAGTATTGAATTTATTGCACTTATCCTAGTAATCCCAGCATCTCTGTTCTTTCTCATTGCAATGGAAATTTTGAGTTGTCTTTAATTCATTTCTGCTTTCATCATCTTTTCAGGTCATACATACCAATTCAAAACAATGATGTGAAGAATCTTCTTTTTCCCATTGAATTTTTTTGCCAATTAAATTAGATTTTTGTCTCTATTTCCTCCTGCAGAGGAAATTATTACCCACCATCTTCTTTAACAAACCTACACGTGTTTCTTTTAAACAATTCCCTGGTTTAAAAGAAAACAATCCAAATTTCTCCATTATCTCCACATAATGATATTTTTCATCTCTGATAATATTCCACTGGAAATGCTCTGAATCCTCTGTGCAGATTGACAGGACTGGAGATGTTTAGTAATGAGCCAAGTTTGAATTTTTTTTTTAGATTTTACACCACAGGAACAGCCCCTTTTGGCCCACGAGCCGGTCCCACTTAATCAAGTCCCCTGGTATATTTTGAATGGAGAGAGGAAACCAGAGCCCCAGGGAAAAGCCCACGCAGAGACAGGGAGAACATACAAACTCCTTACAGACAGCATGGTGACCCCAATTCCTATTGCTTACACTGTAACAGCATTGCGCTAACTGCTAAACTAACTGTGCCGCATTAGTTGGTTGAATTATTTTCTTGTCATCAAATGAAGTTGAGGATAGATTTAGTCGAGTGCAATGAACTCGGATTTACTGGGAGTGTGTTGAGCTGACGGCTGGACCCGCCTCCCGGCTCCGCCCCCATCTGCTCACATATAACCCTGGTTTCCTGCCTAAACCTAGAACCCTTCCGAAGGCTACTGTTGAATCCTACCCTTAGTTATAAGCTAATAAGAGCATTTGTTCTCCCTCCAGTCATGACAGCTTTTATTCATGCTACAATTTTATTAGCTTATTCCTTAAATGATGGAAGTGCTACTCAAGCCAGGTATGCTACTGATAGACCCACTGTCCCCCAACGTGGCTGAGGAGTTCACATACTAGCTAGACTGCTTCCAGGAATACCAGAACATGACCAGAGACATTTTCCACACCAATGAACTCAGGAGGTCCGCACTCATTTCGAGGGTAGGAATGAAAGGGTATGCATTCATCAGGGTCTACACAACATATGATGCTGCTATCAAGGCATTGAAGGCTTGGTACATGAAGTCGCAGAACGAGGTCCTAATGAGGCACTGACTCGCTCTACGTCATCAGTGGCCAGGAGAGACCATCGATGACTGCTGGATCTGTGGATGCTTGACAAGAAGTGCAGGTACGAAGTGGCTATGGGTCGAAGAACAGAGCCAGGACACTCTAGTCGTGGGGGTCCGCTCGAGGTACACGAGGCAGTGACTCCTCGAGTCAGGAAAGAGGGACCTGGCTAGACACTTTGAACTAGCCAAATTGTTGGAACAGGCAAATCTTGAGAATGACTGTCTCAAAGCCAGCGAGCTCACCCACCCAGGTGACCCCATCCAAGGACCATCTGCTCCCATTACCCCAGCCCTAACAGCTGCCACTTCCTATGCTAGGGTGTTTTTTTCTGCATAAAGAGCCAGCATCCTCAGTCTCGTTACCCAGCTAAAGACTCAATGTGTTCCATCTGTGCCAAGAAATGGCATTGGGCAAGGTTTGCCACATGAGGGGAAGCCTGGGGAAGTCAGTGGCCTGCACCGCTCCCGAATCCAATTCCAGCCCCAAGCCATCTGCCCCAAATTCACCCAAACCCACTTTCTGTGCTACACGCTGATGGAGGGTGGCAGTGGCAGTGGGGAAAAGATGCAAAAAGGCTCGGTGACCATCTTGCCACAACTCAAATTCAAACTTGACACCATAATTGTCAGAGAAGAAAGAGGGTAGCCATCTTGCCACGCCATGAGGTCGACACTATCTTACCCACGCAGGGCAACCCAGGATGGTGGGGGTCGCTCAAGTGAGGAGCATGGTCTCCAGGGTCCTAGCCTCAATGGTCCAAGATCAGGACCGACCTCACCAGCTCAGGAACTCCATAATAACTGTGAAGGTAAATGGACATTCTACTAAATGCTTAATTGACACAGGCCCTATTGAAAGCTTCCTAGACTCAGGGACTATGCGAAAATACAACCTAAAGATCTATCCTTCCAATTATCGCATATTCCTCGCATCTCATTCGCATTGTGTGATTTGAAGGGGGGGGAGGCAATTTTATAAGATTCACCTGTATATACTTGATGAACTGTGTGTTCCAGTGTTGTTGGGTCTGGATTTCTTGTGTCTCCTTAAAAGCATGACCTTAGAGTATTCTCGTCCCCTCCCCCAGAATACTGTTCGGAATGGAGGTCCCTAAAATCAGAACCCACATTCATCCTCTCCACACTGAATATCGACCTACCCCCCCCCCCCCCAACCTCTCCTCCCAAATCAGTCCTTGGACCGCAAACCTAATACTACCAAGAGCAGGAGGTACAGTACAGCAGATCAAGATTTTATAAGGTCTGAGACACAATGTCTGCTAGACGAGGGTATCATTGAACCTAGCATCAGCCTGTGGAGAGTGCAAGTGGTAGTGGTAAAAGGGGAAAACAAGTCCAGGCGAGTAATTGACTATTGCCAAATCATTAATAAGTACACGCTCCTGGGTGCATAACCCCTCCCTTGAATTTCGGACATGGTGAATGATATTGGTCTCTTCAACCTGAAAGCTGCTTATCACCAGATGCCAATCTATTCTGAGGACTGTCAATATATGGCATGAGGCTAACAGTCATCTCTATCAAATTCGAAGGGTCCCTTTTGGTATCACTAATGGTTCTGTCTTCCAGAGGCAGATGGACTTAATGGTGGATGAATATGGGTTGAAGGCTACCTTCCCCTACTTCAGAAAGGTCACCATCTGTGGCCACACCTTGGAAGACCATGACGCCACCTCCAGAGTTTTCTCCTCCTAGCGAACCCCTGAACCTCACTTATAATTATAACAAGTTCATGTTCAGGACTAAATGTCTGGCCATCCTTGGCTACATGGTGGAGAATGACATCATTGGCCCCGATCCCGATAGGATGGGCCCCCTGTTAGAGCTCCCCGTTCCCAGGACCACAAAGGCTTTGAGGAGGTGCCTGGAGTTTTTATCATATTGAGTCCAGTGGATCCCTCAATGCACTGATAAGCTTCGCCCTGTCTGAAAAGCCACTAATATCCCCCTTTCGACTGAAGCCCAAATCACATTGCGAAAGCCCCCATGCACGTGGTGGACGAGAATGTTCCTTTCCAAGTGAAAAGTGAAATTTTGTACATAGCTTGGCCACTACCCTCAACCAGGCAGGCAGACCAATTACATTTTTTTCTCGGACATTACAAGACCACGAGCTCCAAAACTCATTGGTGGTAAAGGAGGCTCAAGCCATTGTAGAAGCCGTGAGGCACTGGAGACACTACCTGGCTGGTAGGAAATTTACATTCCCCACTGACCAGCGCTCAGTCGCATTCATATTTAATTATATCAAGAGGGGAGAAATCAAAAATGACAAAATTGCTAGGTGGAGGATCGAACACTCCACCTAAAATTATGACATTGCCTATCAGCCAGGAGCCCTTAATGACCCTCCAGATGCTGGCCAAATGAGGTCTCTGCATAATGAGATCTGCCATCCAGGGGTTACCTGCATGGGTCATTTTGTCAAGATGAGCAATCTTCCCTACTCCATGGAAGACATCAGGGAAATAACCAGGTCTTGCCAGTCTGTGCTGAGTGCAAGCTGCATTTCTACTACCCCAAAAAGGTGCACATGATCAAGTCATGCAAGCCATTTGAAAGGCTCAGTGTCAATTTTAAGGGACCTCTCCCCTCCACGAATGGGAACAATTTCTTCCTCTCTATCATTGATGAGTATGCCGACTTCCCGTTCACAATTCTAGGTCCAGACACATCCACTTCATCAGTCATAAATGCCCTAGATTCCGTTTTCGCCCTGTTCAGATATCCCAGCATTATTCATATCGACCGGGGCTCAACCTTTATGAGACACAAACTTCGTCAGTACCTGCTGGTGAGGAGCATCAAGTCCAGTAGAACTACTAGCTTCAACCCCTGGGGGAATGGGCAGGTTGAAAAGAAGGCTGTCAAACTGGCCCTGAAGTCAAAAGCCCTTCCAGACTCACGCTGGCAGGAAGTCCTCCCTATGGCACTCCATTCCATCTGGTCGCTACTATGTACCATGACCATCGCTACTCCTCACGAGCTCCTATTCAATTTCGAAAGAAGGTCGGCATCAGGCACTACACTCCAAACCTGGCTCACCACTCCTGGTCCAGTCCTTCTCAGGAAGCACACGAGGAGAAGGAAGACCGACCCCCTGGTGGAAAGGGTGAGAATGCTCCATGCCAATCCCACATATGCCTATGTGGAGTACCCGGATGGCAGAGAGGACACCGTGTCGATCAGGGACCTGGCACCCACCAGAATAGAGGGTCCATTGCCTCAAGGCAATGGAGTTCATTCTCGCCACCCCCATTCAGGGCCTCGGAGGATCCGATTCAGAAGGAAAGTGTATCACTCTTCACCTTTGAGTTGGAGACCCAGCCAGCTTCTCCTCCATCACAAGGGATCCAGGAGCCCCAAGGACTCCAAGTTCCCCCAGTGCTAAGGCACCCCACTGGGATCTTCAGACTCCCTGACCACTTAAATCTGTAAATTTATAAGTAACTATATTTTTCAACCATTTTTTTCTGACCCTAAATTCTGCAGGAAGGGGTGAATGCAATGAACTGGGATTCATTTGCTGATGGCTGGCCCCACCTCCCAGCTCTGCCCCATCTGGTCAAATATAACCCTGGTTTCCTGCCTAAACCTAGAACCCTTCCGAAGACTACTGTGAGATCCTACCCTTAGCTATAAACTAATTAAAGCATTTGTTCTCCCTCTAGTCGTGAGAGCTTTTATTCACGCTACATCAAGGTGTATAACATTATGAGAATCCTGCAAGGAGTAAACAGGAAATAATTCTCTTTATTAGTGTAAAGAGAACAAAATCATTAAATATTTAAATTTAATTAACAAGCCATTTCAGCCCACAAGTCTGTGCTACCCAATTACACCCAATTAACCTACAGCCCCCAATACCTTTTGAACAGTGGGAGGAAACTGGAGCCCCTGGGGAAAACCCACACAGACACAGGGAGAATGTTCAAACTCCTTATAGACAGTGTGGGATTTGAACCCAAGACCTGGTCACTGGCACTGTAAAGGTGTTGCGCTGACCATTATGCCAATCTGGGATCTTCTTGGTTAAGATTGTTTTAAAAACTACTTGAACTCGCAAGTTCAACATTCTTGCACTGACCTCAGTCCCACATTCTCATTGCAAATCCTTATTCTCCCAAGAAATTCACCTGGGGCTACTGAGTTTCCTTGTTATCTCTGTAGCTGAGTTAATGGTCAGGAAATGCTCTGTGAGGCTTATAATTTTGTTTGGAAAGCCCCTCTTATCATTTAGGTCATTTAATATTTCAGTAAAATAGAAAATAAAACAAGCAATTACAGACATTCCAGATTACCTATTAATTAGTCAAAAGTTTTGTGGTGAACTTTCACTGAACTTCATGCGTCAGAGAATTGTTAGATTGGGAACTCCAGAATTCTGACACAGTAATGTTGAAAGAATGGTGATATATGTCCACATCCCCTGTTACACGCAGAAAGGAATTCAGATGATAGTGTTCGCCTGCCCTCCAAGATGTTAAATGCTAGTGATTTAGGAAGGTGCATGCGCTCAGGAAGCCTTAATAAGCTTGGTCAGGAATTTCATTCTTAGTACAGCAGCTGCAGTGGACGCAGTGAATACTTAAGCCTGAAATGCAACTCCTGTTTTGCAGCTCCAATGTGGAGCTTATTAGCACATTTTTAATGATACAGGACAATAGCAGGACCTCCGGCCCACGAAATTACACCAAAATAACCTACCAACCTTGTACGTTTTGGTGGGTGGGAGGCGAAAGCACACTCAGGTCATGGGGGTGGGGGGAGGGGGGAACTTACAGACAAGAATAAATGATTCAAACCCAGCTCTCAGCATTGCGCTAACTTTTGTGATAACTGTGCCACAAAAATTTTGGGATAAGTGGAGAAAGACAGAGAGAGGCAGAGAAAATAAGTGCAGTTGTGCAGAGGTCTCCCATGTCCCAAAGACAAATTATAAAATTATACAGTTTGAAGTGGGATCCATGGATTTGTCAGAGAGCAAAAGAAGAAGTCTTTCCACAGCCAGCAAGGATTTCAATGAAAATGGAATGAAAATACTTATTTATATTAAGTGTAATTATTTTAGAGCAATAGGGAAATATGAAATAGAAACTGTAAAAAATAACTACCTAAACAAAAAAAAATAAAGTTGGGATTTCTGGCATAAATCCAATATCAATTCCACCTGCAACTGTTTTACAATTTGGATTGGTTTATAATCTTGAAAGAGTTAAGGTTATGTTTGAATATTCACAGTTTTATTTGCTGTCAAATTTACATTACTTCCCCCCTACCCCTTGCTCCCAATGGACTGGTCCACTGATGATGTCATGAGTTGAATCTCTGCCATGCTCTGTGCATTATCTGTTAACCCCATGACATCATCTAGTGGAAAAGTCTGTATGAAGAACAGGGGAATAGCATTTGACATAATGATTTAAGGGGTGAGATTTAGAAAGCTTAATTAACTAAAGGATATACCCAACCTGAAGGCTGCATCATCATGTCCCGAATTCCTTACAAGAGGAAATAGTTTCTCTGTGTTGAAGCTACAAAATTCCTTTGTCATTTAAATTCAGTAATTGGATGACCCACAGCCTTAAAAATTCACGCAACACAGCCTCATTCACTAACTCCTTAAAATGAGAAATAATTCTGCTGAGGCTACCGCCTATCCAATATGTCCTTACCAAAGGTGTCAGAGTGAAGTCAAATGCAGTGTTTCAGATGCATGTGTCTGCACCTCAAACATTGAGCCATGACATTTCACTTTTTAATTTGATAAAGATCCATTTCTTTTGAATGCTTTTCGCACCAGCTTTTCATTCCCATATTCTTTTGTTCCTCCTTATCAATAGATTGCAAAAAAGTGGCAATTTGGGTTAATAGAGTTGTGTAGAAGCCATATGGTGTGCTTGGCTTCATGTGTCAAGGCATAGAATAGAAATGCTGGAATGTTAAGTTGCAACTGTGAAACATGCTGTTTATATCGTACTTGGAACATTGTGTGCAGTTCTGGTTCCACACCAGAAGAACGATGTATTTACATCTATATGAGATACTGCCTCAAGAAGGCAGCCAACATAATAAAAGACCCCAATCACCCTGATCGCAACCTCTTCTCACTGCTGCCTTTGGTAAAGAAGCCTGAAGTAGCTATCAGCTCTTGAACCTCCCGTTATTACGTTCATCAGGGTCTGCACAAAGGGACTGTCTGCATTATTGGGTAGTTATTTTTTGCACAAAGATAACTATGAATATTTATTATATTTTTTTCATATTTATTGGTTCTCTTTATTTCAAGTAAATGGACTATTGTAATGATTTTTAGTTGTTTTGCAGTTGCTTTTTAAAAACAAAGTACCCATTTAGCTGGAACAATGACGCATATGTACATTGTACAATGTGTATGACAATAAACTCATTACAGGAGAGAGGGCAGAAGAGATTCATCAGCATGTGGCATGGATTGATGGATTTCAGATATGAAGGGACATTGGATGGGCTGGGCTTTTTTTCCTTGGAGCAAGGGATTCTGAGGGCTGATCCGTTAGGTCTGAATTACACGAGTCATAGATAGGCTAACAAAACTGTTCTCCCATGGTGAGGGTATCAGAGCTTAGGCTTAAGGTGATGTGGCAAGAATTGTAAGTGACGTCAAGATGGTGGTACTGTAAAGTCATCATTGCCACTGATACAAACCCAGGAGAAGTGGGGATATCTTTCAGCACTTGTCACAGGATCCTGCAGCAGGGTCTTACATCAAAACAGCCCCTTACACATTTATGCCTATAGAATGGGATAGGTGGCATGCTTTTTTTTCTACATTGAAGACCCATGAACCGTCGTACCAAAGATGATGGCATCCATTCTCCATAGCACAGAAGAGGAGGCCTGTGACACTGGTGTAGCAGCGGTCCGGCGCAGGGCACCAAAATGGGAGAACGACTCCCACCCCCTGCCGAGGAGAAGAAGCCTGTGAGAAGACTGTACAGAGTACAAGACCACAACAAATGGACCAGCCCAGGGCTTGGCAGATGAAGGATTCACACCCGGCTGCAGGCAGCCAGCTGTTGGTAACCAGGTACCAGGAGCAGCATTTGTGAGGGTGCCGATAGCGAGCAGGGCTCCTGAAAGGCCTCAGGTAGTGACAAGTTTCCTAATCGCATCAGGAGCTCAGAACCAGAAGCTGAGGACGGAGACCTGGATGCTTCGAGTTGGTTTGGGATAGACAGGATGCCATGCAGCTGTGAAGGTTACGGAAGTGCAGATGAGGAGGAGGTGGGATCCATGGACACTCAATGAGTTTGAAAGGAGTTGCTTTTGTTTCTCTTTCTCATCTTACAAGTGATGCTGAACTTGTGGCACCCCTGTGTGCCTTTACAGGGCAAACAAATTGTATGTATTTTATGTGCACATCAATAAAGGAATATTAAAACATTTCCAGCATTTCCTGTTTTGTTTTAGCTTTCCTGAATCTGCAGATCTTTAAAAAAATTAAATATACAGCACCATAACAGGTCATTTCGGCCCACGAGTCCATGCCACCCAATTTACACCCCATGAACCTACAGCCCCAATACATTTTTAACAGTGGGAGGAAACTGGAGCCCCTGGAGAAAACTCACACAGACAGGGAAAGTGTACAAACTCCTTCCAGACATCACAGGATTCGAACCCCGGACCCAGTGCTGATCACGGCCACAGTAAAAGCGTTGCGCTAATCGTTATGCCACTCCAGTTTTAAAGCTTTAAATGGGATTTGAGGAGAATTTTTTTAAAGTGGTTGATAACTGGAAATTGCTGTCAGTGAAGGTGATGGAATAAGATACAACGACAGCATGTTTCCGATTGTCCAAAATGTTTGGGACTGGCACTTTCTCGGTTAAGTGGATTTTTTTGGTTATTTGGGAATTTTCTCCAAGCAGGCCAATAGCATCAGAGTATACTTGTATTGGCTGTCGCTGATCCACAACACCTCCCCACGCAGCCGCCATGCCTGCCCCAGAGTCCGAGGTCTCACCTCACCTGTAAGTGGTAGGAAACTGCACAGGGGTTGTCGTCCAGCAGAATTTCAGCAATCTCTCTGAAAGCGAGCGGGGAGAGAACACATCTCAGGCAGGTGAGCGGGGAGAGAGCGCGGAATTCAATTCAAATTCTGAGAATATCACAATGCAATTTACCACAAAGTTGCTGCAACTCGTGGCATAAAAAAAGACAATTCATAAATAAATAATCTGTGCTATTCTTTCCTTCAATGTGTATGTAACATGTGGACAAATGTCTCCTTTGTAAAACTGATTCTCTGTAGCCCCACTTGAGCATCATGGGTAAAAAAAATCAAGTTTTTTCACATTGTGATGTCATGTCACAGTCAAAAAAACATTTGGATATTGGGAATTCCGATTGAATTGTTTTTGGTTAATCAGAAATATACTACATTTAAGAGACCTTATGACAAGCACTTAATGAACAAGGCATTGTAGGATCCAGACCTAATGCAGGAAAATGTGATTAGCTTAGATAGGTATAAAGGTCAGCATGGATATGATGGATTGAAGGGCCTGTTTCTCTGGTGTACAACTTTATGACTCTGTGACGCTACCTCTACTTGATCACAGTTAGGAAACCCAGTGAACAGCTGTGAGTCGGACAGGCAGCCAAGCTGCTTTTACTGTTCAAGGAATTATAGGTGCCCAGGTTAATTAAAGTATTCTACAATCAACTGCAGAAAACCTTCCAGTATCTTAACACTTAGCTTGTTCACTGGAATAGTCCTTGGTTTAATATCTCAACAAAAGTACAGAGGCTCCACAATTATTTTATTAGTTTCATAAAGCATTGCCAGCAATCTAGCAATATTCATTCAAGATATTCAAGATTATCTTGAATGTAATAAAGTAGAAAATGTGATATATTTCACAAAATTTCTTGTCATGTAATAAAGTAGAAAATGTGATATATTTCACAAAATTTCCTTTAGTCTACCATAACGCAGAAAAAGATTCATTATCACCAGAAATTGCCCAGCACCCATCACAGCCAGAGAAAGAGAAGCAAAAGAGACTTCTCCCAAACTCCTTGAGTCATAGGCATATCTAGGGTAAGGCAGCTATGGCATGTGCCCTGTTGCCATTTGAAGGGAGGGGGCCACAGAGCAGTTCTCCTGGTCCTGGCCTCCTCCAGCCACATTCAATGCAGGTGCCCGCTAAATGAACACAACCCCTCCGATCCTCACTTCCCATTAACAGGGCCAGCACTGAACATGCTTTGCATTGTCTCACTGACCAATCAATCGGCACTGTCCCCTCCCATTCTTCTAAACTGCAACGAGTGTAATTCCATGGCACTCAATCTTTTCTAAGCTCACCTCCTTCAAATTTTTTTACTGCAATTGGCTTGCATTGCTATATTAGATGGTTCACCAATGTGTTATCTTCAAGAAGCATTTTGGAATATTCAATAAATGATGACCTTGCAAGCGATCCTTCATCCCATGAAAAACCCAAAGAAGTAGACGGGCAGCAGAGGTGTATTTGGAATGGTACAATAGCTGCCACTTAGTTATTAGCAATGGCAGTACATCATTCTGAGATCACATGTTGGTGAAATTTTCATGAGTTTGGTCATATTAAATGTCACAACACTATGGAAACTAGTGACAAAGTGAAAATAGTGAAAATAGTGGTTGAAAACCCGAGCTCGGAAAGCTTTTGGCTGAAGAGTCTGGGGTAAATAGTTCAAAGAAGCCACAGTTGATGTGGGTGGGTTTCTATTTTAAGAAAAGCCCTGCTCTGCACTAACAAGTGCGATAAAATGGAGGGCATATCCACACACTAATTCACGTTCATCTTCATTCTCCATTCAAGTTAGCAGTCGGAGTTGGAGGAAACATAATATCTCCATCATTTGCTGAGATGTAAAATGAAACTAAATCTCCTGCCCTGAAAACCCTTTTGACAAATAAGTTGATCTTTGTTCCCCCAATTCCCCATCATATTTGCAACTCCATCCAGCTGAGCTATGACAAGGTTGCGCTTTTACCCCGTCGTTCACTCTGCTCGCTGAAGTTTTTTAGCCAGAAGCCGAGCAGAGAAACTGACATGGCCACAGACTCATTCCTTTCACTGTCGGTGACCGGGGTCCACCCAGGAGATGCTGTAAATTGTGAGGAAGAAACATGAAAACAAATCGAGAGGGGTGGGGGGGGGGGAATATTTCCAGGCTCTCGGCCCTCTTCTTTTGCTTTCGATCTAATTCTACAAGTTGCAGGACAGGGGATATGTGTTTGCATCTGGACTGAGTTTTTTTTAAACCCCTCCAATCCTTCCTTCAAAGTCAACCACTTTGGGGAAAAAAAAGCCCTGGACTCATTAGAGATTTTGGAGGTAATATGTTTTCTTAGAGTCAGAATGCATTAAATTTGATTTGGAAAATATTAGATACCAGAGGATGTTGTGCCTTGGAAAAAAAATCACAAGCTAGCCTACTGAAAAAAGAAAACAAAAAGTGTCTCCTACTTTTATGCAAAGATTGTTGTAGTTTTAGTTTTCCTTTTAGCATAAATACTTTTGCAAAAAAACACATGTTGATTTAATTAATTTGAAGCAGTTGCTGACCATACCATGTGTTTGCTCAGCCCCACAAAACTGCAGCCCGCCCATTATGGGAGGGGGATGGAGGGATATGGGCAGAGTGCTGGTAAGTGGGATTAGAGGAGGGTACTTGGATCAGTGTGGACTAGAAGGGCCAAATTGGCCTGTTTTCATGCTGTAATTGTTATATGGTTATAAGATTTGGACAAGGTGTAATTTCAGGGCTTGCCATAGGCACTATTTTATGTAGATACGCCACTGCACTGAATGTCCATGGCTTCGCCTCCAGTACTCCCACAGCCTTTGCAATCATACAGCCTTCAGTCCAAGCCATCAGTAACCCAAGCTCCAGATGCACACCTCTGACATGATCAGGAAGCCTCCAGCACCCTTGGCACCCTCTCGTATCTAGGTTCCGATAACTGGTACCCCTTCAGTCTGTCTCGAGCCAGACTCCAGCAGTCCTCAGCCAGGTGTGAGTCCCTTTACTACAGTCACCAGACTCACCAACCGCCCACCCATTGCATGTTCTTCAGCCTCGGATCCTCTCACTGGTCCGCCGCTATGGTCACCATCCCGAGGGTCAAATCCTCTGTCTGTCCTTCTCAAACAGGAATGGTTTCCCTGTTTTCTGGTGCCCAATCCTCTGCTTTCCCAAAATCTGTAACCTTCATGGCCATTGATGATCATAGGCCCTGCCGTCTTGGGCCAAACCGCACAGACATAGGATTTTGAAATGCTTCTTTGTCTCCTATGGATGCTGAAAGACAAGCTAAGTCCTCCAGAATTTCAATGTGCTTTTACTACACTCACAGGAACTATAGGCTTTCATGTTTCACTTAAGATTTTCAGTATTTTTTTGAATATTTTATTTAAAATTTTCCATCCCTGTAGTTATATATTGTATGTAGTCAATTCCTAATTAAGTTTCTTTGGCTTGGCTTCGCGGACGAAGATTTATGGAGGGGGTAAAAGTCCACGTCAGCTGCAGGCTCGTTTGTGGCTGACAAGTCCGATGCGGGACAGGCAGACACGGTTGCAGCGGCTGCAGGGGAAAAATGGTTGGTTGGGGTTGGGTGTTGGGTTTTTCCTCCTTTGCTTTTCTTCCCTCCCTCCCTCTTACTCCTCCCACTATAAAAGTTTAATGATAACAAAAGATATAATATACATTATATAAAATAATTATATAAACAAAAAAGAAATATAAAGAGAAAATAATATTGTTCTGGATTGCACAAAGGATTGGATCACTTACTGGGATCTTCCAGTATTTATATAAAACAACTTTAGGGAAGATTATTACAGTCCTTAAAAGGCCCAAAATACATTTTTACATATTTAGCCCTAAACTTTGCATGTGCAGGCTCCAAATATGTACAAAAGTTGAATATTTATTTCGTAAATTATATGTAATTTCCTCCAAAAGTATCCGATTTTGAATTTCCGAGTTCCATCTTTCCATACCTAAATGTGCATCCGATTTCCAAGTCTTTGCAATACACTTTCTCGCCACTGCTAACCCTATTCTTTTTTTAAAAATTCACTTGGTAAAATAATAATTTTAATTTAGGTCTTGTTCCTTCTATGTTCCACAACAAAAATAAATCTGGAGTTTGTGGAAAAAAATACCAGTAACCGGTTCTAAAAAAAATTCCTAAATCCATCAAAAAAGTCCGAATGACCAAGTAGAATGTAAAAAAACATTCCTATTTCTTCACCGCATCTAAAACATTTATCTGATAAATCCAATTTCATTTTGTGCAATTTTTGTGGTGTTTAATTGATGTAAATAATTATATTGAACTAAACTATATATTATATTTATAATATTTGTTATAGATCTGCCCATCTTTTCTCATCAATTGTAATATTTCAATCAATCTCCCATTTCTGCCTAGATTTGTGAACTCCCTGTTTAATAGTACCTGTTTGTAATAAAAATAAACATTGCAGAAATAAATTTGTTACTACACCTCTCCTAATAAGAACTTACAACTCACTTCAAGCCTAATTTTTCCCGCAACTATCCTCTCAATTGAAGATAGCAAAAAGTGTATTTCGAGTAATTCCATATTTCTTCTTTGGCTTGGCTTCGCGGACGAAGATTTATGGAGGGGGTAAAAAGTCCACGTCAGCTGCAGGCTCGTTTGTGGCTGACCAGTCCGATGCGGGACAGGCAGACACGATTGCAGCGGTTGCAAGGGAAAATTGGTTGGTTGGGGTTGGGTGTTGGGTTTTTCCTCCTTTGCCTTTTGTCAGTGAGGTGGGCTCTGCGGTCTTCTTCAAAGGAGGCTGCTGCCCGCCAAACTGTGAGGCGCCAAGATGCACGGTTTGAGGCGTTATCAGCCCACTGGCGGTGGTCAATGTGGCAGGCACCAAGAGATTTCTTTAGGCAGTCCTTGTACCATATTTATTAACTGTTGAAACAACATCAATTGATCTTGTTCATGACAATCCTCTACATTTTTAATACCATTGTGAAACCAAATATTTAAAAATTGTTTATCTTTAGTAAAAGATATAAGATTATTTTGAATCAAAGGTATCTTAGGTGATATACTTCCTTTTGTTCCAATTTCAATTTTTAAATTTTGTTGCAGGAAGTAATCAAATACTTAAGCAAAGGTGCCTCCTTCACACCATTTATTAACTTTGAATCCCATTTAAAAATAAATTCCTCTGCTAATTTCTCTCCTATTTTATCCATCTCTATTTTGATCCATGCCAGTTTTTCTGATCCCTCAAATAAAGAATGATTTATTTATTTGAGCGATTTTCAGTATTGTTCTGAAGATTCCTTTACATTTCCACTGGCCGTGAGTCAGAGATTCTCAGCCATAACTGGAAATGCTGTGATTTGTCAACGGAGCTTTGTTTTCCTCTGTCTGCCTGGTAATCTCTTACTGCTCCAGAGTTCAGATCAGAGCACCCGTTTTAGGAGTCTGCTGTAAAGTGGAGCTGACTGCATGTAATTGTGTCCTCAATACTACAAAGAGGCCTGGGAGAGGATACCAACATTGGTTTGTTTTTCCTTCCAGTGAACTTGGAAGAATTTGCAAGATAACATTGGTGATATCTTTCCAGTGCCCTGAAGTGCATGCTGAATGTAGTCCAGATCTCAGAAGCATACGGAGGGCAGGGATCAATTTCTTTATAGAACCACTGACCTGCATTGAGAATAATTAAACCTCTTCATGTTAAGAGTCGAAACTCATCTTATTTCATTCACTCAATGCCTGACATCAGCTCCCCAGATCAAGTATATTACAGCAGGATGCAGGACCAAAGTTCTCAAATCAAATATTTTAGCTTTGACTTTAGCAGAGTGCTCGTTTTCCCTTGTTTCCACTCCACCCAATCATTACTTCCTTCCTAAATTATGGAGTGACCTCTCTTACAATCAATCCCAAATTAGTTTAGTGCTGTAGACACATGCCTTCAGTGAAGTGGATTAACATTATTCACCTCATTTCACTATGAACAATATAATTGTTTCTCTCAGCGGGTTCGACTGTTTTCAACTATGATCTTAGGATATTGCATCCACAACTTCAATTATCTTTGGCAATGTTGAATGATGTTAATTAATAGAATGGAATAGAAACACCCTGGATAATTTGACAAAAGATTTTAGACAATTTCTTAGTTCTAGATGTAGCAGATGAATACATGTTTCACAATGATTTATAATATTTTTGTAATATTCCATTTATTAACTCAATGCCACTTCTAACCAGCAGTGATTGGTCAATAAATGAAATAAGTATAAATTGAGTAAAAAATACAGCTGAGATTTTAGCAGCAGTAATGATCCAGAAGCCTGGATTAATAGTCCAAAATAATATGGATTTGTCGTCACATCAAGGCAGTTTGATGATTTGAGGATTCAATTAAAAAAGTTGCTGCAAATAAGAGCATGTAAAGGTAAATGAGCTTAACATGCCATTCAGTCCAGAAATTTGGAATGATTAAAAATGCTGATCTTGCTAGCAATGTACATATACCCTGTATAAACAGTAAATAAACTGATTCTTTCATATTAATTTCCTTTTATGCTCTTGTCAAATTTGGTGCTTGATTGATGAGTGATCATTTCCTCTACAAAATCTACAGTGTCTCAGTAACACAGTGCTGTTTATTGGAGCAGCAGTGGATGATAAACTGGCTGTACATCATGCAATCAGATTCTCTTCTGACCTTTTGGTGATGGAATGCCAAATTAAGGTCTGGATTTTCCAGAGAATGAGAGAAAGAGGAGTATGACCCACAGAAGGTAATTCCATTCAATTCTTTCTTTCCAGTGGTTAAAAAAATGGCGGTGCTGCCAGACATGCCAATGTGGACTCTCAGAGAGTGGAGGCAAGGGGCTCCCTGTGAGACCAACCTTCCAGTCCAACTGCCAAAGTCTCAGTAAAGGCTTTAAATAGCCTGTTAAGGAAGCCTTAGAAAGGCTCAAGCCCGAAATTTTGGCAAAATATATTTGTCTCCTGTGGACGCTGAAAGACCGACCGAGTTCCTCCAGCATTTCATTTTTTTAAATGAAAATTTTGTCCATGATTGGGAGCTATGTGTCAGAGGTTAAAGGAATACATCACTTCACAAACTACCCGCCTATCCCATCAGGCACTTCCCGGCCCAACTGTGTGTGAGTCTGCAATTCCACGCTGACATCATCCAAATTGGTGGCAGTTTTGTATTGTGGACCTGTGCCTTCAGGAACTTGGATCTACATTGTTCAACCTAGAATCCAAAAAGGTTAGAGTGGTAGCAAGTCATCATTAATCCTAAGGAATTGTCTAGGAAATGAAATTGACACCACTTGCCTGGCTGTTTTTTATAAATTGCTCTATTTTGCAAAAAGAACCACAGCAAGAAGGCCAGCTGCACAATGTGAGCTACATGGGCACAAAGGTTCAATCATCTGCAGGACTAAAGCATGGGATAGCCATGAGGGGAACCCTGCCATTCAACAATATACTTTGCACCTTGATGACCATAGCACGTAAAAATATAAACAAAGAAACCTCATGTGGGCAGACATCTTAGTTTATTATGGGAATAATTACCAGAGAAGTACAAACCAAGAGGCTCAGATTAGCGGCATGGGCTATTGAGAGATTGCATTTCTCAGCTGGTGTGCCATAATTAAACCCCAAAGCCCCCCTCCACCCCATCCCCTCACACATTGGTTACCTTTTACTTCCTACGCGTGCTGTGCGACCGACTGGGTTTCTCCAGCACTTTTGTGCATAGTCCTCAATCAAGTGTATTTGTCCATAATCAATGTTAATGTGCTTTCATACAGAAATGAGAATTCGTGTGCGGCTCATCAGTGAAACGCTTGAATTAATAGACTAGACACTTGCCAGAAATAGTGAATTTAAGGAAGAACAAAAGATTGTGAAACCTTACCATAGTAGTCGGATGATAATAAACTTGAACTTAAAGCAGTTGGGAGATGAAAGCACTAAATATAAAGTAAATTAATGAGATGCGGAGTAAATGAGTACCAAATAATTTGGGCATCTCAGGCTCCCAAGCTCAGCCTAAACTTGAGAAAGCATTTGGAGTGTGGACTGCCAATAATTTAAATCGCAAATTAAGAATGAGTCTCTTTTACACTTGGACTTGTACCTTTTAGGATTGGTCTTTTTTCCCCTCAGAGATGGTGTACTCAGGAAGAGAAAGGAAATTAGTTTTCCTTGACCAATTCATTGTAAGGAAGGCTTCGACATCAGACTCCTCTTAATTACATCCTTCTCACTCAAGACAGATCTTTAGAACTCACTGAGAGTATTTCTGGGCATTCAATCCAGAGCATTTATGTTGCATTCTAATTGTTTATGCCAGACCTTGCACACTTAAGATTTAATTAAGTGAGAGGAGGAAACAAAACAGAAGAAACAGACCAAAGGAATTATTCAGATTGATGAGAAATCAACCAAAAAAAAACCCAACTATGATTGAGGTGAAGAAAAAGAAAAACAGAAGCACAGGAATGATGGACAGATGGAAATATGGAATGGAGAAGAGAATAAGAACTGACTGGAGGTAGAACAATGAAGAACAAAAATATTTTATGATCTAAATTAGATACCAAGGGGAAATGTATAGACAGAACAAATGAAAACAAATTCACAGCAGTTAGAATGGAAATGAGTAAAACAAAGCAAGAAAATGTATAAAATAAAAATGGGAGCAGAAGAACAAATAGGAAAGAAATTTTAAAACTATCAGGTAAGAGTACAGATAGAAACAGGAGAAGGGGCAGAAGAGAAAAGGAAGCAGAAAAAGTTCTCGCTACCAGCTCCAACGTTAAATTTCATGTTCTGATTTTATACACTCACCCAACTTCTTTGAAAAATGATCATTTACTCTTTCAGTCTCTCTAAGCATTGGACACTGGTATAAGGCAGCACTGCCAGGATAGATAGCTCATGTGAACTAGCTAATCATTTTCTGAGGTGACGCAAAATTGAGATACCCAGGATGAGATTAAAAAAATAACAGAACTACTTTTGTATTATCATCACGTCTAACAGTTCAGACACCTGGCTTTATGTCAGATGGTCACGGGTTCTAGTCCCACCCCAAGGTTTTAAACAAATAATTCAGACTGGCTCTTTTAGCCACGTGCTATTGTAATAAAACAGAAAATGCTATAATACTCACCATGTCAGGAACATTGGTGGAAAAGAGAAAGAGTTAATGTTTCGAGGCCATGACTCTTAATCAGTTCTAATGAATGACTGTCAATCTGAAACATTGGCCTGGAAATAGCTATATTACATTTTAATGGCATCAAAATATATAGTCTGTCCCCGAAAGCCACTTTTAAAGGCCCTATAAACAGCTCAATCTTCAATTGTGACATTCAACTGCAAGACTGTTTAATGCCATGCTGTGCATGTGTCAGCACACACTATTGTTTTGATCAATTACATATTTTTGCATGTGCCAGCATTTAATCAAGCAGCTAAGACATTAACAGACAGTCCTTAAAAGGGACATATACAAGTCATATTTTTCTAGCTGAAGGGGAGACAAAAAGATAGGGCAGAGAATTTTAAAAAAGACAGAAGGGAAGAATTTATTGCAGGGAGTTTGGGCATTATGGTTAATGAAATTCATGCCAGGAAGGTCTACATTTAAGTTTTAAATAGTAACCCTTCCATCCCCCACAGAGGTAAAGCCTAAATATGTCATTCAGTTTTCTTTATTTCCTCCATTTGAATCTAAATGGAAGGGAAACCTTTTCAAGAGCAGCACCTTTTCTTTTTCGATTTTTTTTAAACATGAAATTTCACATCTGAAAATACAGAGTGCATGTGGATGGATACACGTTAAAATTCAAAAGGATACATTACACTTAAATAATATCATTTCATCTAAGGGACTCCACATTTTAATCAAACAGTTATTGTATTGATATTATATTATTTTATTATAAAAAAGGAAAATCTAAACCCACAACCAAGCAATAATCGGTTTGGCTAAAATAAAGAAGAAAGACAGAATTCTTGTCAGTGATAAATTACCTCACTTTTACCTTCATAACAAATCAAAGTTTATAAAACTAATTCAAAATGGGTCAATTTTTAATTTTTAATTTTAGCGATTCAGCGCAGAAAAAGGCCCTTCCAGCCCACAAAATCCTTACCATCCAATTAACCAACCAATTGCATACATTTTTGGAGGGTGAGATATATCTGGAGCACCCAGAAAATCTGCACTGGTCCAAGAGAGAATGTACCTATTCCTTACGGACAGCATCAGATTCGAACCTCAGTTGCTGGCACTTTAAGAGTATTGAGCTAACTGCTATACTACGCTGGCCATACTGCCCCAATCCTCAAAAGCTGCAGGCCCATGCATTGACTAATTTGATTTCTGTTGCTGCTTTTGTCCTTCAAGGGGTATCGTGGGTGGACCCATTATTCCACCCCAAAGTAGGAGAGGCATAGAGGATTAGAGGGGAAGAATCATTTTCCTGTGTCAAATGCTAAGACCAGAGGATAGAGGCTTAAGGTGAAGAGTAAGGGAATGACAGATGATCCAGAGGAAGATTTTTTTCCACTTAATCTTGAGGTCATGACCTGAGATGTTGGTGGAGTCACAACTTTTATGAAGCATCTGGATGAACCCACACATCACCATGGATAGGTCGGCATTAGCATGGTGGGCTAGAGAACCTGTGTGACAATGGCACAGGCAATGGTGCAGTGGAGACATTGAAGAGAGCAGGAAGAGAGAGAGATAATGACAATAATAATCACAGTGTGTCATTGCACCTGACACACTCCAACAATTCAGGGAAGCAAACGAGATGTGAAGGATACATGGTGCTGGGAGACCCACTGAACACTAATGGGGCTGCACTCTGACACTAGGGACATGATCATTGATGATGAGAGGAACTGCATATTTGTACTGCATCAGAGGACTGGTTTGAGGTCCGTGATTGGAGTATTTTAATGCAAGAGAAGCATCTTCATTTCCTAATTGAATGATGTGAAAATTACTTAATTGGGTGTAAGGGGTTGTTGGGTGTTGGGTTTGTGGTACTGAAATGTACCATAGAGATTTCCATTTTTTCCTCAGGAATATGGTTGTCCACACACAAATGAAAATGTGTTTTTTTTGCCCTGTATACCTTGCACATTTGAGATATAATTATTGATGAGTAGAAAATGAGGTGACATTCTACCATTTTCTTTTGTTGTTAATTTTAATTTAGACATACAGAATGGTAACAGGCCCTTCTGGCCCACAAGCCCCTGGTGCCCAATTACACCCAATTGACTTACAACCCCAGGTACATTAATTTTGAAGAGTGAGAGGAAACCATAGTCCATGCAGGACACGAGGAGAACTTACAAACTCCTTACAAATAGTGTGGGATTTGAATCCTGGTCCTGATTATTGGTGCTGAAACTGCTAACCATACTACCCCTTAAGGTTACATTGTCTTTATGGGACACAAAGTGCCATGCTAATAGCCTCTTTCCCACAAGAAAATCAATGATCCATCTTCAATGCCATGTTTCCCCTAATTCATAATCTTTTAAAACAATTTTATTGGAATTCAACGTTCTTAATTTTCATGGTGTGATTTAAAGTTTATTTGAACTTTTAATTTCAATCCCCAGTTTACAGGCCTACTCTAACCCAAACATGACAGCAATCTTTAGGCTGGTCTCTAAAACAAGTACATCAACCCACCTATCTTCCAATACATTAATGTCTCCATGTGCAATGAGCAGTAGAGTGTTTATTTAAAGACATGCAGAATTATGAAACAACCACAAGAACATATGCAGCCAGTGATGTGATATTTTACTTCTAAAATTGAGCTGAGTGTTTATCCTGCTTCTATTTATGCTAGCAGCTCAAAGGTCAAATGTTAAAGAGAAACAAATCACACACCTGTCATGGAATCTTGCTACATTAGGAACACAAGTTGGAGGTTAATAAGACCTCCAAAATGTTCCATCAATTTCTTCTAAAGGCAAAGCTCCACATTGGGAACATTTACCACACAACATTAAATGATATGAGCTCTGGGAAATTTTACGTTGTGTATTCAAGCATTTGAAATGGAGTTCAAGCTATTTAAACAAGTATTTTTTTTACATAGAACCTATTATCTGTATAACAGGGGAGAAGAGAATGACTTTCATTACCTCTTTTCTGGGCTGAGTTTCAGTTTTAAGTATAGGCCAGTGTTCCAAGAAGCTCCTCTGCCCAGTCTGAAGCTAACAAACGTTTCTTTAAAATGTTATTCTTCTATGAAGCCAAATATTCAGTTGTAGCTCCATAAGTCAACAGCAGAACAAGTCAAGTTTAAGACCTTTCCATTTATATAAATCTAACACTCAATATCAGTCTGGGTGGTGTTCAGGAAAGTAAGTAGCACCTTTACTGATAAAAAAAAAGGACATTTCCTGAACTTACATCAAGTCAAACCAAGGATAATGCAAACCTGAATTGATTTTTTTAAAACATGAAGATCCCAAGTCACAATGGATTTCTTTATTACCATCTTTCATGTATAAATATCAATTGTAATGTACACACAGCAATCTCTTCCACTATGGGAGTCATTGCAAGAGAACTTGATTAGGTCTTCACCTGCATGTGCCTTCAAGATAAAGAGGATAGAGAAACCAAAGATTGAGGCCAAGCAGCATTGATCAGCTAACTTGTCAATGGCTGAGATTAAACCTAGGATCTTCATGTAATGGTCACAGAACATTTGTTCCCTGTAGTTCATATTGGCTGTATAAAATCAATCCAGCTGGTCCCAGATCCCCCACCCTTTCCCTGTGGCCTGACAAATTCTTTCCTTTCAGATACTTATCCAGCTCCCTTTTGAACAATACAATTGAATCAGCTTCATCACGACCCCTGGCAATGACTCCAGATCCAAACCTCCAACAGTGCAAAATTATATTTTTCATTTTTGGTTCTTTTGCCAAAGATCTTCATCCCTTTATTTCCTAACCAATGGGAAATCTGTTCATTATTCACAACCGTTTAATGTATTCAAGACTGCCTCACAATTTCCTGTGTCAAGGACAACTCCAGATTCTCCATTCTATCCATGAAAGTACCTTATACCTTGAATTAGTTTGCTACATTTATTTTGTACCCTCTCCAAAGCCTGAACATCTTTCCTCCACACAATGAACTCCACTTAATATTCCATTTGTGGCCATTCCAGTCTTTTATAAAAGCTCTATAGGATTCTAACCAATATAGCTCAGTTTGAGGAACTTTGAAGTAATGTGGATCAAATTGAAGCTGAAGTAAAACTACAAAATGTAATCATATAATTTCAATTAGGTGCCTGCTCCATCAATCCATGCAGCACACAGTCAAGTACAATACTCACAATCATCCCTCTCCAAAGTATTTCTCTGTACTAACATTACCAAATGGATAAAAAGCTTAGTTAGTTTATCACAGTTTGTTGCGATTCCTGAGTGCAAATTGGCAGCCACTTTCCTCTCATTAAGATAGCAGTGGCATTTCATAAGAAGTACTTTCTATTGTGGCTTCCATATAAATACAAGTTCATTTTTTTTGTGCAATAAAGGAAATAAAGTATGCACAGAAAGAGTTATTTGCATTGGGTGGAGTACAGGGCATAGTCAGCTAACAGATGACACCACAATTTATTAGTGTGTTAACCAAGAGTAATGTCTTGAGCAAGATTGCATAGGTCTGGATGAAGGGTGTATACAATGGACAATTTGCATGTTGGCATGTTTAGATCGTGACTTTACTACGAGTAACACAGGTCTGGAATGTTTTCCTCTGAACAGATGTTGAGTGTCTGAATAATTAATTGTCTCAAACCCAAATGCAGCATGTGGAATTCTCTAAACTGCTTCGTGTCAGCTTTTTTCCCTGTATTCCAAGGTGAAATTAACTCACTGAGTGCACTATATGGTGCCGTTGAAAAGGTCTCAAAGGAATAAAGAAGACATTTTTAAAAAATAAATAATTTGCATTTATACACATCACAGAAGCTTCACAGCCATATCTCATGTAAAGCAAAGCAATAAAATCACTCTGATGCCAATGAAGTAAATATCAAGAATTATTTGACAAAGTTGGTTGGAAGAAGAAAAAGAGTTTGCTTTCATGCCTTTGGGTCATTCCAGAACACTTTAAGCAATAGAAGTTGGTTAAAAGATTTTTTTTAAATGATCTTCAAATAATTAAACAGGAAGGCAAAGCCTTGTCATCTTAATATCTCAACTAAACTGCAGCATTTCTGACAGGGCAGCACTCCCAGTCGCCCCACTAACACTCAGAGGAAAGGTATTTACTGAGCCAAGCAAAGGGTTGAATGCAATTCTCCCAATGACATTAGAAAGCACATTGGATTCAAGAGGATACATTCAAGGGTCTGGAGCAGTGGTTCTTGACCTTTTTTTCCACTCACTTATGTCATAGGTGCTCTGTGGTTAGTAAGGGATTACTTAAGGTGGTATGTGAGTGGGGAAAAAAAGGCTGCGAACCACTGGTTGAGAGTTAATTAAAAAAAAAGATGTTACTGAAGTTTCATCATCTATTACTTTTGAATGTATTATTTAAAACAGAGAAACAGATTTACATAGTGAACAAAGAACTTCATGGAGATGCATAAAAGTGTTTATAAATTACATCAATCACTATTTCCATATTCTATCTAATCATACCAAAGCACTAATTTTCTCTCTGCTCCCCAATTCCAAAGCCAACAGGTACCACATGCTCTCCTTTTTGTTTGCAGCCCATCACTTAAAATCTTGCTGAGTTAAAATCTTTCTGGAAGACCATTTAAAATAATGTCCAAAGACATTCATCTATCTACCACTTCAATGGGTTCCTGAAAACATATTCCAGGTATGTTGCTCGTTCCAAATTCCTGTTGGTTTGTCTGCAATGTTCCAAAATTATTTGGATAGATACATGGATAGGAGAGGTTTGGAGGGATGTGGGTCGCACAGGTAGGTGAGCCTTGTGTGAGTGAGACATTTTTGTCAGCCTGGGCAAGATGGGCAGAAAGGCCTGGTTCCATGCTAGGTGACTCTAATCAAACAAGGACATTAATGCCAATTCCCAAGAAAAATTGATAAAGTAAAAGAATAATTATCCATCTGAGTTCTTTTACTAAATGGTATAATAACAGTTGTTAGCATTTATAAAGAGCCTTTAAAATACCAAAAAAAAGTATCTGAAGAATGCACATCACGTTAAGAGACAAAGTGAACCAAGCCAGAAAGAGAGGTACTTTGTCCAGGGAGTGAATTTTTACAAGCCTAATGAGGTTAGGAGAGGGAGTTCAGAAATTTAGTGAAGGCATAACCCTGAATGATGGTGCACAGGAGGAGAGAATGGGAGGAACTCCGATATGTGAGAGAAGTGGGAGATGGTATAATAAGTTGTGGAAAAACTTGACAATGCGATTTGAACATATGTTTAGTATTTCACAATTGAAACATTGATCAGTCAGAAGGGAATGTGGCTCAGCAAGCATGGTGAATGAACACAATTTGATACAGGTTAGGAATTTGCCAAATTAGGACTTTGGTAACAGAGTTCTGTACCTGTTCATATTTATTAACTGTGAGAGATGCGAGGCCTGCCAGGGGAGCATTAGAATAGTTGTATCTGAAGATAACTGAAGCAAAGAGAAAGGTATAAACCAGAAATGTGACAGGTTCAGTTCACAGCTTGCTGTGCTGAATTGGCTGAGAAGCAACAGGCTGACATTAATAAATGGCCCCAGTCTTCCAGGCTGCAGAGGGAAATAAAAGTCAGCCTGCTTCCTTTCTCTGATTAATATCCAGCATCCCCAGCTATTAGGTGTGGACATGTAATGAGGGAAGGGTTGGGTTGGCTGTGATGCCTTCCATTAGAAAATAGCCTGTTGACCCTCACTGTCTGGGCTCCCACGTGAAGGCAGGATATCGATTGAGCTAATGCTGCTAGAATGAGCCAGTGCCTGAGGAGAGGAAGGAAGAAAACTGACTTGGCTGACACACAGAAAGGTGGGACATGGGCTGATCTCCAAACCTGCCAGAACACAGCTCTTTGAAATGCCCCACTCTGAGTTGCTGAATGCAAGCATGTACAGTGACTGCTGGAAAGGGGAGGAACCTATTTTAATGAAAAGCAAAAAATCTGATTGATAGCAATCCCTTTATAAGACACTGCAACCCGAGAGCATGTCCAAATGAAGAAAAACGGGCATTCTTTTACTCACCAGATGTTTCAAAACAGGAGGGAGTATTTGTCCTCTTGGCATGTATCTGTACACAGGCTTACTCATTACAACTCCTTTCATGCCAGTGCTTTAGCCTCCATAAATATCCAGGTTATGAAAGACCTCCCAGAAGCTCCTCTGTGTGCCTGGCAAAGACTTAGGATTTGTTTGCCTGAGAGTAACTGAGCTGAAAGTCCAAGGTAACTGAATTTGCATCTAACACGCCTGTCAAGGACTCCTTGCTGGAAGATCTGGGTTGTGGAATCAACATCTGGCATTGAACAGCTCCACATGATCCAGTTGTCACTTTCTGTCACTTGAGAGTTTTTGCCATTCACAATTTGGCTGCAGCTTATATTTCTTCTTTGGCTTGGCTTCGCGGATGAAGATTTATGGAGGGGGTAAATGTCCACGTCAGCTGCAGGCTCGTTTGTGGCTGACAAGTCCGATGCGGGACAGGCAGACACGGTTGCAGCGGTTGCAGGGGAAAATTGGTTGGTTGGGGTTGGGTGTTGGGTTTTTCCTCCTTTGCCTTTTGTCAGTGAGGTGGACTCTGCGGTCTTCTTCAAAGGAGGTTGCTGCCCGCCGAACTGTGAGGCGTCAAGATGCACGGTTTGAGGCGATATCAGCCCACTGGCGGCGGTCAATGTGGCAGGCACCAAGAGATTTCTTTAGGCAGTCCTTGTACCTTTTCTTTGGTGCACCTCTGTCACGGTGGCCAGTGGAGAGCTCGCCATATAACACAATCTTGGGAAGGCGATGGTCCTCCATTCTGGAGACGTGACCCACCCAGCGCAGCTGGATCTTCAGCAGCGTGGACTCGATGCTGTCGACCTCTGCCACCTCGAGTACTTCGACGTTAGGGATGAAAGTGCTCCAATGAATGTTGAGGACGGAGCGGAGACAACGCTGGTGGAAGCGTTCTAGGAGCCGTAGGTGATGCCGGTAGAGGACCCATGATTCGGAGCCGAACAGGAGTGTGGGTATGACAACGGCTCTGTATACGCTAATCTTTGTGAGGTTTTTCAGTTGGTTGTTTTTCCAGACTCTTTTGTGTAGTCTTCCAAAGGCGCTATTTGCCTTGGCGAGTCTGTTGTCTATCTCGTTGTCGATCCTTGCATCCAATGAAATGGTGCAGCCGAGATAGGTAAACTGGTTGACCGTTTTGAGTTGTGTGTCTGAGCAGCTTATCTAATGCAATACAAATTGCATCACCTCTGAAATGCCCTGTGACATTTTGAGGATATGCAAGTACCTTCTTTCTACAAATGCGCTAAGGCAAACTTTCATAGTGGCAGAGGTTTTGTGCTTCAAGTGGAAGCTGCATTTTGAGGAAAATGAAATACTTATCCATTTGTGAATTTAATGTTCTCTTTAACATACACTCTACAATTATAAAACAGGCAGATGTAAATTTATAACACCAATTGCAAGAAGGTTGTTTTCCACTGAGTTTAAGTGAAATAAGGATATGGGTTCAGGGTAAAAATTGAGATGTTTAAAGGGAACATTAGTGGGGGGGACTTCTTCATGCAGAGAGTGTGGAATGTGTGGGAAGAGCTGCCAGCTGAACTTGTGAATTCTAGTTTGATATTGATATTTAAGGAAAATGTGGACAGGTACATGGATAAGAGGGGTATGGAATGCTATGGTCTGGGTGCATGTCAATAGGATTAGGAATATTTCGACATAAGCTGAAGGGTCTATTTCTGTAGTTCTACCTCTGCTTATCTCCTGTCTCAGATTTCCCCTTTCTTGCAATCCCAGTCTGATTGCAAAATTGCTTTCAATCTACCAGCTTCAACACAAGCGCCTCAGTTGACTGAAGGTCAAGTACTATATGCCCCAAATTAAGATGCCCGCAGCAAGATCCAGACTCCTTAGAAGGAACTTTGTAGCCCTTGTACATGGAATGGAGGACTACATAATCTTCTGTTGGAAGGCTTTATATACTGGAAGTACATATTAGGAATTTGTTTTTGTGTCTGAATTCCCAATGTACACAAAGCCCCATACCAGCAGTGCGGAAACTAAAATTTACTCCATATTCCTTTCAGATCTAAGCCCTGAGTTCATTTCCAATGCAAACACAAAAAGCAAACAAAGGAGCATAAGGACTGGAAGAAACCAGGGCTGGCTCATCCCAAAAGTTAAAGCTCCTCTGCCTTCAAATACACTTAATCATTGAGTTCAAAATGTGTGCATGGGTAGAACTGCTTTGTGTTTTGTTTCAGAGAGAAAAGTTCCGTTTTCCTTAACACAAGGGAATGTCTGGTAGTGTGTGGCGGCAGACTATTACACAAGAATCAAACAAGGATTCAGTCTCAGTGAAGAGAAAAGTCTTGAGGGGTAGATTTTCAACTTTGTTTAAAACCAGTATTGTGGATCTAAAACCAGTTAAAAGAATCAAACTTTTACACATGGCGATAGATTTTGTCCCATCTTTCGACTCACTAACTATTTTTTTAAAAACTATTTCTGGGTTCTTATGCTTAATATCAATCAGTTTCTTTTGGAGTTTAGCTATTCATTATCTCTTAATGCTGAGCTAGTTGATAATGTGGTGTTTAAAACTAGAGGGCATTGGTTTAGGGTAAGGCGGAGAATGGGGCGGATTAAAGGTTCAGAGTGGAACTGATGAGGATTTTTTCACCATGAGTAGCCAGCATCTGAAACATTTTGACAAGTATGTGGTGGAGGCAAATACTCTCACTACATTATTAAGTATCAAACTGAAGGAATAGAAAGCACTCCAGACAGATTTTAACCATGGGGAGGGGTGTGTAGGGAGAGGATTCTAATCATAAATTTTTACAAAATTCATGAGGCCTTGCAGGTAAAAATCCACAAAGATGGGAATTGGAAGACTTCCAAAGAGCTAGGATACAAAATAAATCATTCCTAAAATGCAGTCCATTACAACAGCATGATGGGGGAGGGAGGAAAGGCACAGTTTATGCATTTAGGTCTTGGAGTGAGACTGAAACCCTCATCTTCTAAATCAGAAGCTGGAAATCTACCAATTGGGATTCATTAGGAATAGAAAGACAGCCATGAATAAATATATGGTGGAGAGGACTCTATGGACTGACTCAACTCTATAATGACCTGAAATGTCCCACCCTGTGTGCTAAGAATTCTGGAATATATTACCATTTATCAGTACATAATAAAAAAAACAATTACATGTCTCAAATTTTATTGGATTCATATGTGCTCTTTAAAATGTAAAGGAATTAATAAAAGACATGATTTTTAAAAATGTAAACATCACAGGATATATTTCTGGAATAACTAAAAGGCACAGATCAGAACCAGCCTTCCTGAAAAATAGCCAAAAAGAAGCTTCAGAACTGTTGCCAGGGAAAAAAAAAGCATATATTGGAGATTATAGAATGTTCCAGGGCAGTAAATGGACCACAGGTGTCTTATATGCTATGTTCTCCACCTGCTCCACCCTGCACTATTATATCTCCTGCGTAATGCTCAGGGTAGTCCTGAACATTCACGGCAAGAATGGAACAGTGCGCAAGGTTCCTTGTGCCAAAGTGGAACCAGGCATGACCTTGTTCCATGCTCAGTTTAAGTAGTTTCACAGGTACATCCAGAGTTCAGTTGTCACTTTTAGACTGAGCAGTAAATTCCCAGCTAATCATAGTGGTCAGTTTCTATCAAAAAGACCACAGCAGCCCCACAAACTGTCCAGTGTGTTGTACATGCTCTTGTACTTCAAATAAATTCTGTAGTCTTGTG
This sequence comes from Narcine bancroftii, assembly GCF_036971445.1. Classification (NCBI taxonomy): domain Eukaryota; kingdom Metazoa; phylum Chordata; class Chondrichthyes; order Torpediniformes; family Narcinidae; genus Narcine; species Narcine bancroftii. The sequence continues at coordinate 334,060,595 of NC_091470.1, read as the reverse complement.
AGGAATGGAGGATCAGGAGTCTGGAAACTGGATCACCCCCAAATCAAGACAGGATGTATGTGATTACTCAACATTTCCATCACTGTACACAAGGCCACTGGCAACTGGATGAACGTATTTTCACTCTTCCTAACCCACATAAATCATAGCAGAGCCCATTGCATGCACCTACCACTAAACTGCTGCCCTATAATCACTTGTTGATTACTCGGAAGAAACCAGCTATGGATGAGGTGGGAAGATGCCAGCATATAACCATATAACCACTTACAGCACAGAACAGGCCAGTTCGGCCCTACTAGTCCATGCCGTAGCAAATCCCCACCCTCCTAGTCCCACTGACCAGCACCCGGTCCATACCCCTCTAGTCCCCTCCTATCCATGTAACGATCCAGTCTTTCCTTAAATGTAACCAATGATCCCGCCTCGACCACGTCTGCCAGAAGCTCATTCCACATCCCCACCACCCTCTGCGTAAAGAAATTTCCCCTCGTGTTCCCCTTATAATTTTCCCCCTTCAATCTTACACCATGTCCTCTAGTTTGAATCTCCCCCTTTCTTAATTGAAAAATCCTATCCACTTTTATTCTGTCTGTCCCTTTTAAAATCTTAAACACCTCTATCAAGTCCCCTCTCAATCTTCTACGCTCCAGAGAAAAAAGCCCCAGTCTGCACAACCTTTCCCTGTAACTCAGACCCTGAAATCCTGTCAACATTCTCGTGAAAGCAATTTTAAATTCTGGAGAACTTCTGCTCCTCTTAGTTCCATGTTTTATTTTAATTCTCTATGCTGTCAAGACCTGCTTTCAATTGTTTCAGTCTATGCTTTGAAGGTTTTTTTCAAATGAGGTTGAGTGTTAAGAGTTTAAAGAGTAACAATGAAGAAGAGCTTCACACTAAAAATCAGGATAATAGATTCAAAAGTTTACTTTTAATAACCACCCTAGACTGAATGTGGAATACACTTAGCCCAAATTTTATTATACAGACAGCACAGTTACAGGCCAATTCAGCCCTACGAGTCTGGGCTGCCCATTTTGCACCCAATTTACCGACACCCCTGTACATTTTTGAAGAGTGGAAGGAAAACCCACACAGACACGGAGAGAACGTACAAACTACTTACAGACAGTGCAGTATTCAAATCCAGGTCCGGTCCCAAGCACTGGCACTGTAAAGGTGTTGTGCTAATTGCTATGCCAACCTTGCCATTTAAGTGGAAGGAAATTTACAGTCTGTGTGCACAAATAGCTATTAGATCTATAATTATGCAAGAAGAACCCATACAAATGTTAAATATTGTCCCAAACTTCTCTCCAATATGTCAACCAATGTGACATTAACTGTATTTTTGTAATATTCTATTGTAAAGGCTGGCCCCTTAAATTAGAATGTTTTACCCATTTTTCACTTGCAAAATGAGAAAACTAATCTAATTTTAGTTTAGGGTGATTTCTGATGTACTTCCAGTAGTAACAACCTATAGATGCTTTGGAGAAAGATTGGGTTTTCAGCACAGTCCTAAAGGGCTGAATGGCCTTGCCATGCTCCTATTTTTGTAAGAGAGGTCTCTAATTGCCTTCTCTTTAGTTTACCACTACAACCCAAGTGAATTAATGACACCTAGAGTTAAGCGATTTATTCTCTGTCACTTTAATCCGCCTCTTACATGTCACAAATTTAACATGTTCCCTCCACCCATATAGTCATTTGCCCTCAATGTATTAGTGTACCTGGTCTCTGCTTTGCTCTGTGTGTGTGTGTGTGTGTGTGTGTGTGTGTGTGTGTGTGTGTGTGTGTGTGTGTGTGTGTGTGTGTGTGTGTGTGTGTGTGTGTGTGTGTGTGTGTGTGTGTGTGTGTGTGTGTGTGTGTGTGTGTGGTCTGGGATTTGGTAAAGAGGGAGTGGGAGGAGTTGATATTGAGCTGGAATAATTCTCACAAGGGGAGACAGAAAATTAGACAGGTGACCTACACACTGCACAGGAAGTGAGTGGAAATGCATGTCTGAGGGTTGTAATAGAAGAACCTACAAGATGGGGAACAAAGAGCTCTAAATGATTCAGACCAAAGTGGAAACTGGAACCATTCCCTTTGCTTCCCCCCACCCCCCCGCCCCGTCTCACTGAATGCATTCAGAATAGACACTTTACAAGCCCCGCATTAGCATAATTTTTTTTTTTTTAAAGCTGCATTAGGTTCTCTTCTACTACAAAAGAAAATGGCTTGGCAAATGTCGGGCTTTATTGAAGTCACCTGCAAATTGTGAAGTCCCATCGTGATGCGTAAATCCAGGAGTGGCCTTGTATCTAGTGTTTAAAGACGGACATGTGAATTCCAGAAAATCTTTCTAGTAAGTGTTTGCATTTTTAGACTGATGGGATGGTGCAAAGATATTTCCGGACATAGGGGCTCCAGTTCCTGCACATGACGTCACCACAGAACCATGGTACACTACAGCACAGAAGCCAGCCCTTCAGCCTATCTAATCTATGCCAAACCATTATTCTGTCTAGTCCCAATGACCTGCACCCATACCATGGCCCTCCATCTATGTTCCTATCCAAATGTTTCTTAAATGTCAAAATCAAGCCCACATTTACCACTTCAGCTGGCAGCTCATTCCACACTCTCACCACTCTCGCTTGAAGAAGTTCACCCTAACATTCTCTTTAACATTTTATCTTTCATCTTTCACCCATGACCTCTAGTTTTGATTCACCTAACTTCAGCAGAAAAAGCCACCATTTCCTCTAAATACGCCCTGTATAATTTTGTATACCTCTATCAAATACCTAATTCTCCAACCCTCTGGGGAATAAAGTCCGAACCAATTTATTTTTTTTCCTGTAACTCAATTACTTAAACCCAAGCAACATCATTGTAAATCCTCTCTGGATTCTGTCAGTTTTATTGATAGCTTTCCTGTAGTCAGGTGACCAAAACTGCACATAACTACACCTTTCAGTGTGATGGCTTTAAAGACACTTTAATCATTCTGGCATGCAAAGGCAGACAGTGACACAAGAACATCTCCTGAAAGAAATCCCATGGTGATGTGGAAATCCAGGAGATGCCATATATCCCCTGTTTAAAGATGGACATGTGTATTCTAGAAAATCTTCCTAGTACATGCTTGTGTTTTTAGACTGATGGAATAATGCAAGGACCCTGATGGGCATAGGGATCCCAGTTCCTGTACAGTTCCAGAAAATCCTATGATGGTGTTTGTACCTTTCAATTAATCTTAATGCAGGGTCCTAATATCAAAAACAGGAAGGGTTTTTTTTGGTGAGACTCTCGTCTTGAAGTTAATAGATTGTGAATTTCAGACACTTTCAAGGGAATTGTCTTATTTCAATCTTGAATTTTACATTTTTAAAAATGTTTTAAATTTGGACATACAGCCTGGCAACAAGTCCTTACGGCATACAGAAATGTGCTGCCCAATTACGTTTTGAATAGTGGGAGGAAACCGGTGCACCTGGAGGAAACCCATGCAGACACAGGAAGGCGTACAAACTCTTTGCGGATTCCAACTCGGTCCTGGTTGCTGGCATTGTAACAGTGCACTAACCACTACGCTAACTGTACCACCCTGTTGTCCAAGGCACAGGACGAGAAATTAGATATAATTTCCAAAATCTCAGAATCCCTCTTCTCTTCCCCCCCACCCCACCTCTCTCACTCCTCCCTGCCAACCTTTTGATTTGGGTGTCTGTCTGACATTCAAGAAGAAGGGCACATGCCCAAAAGGTTGGCTACCTTTGACTTTCAAATGACCTGCTGTGTTTCTCCAACACTTCTATGTATTGCACATCAAATTAATCTTAGTGCCTTTTGAGGGGGAACAAAGCCCCAACCTGTGTCTGAACCCTATTTGTGAGACATTGCTGCCCATTGTATAGGTCACCTACTTTGCTGCATGGTAACCCATGGCCTTTCAAAGAAAGTGAATTTCTTTATAATGTTTAGGACCAGGGCATTGCTGACAAGGCTGGCATCTATTGCCCATCCATCTTTGCTCAAGCTTTTACTTGAACCACTGCAATCTTAGTGGTTTTTGATCGACTTGAATGCCCCGTTTGAAATACTCTCCATTTGGCTGAATTAGTGTATTTATGCATTCATGATTTATTTTCCCAAGGCATTTTTGTGTTTGTTTTCATTTTCATGACATCCCTGGGATCACATCATTCATTTTCAAATACCCTGAGATATTGGTCTCAGCATTGATTTGCGTATCCCTGTGAATCTAAATTTGAAGGAAACTGGGGAAACCCAATCAGAAATGGGTTCAGGTTAACCCATACCCAAGTATGTGGTTCCTCAGTTCCTGGCTTTATCGCTGAACAAGAGCTGCTCATGTTCATTGTCTAAAAATATGATAACTGTGAAGGAGGAGTGGGTGAGAATTTGTCAATTTTTAATGAGACAGCACAGTTGATGGCCATTCTTGCCATTGAAAACAGTGTCGCCCAATTACACCCAACTAATCTACCAATCCTGTGTGTTTTGGAGGGTTGGAGGAAAATGGATCACCCTGGGAAATCCCCACGCAGGTCACAGGGTGAATGCACGAACTCCTTTCAGACTGTGTCAGATTTGAACTGGGATTGATGGTGCTGGAATGCAGGACAGCGGCTGCAGGCCAGCACTGTATCGGCGATCCTCACAAAGGAAAGTGACAGAGAGAAGAAATGAGCTGGGAGAGAGGCGTGAAATATAAGAATGAGGTGGGCATGGCAATATAGTGTGGTCATCCTCAGGGCCCCAAATGTTAGAAGCGAGACTGGGAAGGTGGAGGGAGTCAGTCCCATGTTAAATTAATGGCCCAAGAATGATACAGAGTTCCAATTCATCCCTGTATTATTAAAACTTTGTTCTCATTGTGCACAGACTTGCATCAGGGAATGCTGCATCACTCCATGTGGGACTTCAGTGTCCAAGTTCTGGAGTGATCCAAAGCAAACCAGATTGGTTTTCATATCGTTTCATACTTGGTAAACATAATTTTTAATTATACAACTACACAACAAAATAAAACATAGCCTTGTACAATCAAATTTCTGGGGTCACAAACTTAACATTTGTTTAAATTGGTCCTTCCAAGTTTGGGAATTACATTATACACAAGCAAAGACATTCTTGGAAAACTGCAGAGCAAGTAGAATTACTCATTCAACCTCTTGAACCTGAAGTGTCAGTCTATCTGATGTATACATTTGGGGTTGGATGAATAAATTATTAGTAATTACTAATGACCATAATGAACAATAATAGAGTTGCTTCCAAGATAATGTTGACCAAGATCACTTCAAAATTCACCAGAATTGTACTGCCGTCATGAAGGACCACTCACCTTGACTCCAACATTGGTATTGTGCAGATCTACACGTGCTCGTAAATCTTTGTTGGATTTCTTCTGTCCCATGAACTCCTTGACGAATTTGTTGCTGTACTTGAGATTGTCCCCGCAGCCTCCCCACTGCCAGGCTTCCCGGTTTTCCAAGTCAGGAGCTTCGTCACAGGTGCATCGCTCCATCCGACCAGCACTGCAAGCCTTGGCCAGGGCATGAGTCAGTCCAGCGGAAGAGATGGCATACAAGAAGGCAGTCTCTTTAAAGCCTAAAAGTGAAAGAAATTTAAAGATTTTTTCCCCGTCAAGAAAGTACCGTGACATAGCTTTTCCCATATTTCATTTTTTATCTTTATGTTTAGATCTTGTTGTTGAACATACACAGTGTCATTTTCTCCCCTTTTCCCCCCTCCCTTCCCTCCCTCCTTCCAACCCCCCTCCAAACCCATCAAATACAATAAACACGAGGTTACGCATGATACAATATAATTGGTTACACAGGCTATATATCACGCCCCAAAAGTTAAATAAATGGGACCCAACAGTATCAGACAGATGTTTTCACTGTAAGAAGGAAACGGGAACAACAGTACATGTGATTTGGGCATGTGAGAAAGTGGAAAAGTTTTGGGAAGATCTAAATCAGGTATTAAATAAAATCACAAAAAGCAACATACCAAAAAATCCAGAGATATTTCTTCTAAGTAATATAAGAAGTAAAGAATTAGGCCTCAAACTAGATGAAGCACAAAAAAGATTTATTATGATAGCCTTAGCTGTAGCAAAAAAATGTATAATGTCAACCTGGAAATCAGAAGAGAGCCTGAGAGTACAGCAATGGTACATAGAAATGAATACATGTATTCCATTGGAAAAAAAATAACATATAATTTAAAGATTAAAGTCACATTATTCAAACAAATTTGGGAACTGTTCATGGAACACAACAGAGAGGGCCTACCGCGGATCTCCACCCCCTAAAATGACAGAATGAGAAGACGACGAAATGAACTGACCCAGTGTGTAAAAGTAGATGACACAATTTTGTCGTTTATTTTCATTGTGTGATGATATTGTTTAATGGGTTTATTGTATCGTATGTGTTGAACGTTTAGTGGGTAGGGAGGGGGGTGGGAAGGAGGGAGGGAAGGGAGGGAGGAAAGGGGAGAAAATGACACTGTGTATATTAAAGAGGGAAATGTTTGTGTGTATTTTGGTTAATATGGTTCATAGTGTGAAAAATGTTAAAAAAAAGAAAGTACCGTGATTTAGAGTGGAAAGTCAAAATGATTAAGATGGAGGGCAAAGGATCTAAGAGTTGGCAGTAAGTTACACTGCATGGAAATGCACCCTGCGGCTCATCAAGTCCACACCAACCTTCAAGATCTCTTTTACTCTCATCCAATGTTATTCTCCTTTCATTTTTTTTAAATTTAGAAATTCAGCATGGTAACAGGCCTTTCCAGGCCATGCTGCCCAAATACGCAGTACATTTTGAAGGGTGGGAAGAAATTGGTGCACCCGGAGGAAACAGGAAGTATATATAAACTCCTTACAGACAGTGCCAGATTCAAACCCAGGTCACTGGCGCTGTAACACCATTGAGCTAACCGCTATGCTAACTGTGCCTGCAGCATTCCGATGAGCTCTGCCCAGATTCAACCAGTACACTTGCCTACATACTAGGGGTGATTTATTTACAAGCCAGCGTATCTATGGCACCTGGGAGGAGACCCTAGCATGGGAGGAAGTAGAAACAATGTGTGAACCTCACACAGGCAGCATTGGAAGGCAGGACAGAACCCAGGTTACCCGAGCACTACTATTAACTGTATTATTTTCCATTTTTATGGTTTAAAAGCAGAGTGAAAGTGTGAGATGCGAAGAGTTAAAGGAATTATTTTTTAATTTCAAATTGATCTCACAGGCCTGTCTTTCACAAGCTTATGTAATGGTGTACTGGAACACAAAGGAAATTAGGCTGACATGTCTCACTGCCTGATTTTCTTTTCACATGCTTAATTGATGTCCCACCTCCCCTCTCAGATGGATGTAAAAGATCCCATGACAACATCTTGAAGAAAAGTTCTCTGGCCCTCCTGGTAATTATTTATTCAACAACTGATATCATTGAAACAAATCATCTGCCAATCATATGAGAAATTTTGTTGTTTGCCATGTATAGTCCATTGAAAGGATTTAATTGGCTCTTGGAGAGTCCCCAAGACCAACTGCTACATTAACCACAGGGCAGCACGCTTAGTGTAGTGGTCAACGTGATGCTATTACAGTGCCAGTGACCTGGGCTTGAATCCAGTGCTGTCTGCAAAGAGTTTGTATTCTCCCTGTGACCTGGGTGCTCCGGCTTCTTTTCACCATCCAAAATTGTACAGGGATGTAGGGCAATACCAGTTTAAATGGCCGGAATTGGTCTCTAACATGCTGTAAATAATCCTTTTTCTTTTAATTTAAATGTAGATGAGAAAGGTGTGCATTGGTTGATGTTAAAATAATAAAGTTCAGAGGAAGAAAATGGTATAGAAATCTGAGGCACGCATCAAGAAATATCTCATTATATCACTGGCTCCCTCGAAGAAGGCAAGAAAAAAATTTATGATAGTTGAGAGTCTATCTAATCACAGGACATCTGATGCAATTGTTGGAGTCTCCAAATGATGTACATTCCTCCACATGCAAGGTCCAAAACCTCAGCTGTGATCCCAGGAAAGGTATGGGGTAAAGCTCAAACTTTCTCTTTGCCCAAATAGCGAGAGGTGGTTGGTAGTATAAGTGGTCTCAGTATAAGCTCGCGGGCAAGGATATCTTCATAAAGAGAAGTCTATGAAAAATGCTTCCATGGAATAAGGTGGTAATTGATAGTGGTATTTGTTTCAATATGTAGAGGCATTTTAGAAAATCGTTTGGGATATGTGCAACACGTTTAGCAGGAGCAAGTGACTCCAAAATTCAATTTAGAAGCTCCATCAGCAAGATTTTCCTCATGCCAGGTCTAGATTATGGTAGAGTAGCTGATTGAAATTGATTAACCCCATTACTAGTTTCTCTTACTACCAAGGTAGAAAAGGTCAATAATTGGTCTTCATTCTTCTAATTATTCTGTAAATAAAGTATCTTCAGCCCCAGGCGTGTAAGTGTGTCCTCATTGAGTACAAGGAAGTGAGTTATTCCCTTAGCAATTATACTGTCTTGATCTCAGTGCCACGGTCAGTAGGGTAAACTTAATTGTCACCTTCAAGCAATACAGTACAGCCTTCTAGATCTCATCCCACACCCTGCACCATGTTATGGAAAGAAATTGTATCTACTCCCTGAAGGCCCCAATGTGGGACTTGCATCACAGCCCATGGAGTTAAATGACAAGAGAACTCCAACACCTTGGCATGGTGGTGTCGTTATGGAATCAAGTATTGCTCGTTCATTGGTTTATGGGTATTTTATCTTTTAATGTTTTGACCTCCTCAATTAATTGTGACATGGATCTTTAAAAAACATTGAGTCCATGTCACATTGGGTCCAAAAACTGCAAAGATGTCAAAGATAGTAGCCCAAAGAGGGAATAAGGAAAAGAAAATCCTGTCCGATAGATCTTGAGATAAAGAAAGTTTGTGCTTATTTCAAGGGAATATTTCAATGTGGATAAATCAATTAAAATGTTTTGCATGAGTGGTACTAAGCAACAGCTACTCTTTAACCAAGGTAACATTGCTATTTGCAGATAGAAATTGTTACAGGCAGCATAAAGTATGGTAAGGTTTGTTACAAAACTTGCTCTGAGAATCAAGTTTGATTCCTGCTTGAACTGAGGGATTGAAAGTTCCCTCTCTCTCTTTTCCCCTCTTTCTTCCTCTTGTCTGGTATGTATATGATCATGGGTAGTCTCTATTCCAGTTCCACACAGCCACGAGTACACAACATCAATCAGCACAGAAATATTGCTCAGTTGGCAACCTCTATGACTTGGGCCCCAACAGATGGCTGGTGCAGTAAACTAAAATGTCACAAGAGTGCAGCAAGCAATGCTCCTAGGTTTTGAGAAGAGGCAGTGAGGGGGGCATTAATGACCAGATTTGCTATGCTGTTATGTAACCCAGCCCTGTGAATGTTCCAAGGGAGACCCATGATCCTCATTCTGTAGGGTCCTAAGAACATTTTGACATGGAGTAACTGACCCAGATACAACACAGAACAAATAGAAAAATAAGAGTCAAAGGGAAAATAAAGGACACACTTGATAGCAGAAAAACCAGAGGGAAACAAGATCAGAGAACACACATGGGACGCCTATCATATCAGTTCAAACTATTGAATGAGGATTGAATTTGAGAAGGTGATGAGGTTTGGTTTGCTAAATTATTTGTTTCTATACCCTGGGGATGTTCCTTGCCTTTTTGTGACAAAACCAAACAGCATTATAGGACCCTACAATCAGTTCTATAGTAGAGTTTCAATCAGGCCCAAAGAAATGTTTTGCAGATGTTGAAATTTTAAAATAAACATATTCATTGGAAATACTAGCAAAAATAAAATAATAAATCAGATGGCATCATGAGATATTAATACAATTTCTCTCTCCACAGATGTGGTCTGACCTGCAGAATTCTTCCAACATCTTATTTTAATATTCAAGAATGTTTGCCCTGCATCTAGTCCACGTTGTAGCTGCCCAAATCCTTGGTTTAACAGCACTGAAGCAGGATAGTGAACCATTCCCTTGCCAGAGCTCCTCACTCACAGGAAGGAAATCTTCTTTTGCTCATCAAACAAAAAAAAGATGGGATCCCAATTAATGACAGCCATTTTTCTGCCTGAATAATTAATGTGCTGCCTTCTCTTTTACTGAACATACTGATCTATTTAAAAATAACGCATCTGCCAAAAGCAAGATATTTGTCACAAGTGCATTCAGCAAGTGGACAACATTATGACAGTTGCCTTGATTTACCCTTGGATAATGAAAAAGTGAGGTCTCGTGAGAGATTCTTTTTTTTTCTTTCTTTGCGTTTTATTTTTTAAAAATGCAAACGGTGCGCAATTTGCTATTTAATTAGGTGATATTGCATATGTGGAGTTTATCTGAAGTGTGCAGCTTGTAGAAGTCATACCCAGGCTCATAAATCAGTGTGCTGCACACCAGATGTGCTGCAATAAACTCATAACCTTTGTGCTTGCAAGGCAATTGAAAATTGAAAAAATAATTACAGTCAAATGTACTTGTCCTCTTGGACTAAAAGTATTATTTTAATTTCTCATTAAAAAAAATGGAAAGTAAAATGTAACTGTTGCCTTGGTGAAAAAACAGTTGAAGTCTCCTCTTTAGTTTCTTGGTTACAAGTTCGTGTACCAATTTGTATCGATTCACTGATCCATATAGAGTGAAACCCCAAAATGCGAATTCGGACTTTTCAAAAACTCTTGGCTTCTGCATGCACAAGCGGCAACAAACGATTACGTGGAGGCCGTGTAAACATGAGAACATTTGTTTGTATTTTTTAAATATGAAAAAATGTTTTGCTAATAAACTATCAAAATTTACCTGTTTATTCTACTTAAATTTGAATTTTAAAAGTGTTGCCCAAGAATCTGGAAAATCCAGACCGACCCAAGTCTGGATTTTAGGACTTTTACTGTAAATATCAGCTTGATTACTTTCTTGGAATCTTTTTTTTTGCATGAAGTATTCCTAAGAGCTGAATGGTCTACTCCTGCCCCCTTTTCTTATGTTTTTACAGCTTTACGGCTATATCACATTCAATATACACTCTATTTCCCTGATGTTGCTTAAAGTCAGCTTGAGTATTAAACAAGTCACAATGACCTTTACACTACAGTTGTCAACATGAAGAATTTCACTCTCTTGGCCTTTTCTATTCTGTTTCTTTTGTTCCCAGGATGCAAATGTCACTGGAGCATTGCTCTTCTGTATTGCCCTGAGAAAAAAATTCCCCTCGCCCCCCCCACTCCAGGACATTCTGCGCCAGTTGGGTTTTCATAACAAGCCACAGCTATATAATCATTATTTATACAAATTTTAAATTATCGTATCCCCATATTCTCTGGATATCAAGTCTAGTATCATAACATAAATTGACAGAGAGGATGGTGAAATGTCATTTATTTTTCTATGTCTTTTTATCAACTATAATGATTTCCCTCAGTCCATTCTCCCCTCTTTTGAGGTGTCAATTTCCATTCTCGTTTTAGGTCTGTCACTGAGGAAAAACACATTATTTAACCCTCTGAGATCTTTGTCAAGTTTCCCTTGCTGTCATCACGCTTTAGGTTTTAATCAGCATCATGTCCCTTTCACAACCTTTTCCTCCCTTGTTATTTTGTTTTTAACCCAATCCGGTCTCATTCCCTAAACTTTATTTTCTCTCCACACCCTTCTTGCCTCATTTTCCTGCTCCGTTTCTGTCTGCTATGTTTATGCTGTCCCTTTTCTCCTTATCTCCATGCCATCACTTCAATTGGTCTAATGGACTTCATTTTCCTTTTCCACACTGGACTTTCCCACTCTAAACTCTGAGGCGAGTGCCTGGCTAATAATTTCTGTCTGCTATTTGTACAAGCAGTTCCTCCCCCAAATCAGACTCAATACACAGAACAGCTTACTTTAGATGCCACTAAATCCTTTGCTAGTTCCAAAAAATGTGACTCAACTGCAACGCCAAGAAAAATATCCATTACTCCATCAGTGTGATATTTAATTTCCTACATCATCCACCCTGGAGTTTTTTTTTCTCTCTCTGAGTAAGACTGTCCAATGTTGAGTTGCATTTGAATGCAGCTTGGTGCCACAGGCTCATGTCTACTGTATAATGAATTGAGGTCATTGCACTTGGAACCATTTGGCCACAGCGCTGAGCAGGCTATCAATCTCTCCGGAGAGATTTTGTTTCCAGTAGCAAGACACACAGTTCAGGTGTTCCCCTGATGAAAACATTGTTGATCTAAGTGACAGCTTACATTAGTCATAAGGACTGAAGAGGTGGCCAAGGGGTAAAAAAAAAGATGAATATCTGAATATAAATCTCCAGGATCTGTGGATACAATGAGTGGGTTCTTAATCTATTGAGCAAATTTTGAAAAAGTGAATGATTGAATTAGTTAGTATTGACTGAAATGGAAATTAGGGCAAGTTTTTTTTCAGCATTGGGTATAAACCTTGACAGACCTGGCATGGGGTAAGTTTAATCTGCCTGGCTGAAATTGTTCCCAAAGCATTCCACCACTCAAGTATTCACATCTGGATCTGTGGTAGACCAAATGATCGTAATGATTGGTGAACAGCACCATCACTGTTAGATCATGCAATCACCAGTACATTAAGAGGGGACAAGACATAAGAAGAACCCTGGCTGTCTGCTGAAAGCACTCTTCCAGAAATTATTTTTCATTTGCATATTGAACCAAGGCCAACACCAAAGCGACACTGGCACATGAAAATGAGAAGATGCGTACATCGAAGAATTTCAAAGAATGTTACACTCTTGGTCGCTGAACAAAACTCACCCTTATCATCTATCCCCCTTCTGGAAAGAAAATTAATTTGAGGATTTTCCCCATTTTGACAAGTGAAATTTGGAGAGAGAAAAAAATAAAATTCAGATTTCATGGCTGTATAAAGACAAAAGAGCACAAAAAAAAGTTGGAAATGGAGTAATGTGAAGGAGGGATGACAGGGAAGAAAACTAAAAGTGATGTCATTAAAAAAAGAGATCGGCATGAAAATAAAAAGCAGAAAATGCTCAAAATAACATTGCCTTACAAATTATCATTAAAGTTGCATCTGCCGTGGCATTTGGAATGTTGTATCCAAAACAAATCTACAAATCTTTTTTCAGACTAATCCCTTGATAGTTTCCTAAGACTGCCAGTTTAATTCTATGGTGTTCAAATGGAAAGATAAAATCCACTTGAGAACAATTGTGCCTTGACCAACAATGTGATGATATTTCAACTTTCCCCTCAAAACACACAGCCTATTTGGCAACCAAAGGTACCCAGAGCAAAAACAAGAATGACTGACCTCTTCTCAAAAGGCTCGTCCTGTATCGTCCTTCCAGAGTGCAATTCCACCTCTCAAATCTGAACTGGTACTGACACTCAAGGGCGCTCATACTGATTGCTTCCATTAGGGTCTCCGCCACTCCTGGGTCCCGTCGACACATCCGGCGCTGTTTCCGCTCCAGCTTCAGACGGTCACAGACCTTGAAGTGACCCTTCCCGTGCGTCTGCTCTGCTTCTTGGGTCAGAGGCAAGATGGTGAGTGGTTCATTACCAGTTAAACTGTGAAAGAGAGGAAGGAGGAAAAAAGAAAAACATGAGCACAGAACTTCAGGAAAGCAAACATTTCCATTAAAAGGACACGTACATATACTGTTCTTCCCTGACAACACACAAAAACCAGAGATCAGATACAATTTGGTCAGAAAATTGAGTATATATCCTTTTAGACTGTGTCAAATGTTTCCAGGTAATTAGAAGCTTTCAACCATTGAATCTGCTCTGCTACTCTGTTAGTTCTGAACTGGAACTGAATAAAATATTTTGTTGGTGGCAATATATTGTGCTCTTGCCATGCTCTATAAATGCATTAACGCCCTCCAAACAAAAATGTGGCCAACAGCTTCATGCCTTCACACAGAATTGGTCATTTATTCCAAAGGTTGGCGATTTTGCCACGTATGAAACAGTTGTTTTGCCTACACAACAGTGATAAAACTACAATTGCACTTCAAGCCCAAGAAAGTTCTGGGAAATCCAATAAGATCCATAGCAAGTGCCAAGTCTCATTAACTTGCTTTATTAGTTCGCCTCGATTCTCAGCCTTTACCATAGGTTTCAGCTACAAAACCAGATGGTTTCAGCCATCGGTTACGAGTTTGGTACCAAGGAACTGGCAGCAATATTAAGTTTTTTTGCACATGGAAAAAAGGAGTTCTGATCTGAACAAGAATATAAAGGTCAAGATATAGAATTCTATAAACAATGTGCAGTTGGTTTAACTGAAAACCAGCTTTCCTGATGACTATGTGAGACTCTGCTGTACCAAATGGATGTCAGTTTTGCCCATCTGTTTACAGTGGCGACATTTCATTCACAGGCACTCTGAATTGTTTTCTTTATGATGCGTCTAATAAAGTGAAATATTAGAAAGTAAAGTGATTTCCCATCATCATATGAACTTATCGCCTGTAAAATAGATTATTGCAATCTCCAATATCAAGTCTGATTGAAATACAAGGTGAAATGGGGAACATTATTAGCAAACTGTTTTACACAGCCAGGGCATTAGTCTAGACTGGTGTTCATGTTTCTGCAGTGGAAGTTGAGTGGCATATTCTCTGACTCAGAGGTGAGAGATTTCTAGTTGAGTCACTTTGCAACACTGAAGGCTTACAGGGATCTAGGTGCAAGATCTTCAGAAATCCCATAAGCAGCACGAACATTTCCATTTGTTATTTTAAGCTTGAATTTATTTGTCAAATCACAGTGAGAAGGATTCTTGTACAAGCAGATTAACATGGTATCTAAAGCATTCATTCAACTATGTCAAGGGCATAATTTAGATGCTATAGGATTACAATGAAAAGATCAATTGGTACAAAGCAAGGGCAGGAAGGTAGTACTGTTGTGGGGTTCATTTAGGAGCCCTATGGCTGCAGGGAAGAAACTATCTTTAAACCTGTGGGTGCATGCAGTCATATTTTTAAGCATTCTCCCAAAGGAAGAAGGATAAGAGAATACGTCCAGGAACCTCACGAGATCTTCAGTATATTGGATGCCTTTCCCAGGCAATGGAAGATGTAGAAGGAATCCAAGAGGGGTGGAGAAGGGGGGGGGAAGGAATTTTTCATTATGTTTTGATCTGCTTTCACCACCTTCTGTAGCAGAGCAACTTCAATGGCACTGATTTGCCACAGGTTACATATAAATAAAGAATACACTCACTGGTTTCTTTCACCACACCATGAAGTCAACTATTTTTTTTATTCACTCGACACAACATTGCATTCCTCAACTCCCCAAGCATAAACTCCTCTGACCTTCTCATTGGCTCACAGTGACACCCAGGTGGTCCTGACACTCTCACTCTCCTCCCAATGAAGGTAAGTACGCGACCGCGAAACAATTCCCATACCACACTATGATGCATCCAGCAAGAAGAATTTTGATGGTGCACCTATAGAAGATGTTGAGGAACAAGGGGGATGGAACCAACTTCCTTATCTTCTGAGAAAATGGAGGTGCTGATGTGCTTTCTTCGCTATCCAGGTCTTAAGAACTTGAAGCTATCTATTCCTTCCTCTTCAGTGCAATTAAGGTGGTCAGGGATTGGACCTTGCCCCCACTCATGAAATCAATGATCTTCATCTCATTGACATGGAGAGAAAGGTAGAATTCTTCCTGTATTCCTCAACTTCTTTCCTAATTCTGATGATGTAGAGGCCGTGTAGTGGGCCGAGTGGGCGCACAGAGCGGCAATGCGAACTGTCGCCAGTGCGGTTCTGCAGGCGTCTGGAACAATAATACAGATGTTCCATACTCACTGCACGTGAGACATACCGAGTGCCAAGGAATGGCACGTTGAGCTATTGAGTCTCCCACAGGAAGGAGTGGGACTCTTGCAAGGCTAAATTTAAACCTGCCGGTCCCGTGGATCGGCAACAATCTTATAGTGATGTCCCACCTTGTCCCGTGGAGCTCAGAACATCCAGTTTATAAAAGAAGCCTGTAAACCCTGAATAAACCAGTCTTGAGTTGACTACTTTGGCATGTTATTTGTATTACTTCAATAGCTCTACCTTAGTAGCCGCTACAATTGGTGACCCCAACGCAGCCGAAGTCTGAGTCTACAGTCATAATGGACACAGCTACAGCAGCAGCGGAAGCTGCCACCACGGCAGCAGTTAACGCAGTTGGTATTCACTTGCCTCCTTTCTGGACCCATCAACCTCGCGTTTGGCTTATTCAGGCTGAAACCCAGTTTCATCTTTGGGGCATAACGGCGGGGGACACAAGGTTCTGGCATGTTGTAGGTGTATTGGATGCCACTACCGCATCTCGAGTGAGCGAATTTATTGCCAATCCCCCGGCGGAAAACCATTACACCAGGTTCTGCCAGTTTCTCCTGAATACACTGGAATTGACAAGGCATGAGTGCAGCATGCAGATTTTGATTACGGAAGCCCTGGGTAAAAGGAATCCATCGGACTTAATGAATGAAATGCTTGCATTGGCGGATAGTCATTCTCATTGCCTGCTCTTTGAAACCCTATTCCTATCAAAGCTTCCAGCTCGTGTTGCCATACCCATCGCTAGCATGAATTTCCGCCATCCCCATGACATAACACAGGAGGTTCGAACTCGTGCATGTGGATCTGGTCGTGCCATTGCCAGTATCTCAGAACATGAGATACATTTTAACAGTGGTTGACCATTCCACGCGCTGGCCAGAGGACATCCCGTTGCCATCCAGTGACACTGAAACATGTGTTAGGGCATTCTTCGTCAATTAGATCGCTAGATTTGGTGTTCCAACGCACATAACTTCAGACCGCGGAGCACAATTCACCTCTGCATTATGGTCTGCCTTTGCGTGCTTTTGTGGCACACACCTGCACCACACTACAGCATACCATCCACAATCCAACGGCCTTGTGGAACGTTTCACCCAGCAACTAAAGACATGCTTAAGGCCAAACTCACCAGCCTCAATTGGAGCGATGAGTTGCCATGGGTTCTTCTAAGAGTTCGCATGGCCCCAAAGGAAGATATGTCTGCATCATCTGCAGAGATGGTTTATGGCACGGACCTTACAGTTCCAGAGAACATTCATTTCGCAACCAACTCTGGCCTGGATGTCCTTCAGCAACTTCGACACAGTATCACTAGCAGGAAACCTGTTCTTACCAGCTGGCATGGAGCCCCTAAACAACATGTGCCACCACAGCTCCTCGACACTGATTTTGTTTATGTATGCAGACAGGTCCCAGGAGCACCGTTACAATGACCATATGTGGGCCCTTTCCACGTGATTAAGAGGGACGGAGTTGTGTTTACTTTGGACATTGAGGGACATTCGCAGCTGTTTAGTGTACAGTCTCAAGCCTGCCCATGTTTATCCCTCTGCACCCATTCCCAGACAGTGTGGGCATCCTCCTAAGGCACACACAACTGGTGTTTTAATTTCCAGCAACAATTCTGGGGGGGGGTGGGTGTGATATAGCAGCCATGTAGCAAGTCGAGTGGGCGCACAGCGTGGCTAGGCAAACCGTCACCAGCACAGTTCTGTGGGCGTGTGGAACCATAATATGGACGCTGCATAATTACCGCAGGCAAGAGATACCAAGTGACGAGGAATGGCATGTTGGGCTATTGAGTCTCCCGCCAGAAGGCGTGGGACACTTACAAGGCTAAATTTAAACCTGCCAGTCCCGTGGATCAGCAGCAAGACGTCCCACCTTGTCCCGTGGAGCCCGGGACATGCAGTATATAAAAGAAGCCTGTAAACCCTGACTAAACCAGTCCTCAGTTGACTAGTCTGGCGTGTGTTATTTGTATTACTTCAGTAGCTATATCGAAGTATCCGCTACAATTTGTCATTATTTGACACCCGGTGTCATCCACAAATTTAAAGATCGAGTTAGAACAGTATGACGTTGTACATTAATGGGTGCAGAGGGAGTATAATCATGGAATGAGTACACAACCTTGAAGAGTACCTGTGTTAAATGTGATCGTGGGGGAGATGTTGCCCATCTTCACTGATTGCAGCTTATTTGTGAGACAGGATGTCAAGTGTCCAGTTTAGGAGGAAAGGCATTGAGGCGAGCCCCAACGTTTGGAAAGGAGTTTAATGGGGAAAATAGCATTGAATTATCAGCTTTTGGGAGAATGACAAAAAAAGTCACAGATCAACCAGCTATTACCCCAGAAATGCAAATATATATTATACAAGTATGACACGGTTAGTATAGTAGTTAGCATAAAGATATTATCCGCTGTGATCTGTAAGGAGTCTATAAGGAAGTCCGGGTGCTCTGGTTTCTTTCCACATTCCAAAGATGCACAGGTTAGTAGATTAATTGGTCATATAGGTGTAATTGGGCAGTTTATGGATGCATGAATGGAATTATAAAAATAGTTTAGTACTGAAAGAAGGTGGATCTCAAATCATCACCTATCCCAAAGGTTTAGTTCCATGTCTCTGTGACAAATAAACCAGGAGAGACTTAAACCTGTACTTGGTTTCCCAATTTCATTTGCAACTCACACTACAATTGTTTTCTTTTTTTTTAATTGGTTGAGTGGATGAGGGATAGAAGTGATTCTGAATTACCGAGAGTTTCTGCTACTGATTAACGGGTGTCTTGATAAATGCTATCAGCTGGATCATCTACAAAGGAATTCACAATGAAATCTGATGGTACCCTCTCACTGTCCATAGTTAAGGACATGTGTGGACACCAGAAGAGGATGCCATTGGACCTCATTGTGAATTCATAGTTGATTCAACTGATAGTATTTGTCAATTATAACCTGTAAATGAGTTAAAGGCTTCCAGACTATATCTTAATAATGAAACTAATCACCCTTGGACTGAAGCAAGGGAGACGCCGTGACATAAAGGCAACAGATGCCTGATCTAATTAGAGTTTCTTTGGAAGATAGTAATGAAATTTGCACCAAATTAAGCTTTTCAACAAGAAAGTGTCAGAAGTGTCAGGGGAAGACATCATTTGAAGCAGCAAGGTTGGTGTAGGAGTTAGTGCCACACCTTTACAGGACCAGCGGCTGGGACAAGGGGTTTGAATCCAAGGCTTGATACATTGTCCCAGTGTCTGCATGGGTTTTCCCCTGGGGCTCTGGTTCATCCCACCATTTGAAACGTACCTGGTGTGTAGGTTAATTGAGTATAAATTGGGTGGCACGGACTCATGGGCCAAAATGCCTGTTATCATGCTGTATGTCTAATTTTTTTTTAATTTGAATTTCAGAGTTTGGAGCCCAGTGTACAAGGCATTGCTCCAGTTCTTTGCTGAGGCAATGCAGAGTTGTTGGCAATGCATCATTTAAATGATCCTTTATATTAAAAATGTGCCAGCTCTCAGGTAGGCATCAAAGAGTCAAAGCAATCCCTCAAAGTCAATAATTAGAGCTCTCCCTTATTTATCTCCAAAAATATTTTGTTCTTGTAAAGCTCCTCAGGGCACTCTGATATTCAAGCCCTTTTTTTCTTTCCAAATTAGTTTCCTCATTAAAGGTAATATTTTTAATCCATCTTAAAATGGGAATGTAACAGGACTAGACTGAAATCTTATTTATTGCTCAAATATCAAAATGACAAATCTAGGCTCACTAATGTATGGAAGGAAATGACCAGGACATCGATCACTTTCCATTTTGGTATTTACTATTGCCATTTATTACTGAGTTGGATCAGTGGTTCCCAAACCTTTTTAGCCTGTCGCCCCCTTGGCCATCAGGCCACATCCTGAGTGCACCCCCTTTACAATGGCAATGGGGAGAGGGTGTTAGTGGTGCCGCCGAGTGGGGGGGGTGGGGCATGTGGCAGCACTGAACAGGTTAGGGGTGTTAGTAGCAGCGCTGAGCAGGGTGGGTGGGTTAATGGTGACATTGAGCGAGGTGGGGGGGGGTTTAGTGGCCATGTTTCTGAGGGGTGGGTTTAGTGGCAGTGGCACTAAGTGTGGGTGGCGTTAGTGGTGGTGCTGAGAAGGGGGTAATAGCGGTTCTGAGTGGGGGGGTAGCAGTGGCAGTGGCACTGAGCTGGGGCATAGAGACATCAGTACAACATGGCGGCCATTGAGAACACCTTGTTGCCATTTATTTTGCTCATTACTTCTGCCCCAAGTCTGGCCAGAAAATTACTGCACTGGCTTCTTCATTAAACTTTGCAGCAGACGGAATAACAAGGTTCGGAACACCCCCTTTTTCCTCACTGCCCCCTTGGAACTTTCCAGTACCCACGGGGCTGGGGGTGGGGGTGGTGGGGGGAGGTGCGGCAGCGCCCACTTTGGGAAACACTGAGTTAAATTGACAAAGTCTTCATCAATTCTACCCAACTTGTATCTAACCTCAAACATCCCAATATACCAACACAATATTTTGGTTCAACCCTTGTCTCAGACATTCTGCAACTTCCTAAATAAAATGCTGCATACAATGGTAGTATGGTTAGCCTAATGTGAAATCAACTATTAATATTGAACAAAATAAAAGATAAATATATATTTACTTATGGATGTAAATAGATAAATATCTATTTACTTATGGTTGTTAGTCTTGGAATAAATTGATGTCAATATAAATTTTAACTATAAAAAATCTGAAACAAAACTGTGCTAGATTACTTTGAGGTTTCTGAGTCCAATTGCTGAATTCTAGCAAGATAATTTGAAAAATGCCATTATGAGCTAAGTGGATTCTAAAACCACAGTTTGATTCCTGGAGCATGGTCTCAAATGTCAAAGTGTTGCACAGTACGGGGCGCTAAAAGTGGACTCCAATCAAGGGGAGAAATGAAAATCAGGGAATAAATTGAAGGGGTGGAGCTAATCCATATGATCTTTTTGGCAAAAGCTGGCAGAAAGTACAAAATTGAAATTAATTTAATTTAGACATAGCACACAGTAATAGGCCCTACCAACCCATGAGCCTATGCTACCCAAACACCCCATTTATAGACCTATTCTCTTCTGAATGTCGGTGTGTTTAAATTAGATTATTGACGCTCATCTTATTCTCTGTTCCACAATGTAATCCCACAATAAGTTCAGTTTAATGTTATTTATTGATAGTAGTCGTAGGCGTCGGCATTGTTCCGGGGTACAGAGGCTGCGCACATTTGGTATCTTACAATGCGCATGTGCTATGGACTTGGGTTGGCACATGCGTGGAGTTTGCATGCAATTAGAGAGCAGTTAGTGAGCCTGTGTTGGCTGTACTGGCTCATCTTATTCTCTGTACACTCATTTTATTCTCTGTTCTACAATGTAATCCCACAATAAGTTCAGTTTAATGTTATTTATTGATGTAAATACAATTTCAAACTGTGTTGAATTTCATATTTGATAGTATACGATTTTTTCCGTTGTAGAAACATTGTTAATAATTTCAATTCTTTGAAATTACTTGACAACTTGAAATAGTTAAGATAATTTGAGATATTTGAAATACCGTAGCTTGAGGTCAACAAACATAATCGAAACATGTTCTTACTGACCATCAAACAAGACTTCTTGCTTGATCCACAGTGACAAACTGCCCAACCCCCGCCCCTCACATTCTCAAAAGTCCAGACACTCTATGGACTTCACAGAATTTGTAAAAATTCTAAACAAGCAATACCGTAAATATTCTAATATGGACTATATCATTTTAGCCTCCACATCCCCAATAACCAACAAGTCCACGTATGTTTTGAAAATGTTCTGTAAAATCTGTTGAGACTGGGTCAATGGAATATTTCAAAAGAATGATGATAGATTTTTTTGGACAGGTAATGGTATTAAATAGGCATGGGATTATGAAGATTAGCCATAATCTCAATGAATGGTGAAACAGGCTCAAGGGATTTAAAAAAAAGTCTTAGTCTTGTTCCAGCATTGCTGATAGAAAATGTTTTATTGCATAGCTTTTCCAAAAGGAAAGGGAGTTGCATGAGGGAAAAATTGAGAAGAAAGTTCAAGAGCAAAGGTGTTCAATAGTTACAAGAAAAATCAGTCTGAAAATTGGCCATTGCTTCGCTGCTTGAAAACCAAGACATCCCAAACTAATCATACTCGAAACAGGATGACACTGGCATTTATCAGCCATCTCTCATTGTCCAGCTATTGCAAAATTAGAAAATAAACCATCAGAATTGGAGCAAAATACACTGCCTATTGGCTGTGGCCCATTTTAGATCTTTTTTTCTTCATTCTCATTGATTGCTACAACAACCCTTTATCCTGTCAATCCTTGAGCCACCTGGGCTTTAATCTCTTTAAAGTTTTTAATCTCAGCCAGGTGTGCACCAGTTATTAAATCAAAGCAATGTTGTCCAATGTGAATAATTATTGGTAATGCTCTGAACTCAGAATCAGTGACTTGTCCTTCAAAGTTTTGAGAGGCTGTCTGTTAAATATATTACTGATGGAGGAGGCACGTTCATAGGGGGAGAAGGGGCCATCTTTTGTTTGCAAAGGATGAACATGGACAGCACAGGAATAGGCCCTTTAACCCATCATGTCTGTGTCGACCATGATGCCAACCAAATTAATCCCATTTTCCTGCACATTATCCTTGTCCCTCCATTCCCTGACTGTTCTTGTTCCTAGTTAAACATCCAATAAAATTTGCTATCCTATCTAATTCTACCACCTTTTCTGGACCCTTCAGTCATCTACCACTCTGTGAAGAAAATTGCCTTGCACATCTTTAAACTTCCTCCCAGTCATCTTAAACACAAGACCTCTAGCATTTGACAATTCCACTCTGTAGAAATTTCCATCTACTCTTACGCAAAATTCTCATAATTTTATATGATGCTACTGACAAACATTAACCAAATGGCATCATCACTGGTATCCTAAATGGACAAAGGAAGGATTTTCTTTCTTGGAATGGGACTTGGGGGAGATAAGTAACCTGCAATTACAAAATATCCATTTGGATTTTCCACAAAAATCATCTGATAGCCAATTTGTGGAGAATCCAAGGAACAACTATATGCAAGTCCATTTAGGCCTCAATCATTGTGGATTCCTGCACAACTGTTGAAAATCTAATCTCCTGGCCGAGTATGGAAACTCTACACACTCCCTTGGTTCTCAAGCTCATGCACAGAACTTTACTTACTGGAAGCTTACACCAGATATTCATAGAACAGAGGAAGTAGGACTTCATGTCGTTTGCAGGGGGTCCATCATTTTTCTATTTCAAATTTAAGTCATTGCAGATCGGCTTCATTGCTGAAGGTTCAACTAATTAGAAAGTAATCTACCTGGGATTTAAATAGGGTCCTCCTTATTAATGCTGTTGTTTGTTTCCCTCAATCAATTTATCCACAAGGACAACTTTGCATCTGTTTAAATGAACACAGTGTCGCTTGTTGGTGTGACAGCTCTAAATTAAAATTGTATGAAATAGACATGTTTCACTGATTAAAACATCTCATTTGTTACATTTGTGCCTCCCATAAAACTGCAGATTAAATATCTCTGTTAAAACCTACATTTCTGCAATTTTTCCCCAAAATATGTATTTAATTTAATGCTGCATGACCTTTGAGTTCCATTTATTATTTCAAGAACACTCCCCAAAACATTAATGATGACCTCTGGGGAAAATGATATATCATAAACACATCAAATTAGTTTAGTTTTGTCTACCCTGTCCCAATAGTGTGCCTTAACCCCTATAAACTCTGAGTCCATTCTGCCAAACATTTTCATGACTATTTCCATTTCCTCCATGACACCATCTTACAGAGCAAGATTGCAAAAGATATAAAGCGAAAGAAAATCAAAAGTGGGAACAGGTAGTAAGATAGTAAGAAATTGGAGTAAGGAAGAAACATTTGACAGAAAACATTGGTTCAAGAGAGATAAGTTGGTCATAAAGTATAGAGAACTTGAAGAGACCCAAGAGGGACAAACTGAAGGATGGAAAAGAATTTGGGGTAAAAAAAACAAGGAAGATGTAGTGATATGCTGAAATAAATAGAGAAAGAGAGAGAGATGCAGGGTGAGAGAGAAAAAGAGTGAGAGAGAGAGAGGGAGCATGAGAGCGAGCGAAAGCGAGCGAGGGAGATGCAGAGAGAGAGGGCGGCGCAGAGAGAGAGAGGGCGGAGAGAGGGCAGCGCAGAGAGAGAGGGGGCGGCGCAGAGAGGGAGGGGGAGGCGCAGAGAGGGAGGGGGAGGTGCAGAGAGGGAGGGGGAGGCGCAGAGAGGGAGGGGGAGGCGCAGAGAGGGAGGGGGAGGCGCAGAGAGGGAGGGGGAGGCGCAGAGAGAGAGAGGGAGGCGCAGAGAGAGAGAGGGAGGTGCAGAGAGAGAGGGGGAGGCGCAGAGAGAGAGGGGGAGGCGCAGAGAGAGAGGGGAGGCGCAGAGAGGGAGGGGGAGGCGCAGAGAGAGGGGGGAGGCGCAGAGAGAGGGGGGAGGCGCAGAGAGAGGGGGAGGCGCAGAGAGAGAGAGAGGGAGGCGCAGAGAGAGAGGGGGAGGCGCAGAGAGAGAGGGGGAGGCGCAGAGAGAGAGAGTGGGAGGCGCAGAGAGAGAGAGAGGGGGAGGCGCAGAGAGAGAGGGGGAGGCGCAGAGAGAGAGGGGGAGGCGCAGAGAGAGAGGGGGAGGCGCAGAGAGAGAGGGGGAGGCGCAGAGAGAGAGGGGGAGGCGCAGAGAGAGAGGGGGAGGCGCAGAGAGAGAGGGGGAGGCGCAGAGAGAGAGGGGGAGGCGCAGAGAGAGAGGGGGAGGCGCAGAGAGAGAGGGGGAGGCGCAGAGAGAGAGGGGGAGGCGCAGAGAGAGAGGGGGAGGCGCAGAGCGAGAGGGGGAGGCGCAGAGCGAGAGGGGGAGGCGCAGAGCGAGAGGGGGAGGCGCAGAGCGAGAGGGGGAGGCGCAGAGCGAGAGGGGGAGGCGCAGAGCGAGAGGGGGAGGCGCAGAGCGAGAGGGGGAGGCGCAGAGCGAGAGGGGGAGGCGCAGAGAGAGAGGGGGAGGCGCAGAGCGAGAGGGGGAGGCGCAGAGCGAGAGGGGGAGGCGCAGAGCGAGAGAGGGAGGCGCAGAGCGAGAGGGGGAGGCGCAGAGCGAGAGAGGGAGGCGCAGAGCGAGAGAGGGAGGCGCAGAGCGAGAGAGGGAGGCGCAGAGCGAGAGAGGGAGGCGCAGAGCGAGAGAGGGAGGCGCAGAGCGAGAGTGGGAGGCGCAGAGCGAGGAGGGAGGCGCAGAGTGAGAGAGGGAGGCGCAGAGTGAGAGAGGGAGGCGCAGTGTGAGAGAGGGAGAGAGAGAGAGAGAGAGAGGTGCAGAGAGAGAGAGCGAGAGAGAGAGGTGCAGAGAGAGAGAGAGAGAGTGAGGGAGACAGAGGTGCAAAGAGAGAGACATAGAGATAGACAGATTACTTCATCCTTTTGTCGCTTATAAATTTGAACCCAGGTCAAGGAGAGGAATGAACACTATGCTAAAGCTCGTTGATTTTCCATCCCATCAGCTTAGGCTGGATTTGGATGGAGAACAAGGAGGTGAAAGTGCAACATTCTAACCTACACTGCCTTCCAGTCCCCATCAGAGAGAGGAGTCCCAGAGATACTCTAACCTAGCCCATTTCCCTTCAGAATAAGCCTTGATGACATCATTACCTGATGACATTATTGGCTCAGTGAAAGGCAATAGACTATTTTTGACAGCTCCCCTCATTGCAGGTTGGCACTGGCCCATCTCATTTTATTTTTATAAGGAAGCATTATAGCTACAGCTGCTTCGAAGAAGCATTTTTCCAGTCCCTGGTTTTACTTAACTATTGATGCTCTCCTGATGAAGAAATTATCCCACACAAGGCATGATCTAGAATGCTCCATAGCATCATACACCTAATAAAGCCACATTCAGACATTTTACCCAGTCAAGGCCCTAGAACCCATCAAATCTGGATTATAAATATTTTAAAAGTCTGTATGATCACTGTTCAAGATGTTAGACAGACTTCATCTGGAGTGCTTGTAGAGTCATGGCCACCTGATGTAGAGCAGGATTACTTATGTAATTGAAGGAAGCAAACCTTGTGGAAAAAAGATTTACGTAATCAAATTGATTTTTTTTTAATTATAATGAAGCAAGCTGTCAAAATTGATCCAAGTAAATTGTTCATGTGGTAAAGTTTTCAAACCCCTTGGGGACATGAACTAAAAATAAGGAAGTGAGCAGTAAGAAATAATGTTGGGCAAGAAATAGGCAAATTGAGCTGTGGCTTATTTTAATGGAGCAAAGAATACATTAGATGTCAGGGGCTATTAACAGAGATTCTGGAGAGATAAAAAAGAGCAAGAGTCAGGAATACAGAGAAAAGATAATGAGATGAAGATGACCAGAATTTGGATGGAATCAGGGAGCAAGGCACACAAAGACCAAGATGAACAGAAGTTGACTGAGACACAGGGAGAGGGAGTGAGACAGGGTATGGGCAGTGAGAGAGGGAAAATAAAAACACAGACCCAAAGAGGAAGGGTAGATCAAGGGGTCAATCAGATTATGGCTAACATCTGAAGTGTAAAAGACACGGTACAAATCCTTCTGCAGGCTCAATACGCCATAATGTCATTTATGACACAGGGACCAAAGTCATAGTATGAGTATTAATGATAAAAGAGTAGCCTTAATTTTCTCATTATTGTATTATCTTTCCAAAAAGGAACTGGAGTAGGGATCATGATATAAATAATGACACTTTCCCTGACAGGACCACACATGCGCGCACACTCAGGCATCAGGGTCAGAATCTTGTTCACTGAAAGACGAAAGGCAGGCCAGGCAGACAAGCAGGGATGCTGTGCTTTGGATAGTTAAAATGCCACAGAATTTGGTTCAGTCCTGACCCCCCAGTGCTGATTGTGTGGAGGTTGGATTCTCCATTCTTGTTGTTGCTTATCTTGCCCTTTAATAGTTAAGCGAGCAGAGCCAGTGCCTCACAGAGCTAGCAACTGAGTGCAATTTGGACCTCAGGAGCCATCTGCATGGTGTTCGCACATTCTCACAGATAATGTTACTTTGCTCTAGGTACTCTGATTTCCTCCCATACCTCAAATATAGGCACATTTGTAGGCCAACTGGCCAAAGTAAATTACCGGCAGAGAGTAGCTGAGTAATAAAACCTGGTGGAGAACATTGGAACAATGTAGGATTGGTGTAAATAGGTGGCCACAGACTCAGTGGGCCAACGAGCTGTTTCTGTGTTGTATGGTGCTCCATAACTGTGTAGGTTTCCTCTGGGTGTTTTTGCAACCCCCCCCCCTCCCCCCCATAACTCAAAGATATGTGGTTGCAGAGGTTCTGTATAGGAAGGGGAGCATCTGGGGAAATTGATGGTTATGCAGGAACCACAAGTGAAGATGGGACTGGTCTGTGGATTTGAAGAACCAAAAAATGCCCTCTAATGTCACAAAGAAAGAAACTGAATGGAATTTCAAATTTCTCTGTGGCTGCAAGTTTCTGTCCAACATTCCATTTTCCTTCCACGTATCAGCGATTTGCAAAAAGCTTTATTGGCTGCAAGTTACCATTTGGTGAGGGCATGTGGCAGAGTCAGAGAGACGTTGGCAGGCATACGCGAGAAAATGTGTTGCAGGGCTGCAAGGGAACAGGCAAAGAGGGAGTATGAATGATGGAATCGATCGGCTTAACCAATCAGTGAAAAGATTTCCTTCTGGATTGCAATAATTAAATAAACAAAATCAGGAGAAATAGATTGAGAATTACTAACACAGAGAGATTGGCCACAATGGAGAGTCACACAGGGAGAAAGAGTAGGAGAAAACCACGGAGTGAGATTGGAAATGTAACCAACTATACTATACCTCTTTCATCAGGGAGGGATAATTTTAAAAAAATCAGTGGGACGAGATTTCAAATGACTCGGACTGTTTTATTGAAACTTTACAGAATGGAAAGCCCCAAAGAAAATTGGACAAAGTCAAAGGTCGCAAAGTCATCTTTCACATCCTGGACAAGCACATGAAATTTCAAAGCCACGAGCAGGACAGCACCCTCTAGTGCTCACCCTGGGCACTGCAGCAAAATTTGCAAGGCAAAAATAAATAAAGTTTGCCTGTTATCAGTCATCACCTCCTCTGTTAATAATATTGATAATGCTTTGTATACACACAATAGCTTATGTTTGAATGCAATAATTATTAATATAATCAAGTATAAAAAATGTTCTAAAATGACTTTGCAGACCAATTGAGATACCATCCCAAACTTGCTCTTTGTGAATCCTGTAGAATCCCAATTCAGATTCATCCCAAAGGCCTCAGGCCTTCCTCATCCTTACACGTTCTGAGGCATAACAGTGGGCTGTCATCCTATACCACATTGTGAGCCTGTTATAAAACAGTGAGTATTGGGGTTGATTTCCCTAAACCAGGTTTGAACGTTGACTTTGGAAACAATAGACATTAAATTCACTATTATTATGCCAATCCATTATATTACTAATCCAGTTACACAACTATACTTGACTGTCCTTGATCTTCCCCATCTGCCCCACACAAAACAAAAAAATAATTCTGCAGCGATGGACTGCAGAGGAGAGAACTCTCGTTACAAGTGGGCAAATGTACATTGGAAAATACTCGAGCAGAACACAACTGAAGTGAGAGTGCCCGTACCAGTTGAACCCAAATGCATAGTGTGAATGGGGCCAGGCACACAGCACAAGATAAAGGCAAGCTCCTCTGCTGCAGTCAAAACAGAAGGACATCCCAAAGTACTTTAAGTCTCACACAGTGTTAAAAAAGTGCAGCAATAAGACTGCACTGACAAAGCTTCCACAAGATTCTACCAGTTTTTTTGAAATAAGTTAATTGAGAGATTAAGGAAGGATAGGGAGAATATTTTTGCTCTTTTCAGAATTTTCTGTCCATTTGGGAGAGAGTGTACAATGTGCCTGCTGAGTAATACCAATTGTGATAATTCAGCTCTCTCTCAGTTCTGCACTGATAGGTCATCCTTTATTTAACAAAAAAATGGACTGGACCGTGAATTTCCATCCTTCTGATTTACAAATGACAATGCCAATGTCAAATGAATGACTCATATCTTGAAAGGCATGTTATCAGATTAACAAGTTACTCAATATATTAATAGAGGAATAACTCAAACAGGTAATATAGGTCTTTCTGCCCACAATTCTACTCTCTAATACTACATGTTGACAAGTATTCCAGTTAAAGGCAAAAGCTTCTGGTCCTCTCAAACCCACTCCTTTCATAAATACCATCTGTGGTTCAATCCCATCTCCCTCCGGATGAAACACTAAATGGAGGTAACAGGATCCTCAGGAATGACTCTGCCCTGCAGATTGGGGAAACTTTCTGCCAGATGTTGACCAAAGTTGGTCTGAGTCAGTGCAGAGATGAGATTTCACTGTGGGCTTGTGTCATTCCCACTCTCGAGCTTCCCAATCCTATCGAAGGTTTGGGACTGGAGCTCGGATTGCGAATGGATTGAACAGGAGTCAATGAGGCTGCAGGCACTCAATGTCTCCATGGGGATACTTTTTTGCTTCTATTTCTCTTATTATTGGGGGCACCAAGCAGGGGTGCAGTGCTAATTTTTTAGTTGCTGGAGCTCATCCTTACAGCAACCTGGAGCTGCCTCCTGAGGTGCCCAGAGTTGCCCCCTGAGATACCCAGAGCCAAGCTCCGGTGACCTCCAACAGTACTGCACCCTTGGCGCCAAGCAATGTAAATGGTGACTGTTTGCTTGCCTTTATGACAGGCCAAAATTGAAGCATATTGTGTATATTTCATTTTTGGTATTATTGCATGACAATAAAAGGAACCTTGAGCAATTCATTAATTTCACTTTGGAATTGCGAAGACTAAATGAAAATTGAATGTGGTCTCTGCTCCACATGGTTTGGAACATCTGACATCCATGTGTCTTGGACATGCTAATTGCCATTAGATGAATTCTATTTCCTTTCCTGCTGTTTCCTGCAGCAATAAGCCAAGAGTACCAGTGTTTATGCCCACAATATAAAGAAATTCATCCTTAAATTTTAGCACTGAAAATATAATCAAACCAAACAAGTAAACCAGCATCAGTGGGGGGAAGAAAGAATGATTGAAAGTTTATCAGCGATAGGAAGCTCCACCTCTATCGTCTTTTCTAATTCTTCCACTGATGCTGTTTGACCTGCTGAGTTCCTCCAACAGTTATGTGTTTAGCTTCAGACTCCAGCATTGTAGTCTCCTGGGTGACTCCACTGAAAATATAAACTAGCCAGTGGCTGTTTTAGTAAAGAATCTAGATTTTAAGGCCAGGGGCATGCAAACTTGAAGATGCAGCTGTGAGACCTGAACAGCCATCAGCCCCCACCATGCGCTGTGCGATCTCCACTTGGGATACAATTTCCCTCAGTTTCAGAGAACCCATGGTTAGCCTGGTGACCCATCCCTCAGGCAAGGCACTTCCATAAATGTGGAATCTGCACTCAACCAATTGCCAGCGCCTTCATAATGTTAGAAATTAAACACATACAAGTATTGAAGATAAAGGAAAAGTACAATTTTATTTTTGGCATCCAGAAGTTACCACGGTTGATATAGCTAAGACAGAGAAAAGTACATTTTCCAAACAATCCCATGAACTAAAAACATTTTATATTCTTTTGTTAAATGCCCACTAAAAGTTCCAAGTTGTGTCATCTACCTGTAACATAATCACGAGGGTCCCAATCATAGACCAAAGAACTTTGAAGAGGGCAATGACCAAACAAGGTTGGGTCTGGGTATTAATCGATTGGAGTGGGGAAGGAATGGAGGCCCAAAGGTAAAAGATTGCCTTAATCCAGCACTGCATGGTGAAGGTATTGTCCCAGGAATGCCTAATAATATTAATGCTTGGATAACCTACCTAATTTCCCTGTAAAGCTCCAAAGGAAGCAAGACATTGGAAAGTCAGTCATCCCATGAGTCAGACATGCATAGTGAATCACCATAGGAAATCCAATATTGAATTTCCTTAGTGGTGCAATCTGGTCCAGTAGTGGTTGCAATCATGTTCAACTCAGGACAAAAAAAAACAATTTTCAGATACATTAGAAAAATAATTATGCATCCACATTTTTGGAGGTGCATGATTTACATTTATTTTATTTGAGATCTTAGCATCATTAGTGTCAGTTTTTATTGCCCTTGTCCAAGTTCCCTTGAAAGGAACGACTTACCAGTTATTTCTAAACTTTTAAGAGTCAACCACATTGTTGGATCTGGAGTCATATATGAACTAGGCCAGTCGAGATGGAAGATTTCTTCATCTGATGGTTTTTACAGCAACCTTGTGATTTTAAATTCCAGATTATTAACCTGAATTCAAATTGCACAGACCTCATTAGTAGGATTCGAACTCTTATCTCTGGCCTGATGGTCCAGGTCTCTGTTTTACTCGTCAAATAACTTAACTGCTGCACCACCACCATATCCAATATACAAAGTTTTGATCCTTTTGTTCTACAGTAGCAAAAATCTGGACCAATCACAATGTGGATTAGGTCCATATACTTCACTGTTCGTAGCCCCAATAATTTCCAGGCAGGCGCAATGTGAAGCAGTGAAGAAGTAGGTCTGCACTATCCCATCAACAGTACCCAGATAAGTGAAAGCTCTCAGTATTAATACATACTTTTTGCAGATCATATAAGCAACTGCGATTTCCCTTTGCCAACTGTTGCTGTCACCCTTGCAACAATAAAACTCCCTGGTGATCCCTTATTTGCAACATCACAGCTATTTTTATGACAGACTCATTTTGTAGTAAAGATGATTTTTCTGACATCAGCACCTTTGAACATCTGTAATTTATTATATGCAAATGTGAAAAGCAGGTTCTGAGAATTGTAACTAAAGTTAATCCAAAGGTAAATTGTAATTGTGACTGAGAACAATTTCCCACTTCTATGAGGAGCAATGGAAAAAAAACATGCTTTGAGAAGTCATCTCCTCACAATGTCATTTAGGAGAGCAAGCTCTCAGTTTTAGTTCTCAGAAAGAAGTACTGAAATTATTTACAATTCGTTCACATCTGTTTCAATAACTCACCTCTGGAGACTTCTTTTTATTGGATACCTTTGTTTGGTTGGATGGCAATGGGAATCACACTCACAGGTGCATCACACCTCATGGGTCCATTTGAGTTGCATAAGTTGATGTCAGGACCTAAAGGGAGGCAAACTATCCTCCTGGATGAGGGATCACACATAGGCTAACAGGCTATTTTCTTTTATAGAAATGAGAGTTCAATCAAAATTAAAAAGGTTGACAAGTATAAACAACATCTTTAAAGAGAATCTCAGTAATTTGGACCAGAGGCAGGATGACACCCCAACATATTGTTTTGGAAAGATATATGTAGAAGAAATTGCTTAGCGTATATGCTACTAGGTTTGGACACCCAGTTAATCATCCTTCTATTCAGCACACCTAAACTTTCAATCAAATTCTTTACCAGTCAATTTCACATGCTTGGCACCCTAATCTTGGCAGAGCTCTTTGACATTAAACAAATCAACAGCAAGAATCCAACTAAGAAATTTAATTAATAATGCAACTCACCTTCCCTGTTCTAACATCTCTACTGACTCTACCCAGCAGTTTATTCCCAATTTGTTCTCGATCTAAGCAGTTTTATCTGCAAGATGTTGAATGTTTTGAAGTACCAATTAGGAAGTCTAAACCCATCATTATTGTACTATTGACAAGGTATCGGATTCCATCATGCCTTAAGGAGCCAAGTGATTCATTAATGTCTTTCAGAAAAAGGGGAAGCGAGGAGGAAGAAAGGAAGGTGTGCCTTTTCTACTTGTAGACTAAATGCAAATTTGGTAACAGTTTATGGCTTGCAATACCTCAGAGGTGACCCAGAAAACGAGTCTGTTGCAAAGTTTCATGACTGATTACTTGTAGAAAACAGTTAGGCAAAAGCAGTATATGCGACTTCAAACTGCTCCAAAGCATGTTGCTACTTTTCTTGTTACTATAATTTGGGCTTCCTCCAAATTTAATATTCTGCATTCATTTGGCTTCCTCTGGAAGAATTTTCATGTTTTACATACCCTGGAGGGGTTTTTGTAAAATTAATTTTTGTAGTCCGCAGAATCTTTAGTAACTTCATAGCTCATTAACTCTAGGATGAGATGCATGTGGTTTACTTTCCTCTGGACATATTCCTATAACTACAATTCTTCTTTTCAAAAAAATTACATAGTATCAAGGAGGAGGGGTCTCAAAATCTCTTGTTCCCGGAATGGAGCTTCATTCATTGCAAGTGAAAATGGTAATACCATATGTGGTTTATATCAGAAATCTATATTCCATGCACACACATATTTCTGAGTTGAGCTCCAAATGAGTGCTGCTCCTCATCAGGAATGCATTGAGGAAAATTACTCTTCATTAGTAGTCAGGGAGCTGGACGTCTCCTTCAGATGTTGTGGATTAAAGATGCAGCCGAAGAAATTGACAAATTAAATTCAAGAAGTGTAGATTATTCTTGATACCAATTTAAACAACTTCTGTAGATGTCCTCAAATAATTTTGCCATGGAGTCAGACAGCCTTTCGCCCCAACTATCAACTTACTTGTCAATCAATCCTAGTCAGTTATTTTTTCATGGAATATCTAGGATTGTCAAAGTGAAGACCAAGTTCATTATAATTTTATAATGATGCCTTTACTTCAGTTCTTTTCAGTTTTAGTTGCCCAAGTCTCACAAGTTAAATTACACTCATCACCTTAATTGAGAATTAACCATCAGTCTTTCTGAGAGGCTATGAGAATCATTGCAATGAGAATAAATACATTTTTGCCAGTGTGGTATAGGAGAATTCAATGCAGTTAAGATACATTTATTCTGTAAACCTGAGCTGGCCATACCCGATGTTAACATTGAGTGGAAAAAAACATGGGAAAATATATACAAATTACTTTCTGGAAATAGAGTGATATTGGAGCTACAACATTTTAGCATTAATTTTATAATTAATGCTCGTTCAACATTCAGGTCATTGCTGGGAGTAATAGAATGAAGACCCATCATTATATCCAATTATTCTGAACTAGTAATTCCTACTTTAATATTTCCACAGTCACCGAGTCATGGAGTCATAATGCCTGGAAACAGGCTCTTTGACCCATCGAGTCCACAGTAACAACTGAGCACCAATGTACATTAATCCTTTTTCTTAACTCCATGAAAACTCCCCTCTACTCCCTAATAAATTCTACCACACACCTATATCCAAAGGGTCAATTTACTCGTAGCCAATTTGCCTTCCAATCTGCATGCCATCGAGATGTAGGAGAAAACTGGAGCACCCAGATTAAATCCATGCCGTCACAAAGAGTTTGTGGAAACTCCTGAGGGTCAGAGATATGATTGAACCTGGCCCACTGTATTGTCAGCCAACAGCTCTGTTAGCTGCATTACTCAGTCACTCCTCCGTAACTCAATAAAGACAGATATACTTGATGTAAAAATCTACACTGTCATGTCTTGGTTTGCAACTTAACAGCAGAGGTGACAACACAAGTGAACATTTCCTTCACTGAAAAGACACTTGGTCAAAATCATAGGCTTCAAGTCTCATTCTCCAGACGAACACAAAATCTAAACACAAATTTATCTCCTCTCACACTGCCAACCCTCCTAGGAAGTGGGTAAGCTTACCAGGAATGTTGCACTCAGGAGCCTTTCCCACAGCACCATGATTTAACTGGTTGATCGGCAACCAGGCATTTTAACAGAGGTCCCGGCTTCAGCAATGACAATACGAGAGCAGGTTGCTCTTTCACACTGCCAGAAGGTAATTCGTCAGCTAACTCGGCTGGGCTCTGACACTTGCCCCCACCAAATATCAGAGCCCAGTTGAATTTAACTCGCCCTGCCAGGTTGGGATGTTTCACACCGGGCGATTGCCAGAAAATTACCTGGTTCAACCCATATGTAATTAGCAGTGTTAAAGACAGCAGGCATCATGATGGTCTACAATCATAGGAATCTTCATAGTTTTCTGCACCCGAGGCTTGGAATGTTCTATCATTGAGAACATTAAAAGCAGAAATCTTATACTTCATAGATATGAAAGCAGTTATTATTATAGGATAGACAAAGAAATCCTTTTTAATCTTGGTTTTCCAAACCTTGGAACATCCCAAAACACCTTCTAGCCAAAGTGTTCTTTGGGATATAGCCACAATTAGAATACAAGAAACACAGAAGCTAGTTTGCCCGCAAGCATGGACAAGTTGGACTGGGGCTGATTTCCGTGCTTTAAGTCTCTATTTCTCAAAGGAACAATACAACAGTGACTTTATTTCCTATCTCATTGATGCTGATCGGGGATACCTCCTTTCTTCTCTGAATGTGAGGTGTAGAATCTTCTTGGAGAGCTAATAACTTCTCCGCTTAACGTTCCACCAAGATGGAGGCACTCTTGATGTCTGTCCGTACTGCGGAGCAATACCCATGGATTTTGTTCTCGGATTTCTTTAGCAGTACTTTCTGACAAAATTATGAATACTACAAGTGGGCATTGGACAAACCAGAGTTAGAAGGTCAGTGATGATCAAACAGAACGGTGAAATAGAATAGTGAAGTCCCCAAGGGCAAAAAAGAATTTTCTTGCAATTTTTATGTCATCACCATGGTTTGAGGGGAGGAGTGTGTGCAGAGTGGTAATTAGCTGCTATATTTCACTGTGTTACAATAATTGCAAAATATTGACAAAGTTATTTATTACAAATTGATTTGTGGCATTTTAATGAACCTGGACTAGCACAATACAGATTTGGCTACCTTTTGCTTCAAGTTCCTGCTTACCAAACCAACAGAAAGACTGCCAAGAAACCGGTTCTTTAAGTCACGGAAAAAAGATTAAAACATTATTCTCTCTCCCCCACTCCAGTCTTTATCCACATGCATCCAATTTGCTGTTACTGAAACCAGCAGCCAAAACCAGCAAGGCCTGGGTTCGAGAGTCAAGTCAGAAACACATTGGAATGATCTGCACTGCGTTGAAGGAACTAACATCAATCCCAGGCAGACCAGGCTCCCAGCCAGAAACTCCCTGGCAAGGACTCCTAGTGGAGAACAGGATCGAGCCAACAGCACGCTAACAGGTGATTTCTGAGCCCCAGCACTGCCTACTATCTAAGCAGATACTTCAGAGATTGAATACAGGTGTTCAAAACATAATTTTCTTCCTTCGTACTCGCAATTCCTCTCTGACACCATGGTTGAAAATTTCAGGTTAATCTTACATGACTGCAAAAAATCTCTCTTAATTAATGGAGCAACTGAGTTTTTTTAAATGTTGGTACTGCCATAGGAGAAAAGTAATTTAAAAAATTAAAAATTCTACGATGTACAGTTGAACAGGAAAGTCTGCAAGTGCCATAAGTAAACATGCTGAAGAAACTCAGTGGCATCCATGGGAAGTTTACAGTTACCAACCTTTCATTCATCAGGTAACCCCCAGCACATTTATATTATGTACAAATCAACTGTATCATTGAATATCTTGCTTTTGGTGCTGTTGGTCAAGGTGGGCATTCATGCTCAAAACATCAGGAAAACTCACCGATCTCTTTCAGACATTTGCTGAACTGGCAAGCTCTACCTTGATTTAAAGTAATTCCTAAAGAATATAACATTTAGCAATGCAGAAATCCATCAATAATACACTAGAGGTTTGGACAGGGTTGTGCTCAACACTAGAACTGGATTTTGTATACGTAATTTCTGTTTGAGATATTGGGTACCACCACAGAGTCAGCATCACTACACCTCAGGGAGAAAAAAAATACCCTAGTTTCCCCAATTACCATGTGCAAAATGCCACTGTAAATTAAATAGGGAACTGGCTGAGGCTTTTTGAATGTTTGATTTAGTTGACATATCTCACTCTGGTGGACTGGGAAAATCTAAGGTCAAGCCCAAATCAAGGCATTCAGCACATAATCCAGGTCAATTATTCAACACATCTGTTGGACAGCAACCTTACTGGAAAAGATAGAATGACATTATTCATAATGTTGCTTTGGGCAAAACCGACCAACAATTCATTCCCTTAAATATCTTCCAGCAATAAAAGGGGGATAGAACAGATCTCAAGAAGGGTCATAGACCTGAAACATTTCCCAGATGCTGCCTGACGTGATGAATAATCCATCATGTTCTGCTTTTATTTCAGATGTCCAGCATTTGTAGTTTTATTTTCACTTTCATCTGCAGAAGACAAGTGCATGTGCATTGCCTGAAGGTTCCCACTGGGGGTGGGGGTGGGGTGGGGTGGGGTGCATGCACCACAGTCGAGAGGTGACAAAGAAGAAGAGAAATGGATGTAGCAAATAAATACATCTATCCATCCATAACATGTTGCTCTTCCCCATGAACCTTAGTGACTGTTCTATTACCATGTCATGGGTCTTTCTGAGTGAATGAGTTTGATTGAAGACATATTTTGGCAGCTGGTATTAACCAGATTACAAACGGCCATTTTTCTCATGAGCAAAACCTTCAGTGCAAGGTAACAATTGGCAGTATCCATACAGTTAGTATCCCAGGCCTGTGTGTGCAGGTACATGGGGTTGATGTTGTTTCAAGCTTCTTGTTAGTATTACTATAACAATTATAGTTTTCAGTATCAATTTTATGTAGATTTCTGAAATTCTTGGATACAACATGATTCCTGAGCCATTCCCCAAGCACAATTTTAAGATTCTCTTCGGTGAGATCAGAAGGAAGTGAGTAAACAAAGGAGTAGAATGGGAGGGTGCATGAAAGGAGAGTGTAGATTGATACACAACATTAACAGAAGGGAAATGAAATGGAGGGTCTGCGGAGTGGAGAGAAACTGAAGGACAGAGAGGTTCAGGATTGGGGAACACAAGGGTGTGTGTGTGTGTGTGTGTGTGTGTGTGTGTGTGTGTGTGTGTGTGTGTGTGTGTGTGTGTGTGTGTGTGTGTGTGTGTGTGTGTGTGTGTGTGTGTGTGTGTGTGTGTGTGTGTGTGTGTGTGTTTAAATTACTCTGTATGCATTGGCTTGCCCATGTCTCACTGTGCTTGTTATGGAGTGTGCAGATATGTCTAAGTCCATGTGCATGTTTCACATTATGTAGGTAAAACACAGGATTCTCTTGACACTGTGGTTAAGTGAGAAAAAAAACACAAATGTTGGAGAAACTCAGCAGGTCAAACGGTGCCTTTATGTAGCAAAGGGTAAAGATGTGTCGTCCTGTCCATCTTCAACTTTGTGAACATTACTATTTGCTTTAGCACGTCTATGTTCAAGTTCCTCTGAGTTAATCACGCTTTCTTGAAGAAATCCTCCAGACATACAAGGAATACTTGAGACTTCTCTCCCTATGACTGACCACCCTATCGCATCCCCATCGCATCATCGATCCTCCACAGCAATTGCTGACTAGATTCTGATGATGGTGATGCTCTACCCGAGCTGCTGCAATGGGAATGCCGCCGCTGGAGACCCGTGAAGAGTAGGAAGCGACAACACAGCGTTTCTCCGCAGGGTTTCACTGCCCAATCTAACTAATGATGGCTCTGTATAAGATTTGAAGGGTCTAGTAAAGGAGCCGACAATAGTTTATTTTAAAATCCCTCAATTGTGGAGTTTGGGACTAAGATGGCAGCAGCCTCGAGGGGGTTGCAGACTCCAAGAAACAAAGGACTGGCACAGGGCACCGGAAAATGGGGAGACCACCACCCATTTGTGAAAGAGAAGCAGGGGAGAAGACCCTACGAGATCAAACAAACAAATGAGAGTCTTGGGGTATGAAGAACACACAGGAAAAACTGACATTTTGTTAGAGTGTCCTACTAGTGAATCCAGTTGAATTATGAGTGTTTTCAATAAATGAATTCTATTTTTGATTAAATCCAATGAGAAAAGAACCACTGGAAGGCTGGACAATTGAAAGAAGCATAGAGAAGGTGTTTGGTATTTTATAGCAATGTCCTGATTATCTCAATCTTAAATGAAGATTTCTAAAAAGTAAAACAGGACAATTGCAAGAACTCCTCCCAAAAACATACAAGTTTACTGAGACCCAAATACAAGAGAAAAGGATAAACTCAGACCCCAACTGTTAAACCAACAGTCTTGTGTGGAAGTCAATGGTTAACTAGGAATCTTCCAGCTTACACTGCTATAGCTGATGTCACAGTACATTGCAATAAGATTCAGTGAAAGAAATTAATGGTGCATTTATAAAGTGCATTCCTTGATAGGACATTCCCATGCACCTGGTAAACACTTTTTTATTTATTTAAATATTTTATTTAATATAAAACCACAGCAAACATATCACAATATTTCAAACTTAATCCAAATACATGTAGTGTTTCATAAAAAAGAAAATAAAGAAATTCAAAAGAAAGAAAAACCTCCTATAAATCCCCCCCAACCCCCTACAAAGTAAAATAAGAAAAACAAAAAGATGGACAAGAAAACCACAACAGAAGATCTCACTTTCTGATATATTTAAACATACAAATATTCATAGAGACCTATAAGAGAAAGGGAATGTTTGGTATTAAAATTTAAATTAATCTCAACAGCTTGTAAATATGGGCTCCATATCTCTTAAATTATAAGTAATTTTCTCAAGTGGAATACAAGTCCAAACTTCTGTGAGCCATCTGTCCATTCCCAGATCAGTATCTGACTTCCAGGTTATAGCAATACATTTTATAGCTATTGCCAATGCAATTTGAACAAATTTTACTTGATACACATTTAGTTTAATTTAGATTTAACCCCTCTAGCATCTACTTTTAGTAAAATGAAGGAAAAGTTTAAGATAATGGAAAATACAAATTTTTGTTATTATCAAATTAAGAGGATTTTTTTGTGATATTTTTGGTCAAGATTTAGTATTACCAGCAGAGACAGAAGTAGAATTATTATTAAGTACTAGGGATGTAAAGAAATTCATTTCAAAGTTGTATAAATTATAAAAGAAGGCTCGGAAAGAAGGAGTTCATAAAATCAAGACATAAATGGGGGGTAGATTTAAATAAGCAAATAGATGGATTCAGATATGTAGAGAGAGTATGAAAAGTACAATAAATGTGAGATATTGGTTAGTTCAATGTAACTTTATTCATCAGTTATACTTAACACCATAAAAGTTACATAATATTAATTATATTTAGTCAGATTTTAATTTTAGATGTGAACAAGAAGTTGGTACTTTTTTGCATTCAACTTGGCAGTGTTCTACAATTAAACTTTTCTGGCTTGAAATAGGAAACTTATTAGAATGAATGACTAGAGTAAGATTCAAACAGGATCAAATG
This sequence comes from Narcine bancroftii, assembly GCF_036971445.1. Taxonomy (NCBI): domain Eukaryota; kingdom Metazoa; phylum Chordata; class Chondrichthyes; order Torpediniformes; family Narcinidae; genus Narcine; species Narcine bancroftii. Next base: position 334,020,139 of record NC_091470.1, on the reverse strand, counting down.
TTATTTTTACTGGGAGATACTAAGAGGGATTAAACTTAAATTAAAACTGATACACACTTCTTAAAGTTTATCTCTCTTTGTGGGAAATGTGGCAGACAATTTATACACTGCACAGCCGCTCAAAAATAAGGGTTTGGAACTTGAAAGCCTGGTCAAGATAATGATTGGGAGACATTTTGTTCTCCTTTGGAAGAGTCTCCAGGGCCATTTCACATTCATTTTGAGCACAGACAATGCTTTGGTATATCATTTCATGTAAAGGACAGTATTTCCACCAGTACAGAGCTAAATCAACTTAGAGACCCAAGTGTCCATCAGGGTGCAGTCTGGTTTTGGAACTCAAATTCCCGAGAATACAGAAGGCTCCAGTAGATGACAAATGGAGCCAGGCCCATCACAGGCTCTGACATCATCTCCACTGAGAAATCTAAATGAACATTGGTTCAAGAAGGCAACCAACATCACAAAGGACTCCTGCCACCTTGGCCACAATTTCTTCTCACTGCTACATTTGGGCAGAAGGTACAGAAGCTGAAAGACCTGGATCTCCAAATTCAAGAAGAATTTTTTTCCAACATTTACTATGCTCTTAAACCTACCCTTGCTACACTACTCAAGGAAGGCTCCAATAAAAGTCAATTTTTTTTGCACAAAAATAACTGAATATTTCTTATCTAGATTTTGGATTTATTGTCTATATTAATTCAAATAAATATACCATTATAGCTTTTTGCACAAAGTACCTGTTCAATAGTAGCAAGTAAAACTTTGGTGCATTGTATAATGCATATGACAATAAAGTCATCATCATTAACACTGAGTGGAAGCAACCGCTTTCTGATGCAGAGATGAGAAGGACTTTGAAAATGAAAAATCCCAAAGCAAAATCCATAAGAAAGCAAAGGAATTTTCCTGTTTAACTGGCCAATGTTCCCACCATCATCATAAAACAGATTTCATTCATTTACACTTTCTTGTTTATAGGGCGTTATGTCTAAATTGGCTGCATGCTTTCACTATAAAAACTGGGAATCAAAGTTACTTCATTGGTTGTAAAGTATTTAGACTGTCCCAAGGTTCTGAAGATAGCAAGTTATATGTATGTAAGATACAAATTATCAAACTGCGTACAGCTCGAAAGTTTGGAGCTTGCATGCTACAAATATATTGCTACTTCTGCAGAACACAGAAGGCCAGCAAAGACTGAGAAGCAAGGACTTCCACCTACTTAAAAAGAGGGTTTGGGTAATGGAAAGAGTGAGGGAGAAAGCCGAGCGAGCGAGAGAGCGAGCGAGCGAGCGAGAGAGCGAGCGAGAGAGAGAGAGCGAGAGAGAGAGAGCGAGAGAGAGAGAGCGAGAGAGAGAGAGCGAGAGAGAGAGAGCGAGAGAGAGAGAGCAAGAGAGAGAGAGCGAGAGAGAGAGAGCGAGAGAGAGAGAGCGAGAGAGAGAGAGCGAGAGCGAGAAAAAAGGATAAGAAAGATTGTTTAAAAGATGTGAAATCCAATCAAATGAAGTCTTGCTATAACTGGTGTAAAAATTCACCAAATGGAGGCGAGATCAAGGGTGGGGTCTATTGAGCACAGCAAAATCTTCATTTCATGTTCTGAACTAGTCTTCAGGGTTTGGCTCACTTGGAATCCAGACAGAGTCAACTATGGGGGAAACAGCAGGTTCAACCTACGTCAAAGCAAACAGACCTGTAGGATTCTGAGATGAATGAACAATAGTCATTAATGACCTTAGCAAAGATTCAGTTGGCAAGATTTATTTGTTTCATAACCAGAGGAGCAAATGTTGAAGATCTACAAGGAAGTCCCTGCAATTGATCAAAAGCCTCAAAGAAGAACAACTGAAAGACTGGTCCTCTGGTTACTGAAACAGAAAGACTCTCATTCCCACTTCCAGAGAAACTGTTGGAGCATTTATAGTGTTTCCCTGAGTAACAAAATAACTCGAATAAGAACTTCCACTAAGTCTACAGTGGCATCAAAACTTGGCTGATGATGACAGTTGGTGGCATTGGTTCAGGCAAGTATTGACATGAATTTGATAACGCCTTCCTGCTTCTGACCCTTCAACCAGGGTGATGTAGGAAATAATATACTTCAAGTAGTGTTTATCAAAAGTCGTTACTTTTAGAAAAGTGCCTGTCCCTAACTTCTGCCCTCGAAAGTACTGCCATTGCAGTAGATAGACATTATAATAGTCATTCGGCTCTTTTTCCCAAAGTACCAAACGGTGGGAGATTGTCATAAATGGGAGATTGTGGTTTTCGGCAGGTGCGCCTTGCATTCGACGCAAACCTTTTTTTTAAATATATCGTTGAGAACATTTGCTTTTGCTTTTCCAATTAAAAGCAATATGCTCATTTGTTTGACCTCGATATTGCAGACACAGCCAAATCATTTTATTTTACACCCAGTTCAGGCAAGCAGCGCGGCAGGATTAAATTTGTTCCTGGGGCAGGAGGAAATCAGACTTGCCCTATTTTATGTATTCATCGCGCAGATAACTGTACCAAAACGAATGGAAACACGATAGACCCTTTGGGTCATCACAAGGTCAATCATTAACTTTGAACAAACTCCGACCGTTTATTTCCATTTAGTTACTTTTGGATGTCACGTCTTCGGTCCACGCAGTAATTGCTCTAATTTGATTACCCTAATAATTTCCTATCTGTCCGAAATACTGAGGATATTATAGACTTCAGTTTTAAAGTAGTTCCCTTCGCATCCCATAGACGTACAACGCTCACTCTAAATCCAGATAAAGCAGAAAGCTGATGGAATATCGCAGAGGATTCCCAATCTTTTTCCCCCCTCCCTTTTTAAGAAATAAGATTCCAAAGTTTACTTTTGTCAACCAGCATGTGCTGGCTTGTGTTATTATAGCTGGTAACTGTAAAACTGCTTCCAAAATGCAAAGAGATTTGGTGGTCGCACTAAAAGGGAAGAGAGAGGAAAAAAAATACAGCAGAACTTGAAGCTGCAAAAAGATAAGTTCCAGACCAGGAGTCTAAGCCGAAGTTTGATGTAAACCGCGATCGACTATTTCATTTAAACACACTGTGCAGCCCGCCCAAAGCTTGGTTTACCCTTCTCATGTTTGGTACATTGAACAGATGTTTGAATCTTAGTTGCAAGGGCAAAAAAAAAAGTTAATCCATAGATCGTGATGTCTATTTTCAGGAATACGTGTGCAGCCCCCCAGCACAGCCCTGTCCTCGAATCTAGAGCGAGTCATTGAGCGATGACACGCGACATCGCGCAGTAATTCTTGGGAGAGACAAACAGTGTGGAAAAAAGAGACCGTGACGGGTTCAGGTCAAGCACGACAGACATTCTCACCTTCATTCTGGGCAACAAGTGTTCAACTCCCAATGTGCAAGCGTTCTGTACAAGAGGGATTAAAGACATATCAAAACATCTGAATAACACAGCAACCTGCAGTTGGACGTTCTGTGGAGATCCTGTTTTAATTTCCCAAACTGCGAACAGAGAGAGGCGCACCCAAACCATTTAAAACAAACTCGCTTTACACATTTCTTTTAGTCTGTTATAAGAAAGCAAAAGAAATCTGTCAAAGGGAACCGTCCTGGGAAAGTTGAAAACAGCTCTGGAAGTTTGGAAAAGTTTCGAAGATTTGTAAAATTACGTTTTTTAAAAGTTTTCAGGACGTACCCAAAATAGGCAGTGGTGTTGCCGATGGTCAGGAGGACTATAACAGCGAAGAGTTGCCATCCCAGAGAGCAGTGTCCATCCAGCATTTTGCTGTACCGGCTCGAAAGCTGACCATCTCGTTTCGTATTGAGGTTAGTTTCTGGTGAGTTTCGTGATCGCGCCGCCTTCTTATAGCGCAGACGGACTGATCGCCCAGATGCTAGCGCAGGCGCGCTGGCCGATCCGCCTCCCCGCTCAGCCAGCGAGCACCACAACAAGCTGGGGCAGGGTGGAGCTGGGATCAGAGCAAAAAAAAAGAAAACGGGTGGTGGAGGAGGGAGAGGGATGGGATGGGGCGGGGGGAGGGGGGGGTGAGTATCGTGCATAGTGCCTGACAGCTAGGGAGAGGAAGCCAGGGAGACGGAGAAAGAGAGACCGAGGAGGGACAGAAAGGAAGACAGAGAGAAAGAGAGTGGGACAGAAAGAGATAAAGAGAGAGAGAGAAGGGGGAATGGAGGGATAGATAGATGGAAAGACAGATAGATAAATAGAGAGAGAGAGAGATAGATAGACAAACAGATAGACAGACAGACAGATAGATAGATAGATAGATAGATAGATAGATAGATAGATAGATAGATAGATAGATAGATAGATAGATAGATAGATAGAAACATAAATGGATAGATGAGTGGTGATCAGCCCAGGAACCGTCACCTTGAGGAAAAGCAAGTTGTCAGATGTCGTGAGCCGAAATTGAGTCGAGCAGAGGATAAAGACGACAGGGAAAAAAAAACTGATTTGAAGCTGGAGTTGAGGGGAAGGGAAAGAGGTATGGCAGGGAAAAAAAAGGGAAAGCGAGAATTAGAGGAAGAGAAAGTCAGGCGAAGGGGGAAAGTTTGAGCGAGATTAGGAAGTAGGATCTTGAGGCTGCTTGAGTTCAATAGTGCCAAAAGTTAAGCGTGCTCTCATTTTTTTAAAAAAGGGGGAGAAATGGAGTGGGAGAGAATTGAACTTGGGGGGCGAGTGATGCTTTTTTTTGGAATTTGAGGGAGATGGTATCAGACAAGGAACGGGAAGCAGACGGAGAAAACTACAGTGGATGGGGGGTGGTGGTGGAATCCTTGGATCAGATGGAAGAGCTGGAGTCAGCGAACAAGATGCAATGACAGAATGTAGGCTGGAATCAGACGAGGAGTCGGAGTTAGCGGATGCAAGGACACAGACCTGGGAGATAGAATTTGAGAAGAGGGGGTAGGTAGAACAAGGCAGAACCAGACAAAAGGCAGTTGCTGAGATGCGTTAGAAGTCGACCACTGGAATCGACCAAGGAGCTGGGTGGAAATGTCGAGAGTGAATGACAGATAATGGAATGAATTTGATTAAGACTGAAATGAATGAGAGCCTCTGGACAAATAATGAATCCCGAAAAGGGGAGGGTGGAATGCTGCATTTGAAGAAATCAAATAAAATTATGGAGTGAATAATAGTTTTGCCATTGGTGGAAAAAATAATTGAAGTTTTCCGATTTCAGATTTATTGTCAGAGTTCATACATGCTCTGAGCGCTGCTGTGCCAAACATTCTGACGCAAAGTCCACAGACTGTACAACAGGCTTTAATTAGCTTAAACTTGTACACACCAGTCTTGGTATTTTTGTTGGCTCCACCTGTCTGGCTCACCAAAGGGGCGGGCTGGAGTCTTTATAAGGGCCGGTGATTGACAGCTGGCAGGTGGGGTCAGCCTCGCAGGTTGCCTACCTGCAGGTACAGTCATTGCCCCCTGCAGTAGGTTGGTAGGAGTGCAGCCAGTGTAGTGGTTGCATCACCATATGTGCTATCACATACAACCCTGAGATTTTTTTTCCACTTTTTGGTAGTGCAAAAAAGACTGTACACAGCATATATATGTAAGCAAATTTTTAAAATGTAAACAGATAATGAATGTAAACAAACTGGAGAGAGAAGAAAAAACTCAATAAAGTTCACAAGAATCCTTAAATGAGCCCCTGATTGAGTTTGTCATTGAGGAGTTTGATGGTGGAGGTAGCAGCTGTTCCTGAACCTGGTAGTGTAAGTCTTGTAGCACCTGTACTTCTTTCCTGATGGCAGCAGTAAGAACAGAGCGTGTGGTGGGTGGTGTGGGAGATCCTTGATGATGATGTCCTCCAATGGCAGCATTCTGTGTAGATGTTCTTGATAATGGGGAAGGTTTTTCCTGTGATTTCCTGTGCTGTGTCCTTTTGCAAGGCTTTACCAGACCATGATGCAGCTAGTCAGCACACTTTCCACCACACATCTGAAGAAATTTGCCAGGGTTTCTGGTGTCACACCAAACCTCCGCAAACTCTTGAAGAAGAAGAAGAAACACTGACATGCTTTATTCTCAATACAATTAGCGTTTTGGGTCCAGGAAAGATCATCCAAGATAGTGACTCCCAAGAACTTAAATTTGCTCAACTTCTCCAGATCTAATCCCCCAATTAGATGGTATAACTCTGGCTTTCCCTTCTTGAAGACAACAATCAGCTCCTTAGTTTTGGTGACATGGTGTAGTACAAAAGAGATAGTGAAATATTTAGTGAACAAACTGAAGCCTATGGATGTTTACTTTTAGTTCATTTGTCATGAAATTTCTTCTACAGTCAAATGAATGCATAAAAGAGTGAATATAAGATCATTGGAAAAGTGACCAAAGAAACATGGAATAAATACAATAATTATAACCTTATGACAAATATCCTTATGGCTAAACAAAACTTTCATAAAACTGGGGACTGAACTGAGCTTTTAAATTATATCCCTTTAGGCTTATGTAGGTTCTGCCTTTCTCCATCCCTATCCATACCTTTGTTAAATCCATACTGCTATCTACTTGCTGGTCTTGCATCTTCCAACCTCTGTCAACTTGAGCTCATCTAAAATGCTCCTGTCCATATCCCCACCTACACCCAGCCTTGCTCACCCCATCACCCTTACATTTTTAACTATATTGTTTCCTAGTTTGTCCAAAACTTAGTTTTAAAATTGTAATCCTTATTCAAATCTATTTTTTTTTTGACATGCATAAACACAGTGACCGTCTACTGTACGACAGTCTTTCAGAAGCTAACAATGTTCTTCCAGTTCTGGTCGCCTATGCTCTCTGATTTCCATATCTATAGCAGTTCCCTCTCCTTTAACCATCCAGTCCTAATCTGCCTAAAACTACTTTCCCTACACACCTCTTGTTTTTCATTTCCTCTCTGCTTTGAGAGCATGGCATCATATTTTGGCTAATAATTCTCTCATGAAGCATCTTTGGGTAGAATCCCTTCATGTTTTACTCTTTTCAGTTACAATTCCATATGTTGTCAATAGATAGCACACTAATAGGGTTCTCCATGATAATATTATTTCTTTAAAAATGTTATATTCAGGTAACTCATTAATGACAGAGTAAAACAGAATGAAAGCTTGAACAAGAAATAATAAAAAATCTTTCATTCCAGTGCATTACACTATCATGCTGTAGAAACTCAGCAGGTCATGCAGCATCTGTAAGAAGTAAAGGATAACCAAGGTTTCAATTCTGGGCCCTTTGTATATGCCAGATGAAGAGTTCAGCCCTAAAATGTATGTTACCCTTTACTTCTTGTGGATGCTGCATGGCCTGTGCATTGAACTCGACCCTAGCATTTGCTCACTTACTTATTTTACTGTCATTCTATTATCTTTCTCACAAAATGGAAGTATGCTCAATGAAAATAAATAGGATAACTAACTTTCAAGCTGCAGGTCACACTAACATAAATTGCCAGATATTTGTTGTTGCAATGACAAAACTCATTTTCCCTTGGAAAATAATGCCAAAGTTTCTTTTACATTCATCTGAGAGGGAACTTGTGGCTAATGCTTTGATATATTGCTTGCTTTAACTCCAATGTCAATTCTGCTCCTACTGATTACTGGAGAAATATTTCATTGGCTGTAAACTATCAATTAAAGTACATAGATCTATTGATCTGTTTTTAATAATGTTCTCTGAATACATCCCATCATTAACTAGACCATATGAAATAAGAGCTTGTTTATGGTACATCCTTATAAAACATTAGTTAGGTAACAGCTGGAATGCTAAATGTAGTTCTGGTTGCCACATTATAGGAAGGATCTGACTGCACTAGAGAGGGTGCAGAGGAGATTAACCTGGATGTTAAATAGAATGGAGTGTTTTGCTTCTGAAGAAACACTGAATAGGCTGAGTTTGTTTTTTTTTAAGTAAAGAAGGCTGAGAGGAGACAGGACTGAGGAACACAAAAAAGGCTCGGCATAAGCAGGGTGGATAGTGAAACATTTTTCACCATGGCAGTGGTTTCTATAACCAGAGGGCATAGGTTTAATGCAGGAGGTAAAACATTTTGAGTGGATTTGAGAAAAATGGAAATCTGCATCCCACTGCTTGAGGGATATTGGAGCTAGTGGTCTCACAATATTTTAGAAATATTTAGATGAGCATTTAAAATATCAATGCATAGATGGCAATTGACCTAGTACTGGAAGATAGAATTGGAATGGCGAACATGGACAAGATGAGCCAATGGACATGTTTCTGATCTGTGTGATTCATAACTCCGTACTCCACATGTTTCTCTTGGGTATCCTGAATATTCTGTTTACCTCTTCTATACATCTATATTCAAGGAAGATATGATTTCTTAAATGTTAAAACATTCATAAATATCTGTTACTCTTAGGGGCTGCAGATACTAGGATCTAGAGTATGAATCAAACTGCTGGAGGAATTCAACAGGTTAGGTGCAATCTGTGGGGGGAGGGGGCAAAGGATTGTCAATGTAGCAGGTTAAGATGTCACTTCAGGACTCAGCATTGAGTTTATGATCCTTCAGGAATACAAAGAACTACTGGTTGTAGAGTAGATCCAATGGAAGATGAAGAAGAAATTTTACCACTGTTCATATGGAAATGAAAGGCTGGAGGGGTTGGGAGAGTGGGAGAGAGAGACAGATAGACAGACAGAAGGTACCAACACAAGGTGGAGATGGTAGAGTGTAAGATACAGAGGGAAAACTAGTGAGAAGCAATGAATTGAATGCATATACCTGAGAACCTGGCTGGGACAGAACAGGGAGGCCTGAAATGGAGCTGGAAACCTTACTGGACCAGGTGGTGACAAACACAAGGACTGAGGAAGAACACACAGGTGCTGGAATCTTAAGCTAAATACTATCAGCGGGCCGAGCAGCATCAGTAGAAGAAGAAGAATGATCAATGCTTTTGGTCGAATCCCTTCATGTTTTACTCTTTTCAGTTACAATTCCATATATCGGTTCTCCATGTCAATATTATAATTCACTGAAGAACACCACTAACTGCAGGTATTGTCATTAATATGATATAAATTTTAAATCTATAATCTCTGCTGTAAAAATGAGGTCCTTTCTACATCATCTGGCTCTGACTCCAGACTGCTGTGACCCATCCCTCAGAACTGCAGCTCACAATAAGACCCAATACCTGCTGTTCCTATAGGCGGAAATGGAATCAAAGATATTACACTTTCTTTTGGCAAATATATACCCTTAAAGTTTGCTTTGATACAATACAAAACATACATTTGTTGACAAACACAGCACCAATATTACAATTTATCAACATGGTATCAATATTTCAACTTTAAATATTCTAACAGTAGTAAGCATCTCAATATCCAGTAACAAGAGTACTTGAAACTATTGGTTCCAAAGGTATGTTGGTCCAAAGCTTGGCAGCATGCAGGGAATGAGCCCCATTCTTTTGCCATAAACATCAATGTTTTATTGGAAATCACCAAGACATGGCCACTGGCTCTCAGGCAGTTTATATTTGCTTTGTGTGGTGTGTATGCATCCTATTTCAGATGTTGTTTCTTAGATGGAAGTCACAACATAAATATGGGGCAACCAGACTTTTCCTGCTGGTTTCCAGAGCTTAACATGGCCTCGGTCCTTGATTACAGAATCCAGGGATTTTGAGACAAAATATTGAAAGTTTTCCTTAACCATTATCCTGTGAGTGATTGGGTTTGGGTCTAAGCCATTTTCTCATGATAGGTTTAATGAGATCAACGGTTCCAATTTACAATTTATCTTCACTCATATATTCAATTTGCCAGTAAATCAACATGATGGTTTGTGTAGGGGTGACATGTTTAATGTCACGGTGCCAGCAACCCAGGTTCAAATCCAGCGCTGTTTGTACATGGATTTCTTCTGGGTGTTCCGGTTTCCTCCCATGTTGCCATGGGTTTGTAGGCTGATTGGGCACATGGGTGTATTTGGCTGACACGGTCTTGTAGGCCAGAAGGGCCTGTTACCATACTGCATCTCTAAACATTACGCTGATAGATCACACATGAAAGATACCCTGAATGATCAATTGAGACAGGCGACTCCCTCTTGACACTCATTGCTGTCTGTATCCACTGAGTTGTGTAACTCCAGATGGTCATCCACCCATTTATCCTAGTGGGAGGTTTTATCCTTTTGGGGGGATTGGACCTTATTAACACTAAGATGTTGCTGTGTGAGTTAGATTGCCTGAGAACATCTGTCTTAAAATTAATCTTGGAAAGCACTGAAATAGGGGCTCCCTCCCTCCTTCACTTCCAGAATCACAAGGAAAAAGAGGGAAGGAGTTGTGAGAAAGGAACAATCCATTTTGATTCTGTGGAATTGTATGGAGTGGGAACAATGTGTGTTCAGTTCAATTTAGCATAAAGTACTAAAATATGAAAAATGACAACATTTGTTGGTCATTAGACCATCTTTGAAAACAAAACAGGAGTAGAGTAATCTATTCAGCCCCTCTGGAGCTCGACTAGGAGTGGCTGTTGATTGGAACATTACCACAGAAGTAAAAGGCACAGCAGTAAGCCATTAGCCACCAGTATTAAGGCAGGAGGTCCAAAAGTGCAGCCTAATTTGCTTAAAACAGGAGTTGTAAAAGTCCAACTGTGAGAGGCATATTTAATTTTACATGTAAAGAGTGAATTCCATGAGGTGCCACTTGGATCAACACCTGTTTTTACTTTCAGCAGATTGTTTGAAGTTTGTGTTCGAAATGAAAATGAGATTGCAGGAGGCTGGGAAAGAAGTTTCCAGAGTAAAAACATGAAGTGATTTAATTTTCATAATGATTCCTTCATCCCATTAACTTTATGACCACTACAAATCCAAGCTCCTCCTTCTCCTGTCTCTTTTGAAAGTGCTGTCATGGATCAATTTCCACAGTGCAAAACTACTTTGATATTTCATTGCAGTGATTATTGTATATGATTTTGATTGGTAACGTGCCTGGCCAGAGGAGCTAGAAGACTGGAAGTTATGAGGTTTGGCAATGAAGGATCAATAATATAATTGACAATACATTGAGAAAACAATGAGCTGGTGGAACAACTGAGCAGCGAAACAGGAAAGTCTGCAAATGGTGTGATTGCAATAAAAACACAGAAACGCTGGAGGAACTCAGCAGGTCTTGCAGCATCCACAGGAGGTAAAAAAAATACATAACCGATGTTTCGGACCTGAGCCCTTCTTCTGAGTCAGCAGGCCTGGCAGCTTCCAAGGACTGAAATGTCAGCAATGTTTCAGGATGGGACCTATTATAGAGACCTATAGAGGGGTCACGACCCGGAACATTACTGACCATTGTTTGCTCAAGACTCCAGCATCTTTATGTTTCTCTAGGAGGTGGGCATTGGTATCAGATCTGATCTCATCACTATTGTTTCACTTGTCATCCAAGTTTGTTAAATGGGGAGGATCAGCAACATGCAATTAAACTATACAAAATAGTGATGGTCCAGGTGTTCCATGTTTCCTTCCCAAAACAGGGAGTCTCTGGAATGTGCTGCCACCTAGTGCAGCATTAGATGAATCTTCTTAAATTTTCAAAAAGACGTGATATCTTTCTTGGCTGGAGTGGGGATCACATCAAAAAGAGATATATTGTCATTTACTGTATGCATAATCAGTTAATCTTATGAATCACCTGAACAGATGGTGAGAAATATCCTGATTGCTCTTTCTCCCTTTTCATCACTGAATTTACTTTTCAATGTCTTTTAGGCCGACAGTGATTACAACTGGGGAAGGAAGCTATTCAGCATAATGAGTGCACGCCAATTCTCTGCTGAACAAGCCATTCAACCCCTTTCTCTCATTCAATTCCCATGACCCTGTTTGCTTACTTCTCTCACTGGCCTTTTAAATGTACATTTTAAATCATGGATGGTCTCTTCTTCCTATATAAAAGGAACTTCTTGATGTCCCTGATTACACTGGACAGTGAAGATTTTGCTTCCTGAACACTTTTGGGTGTCGTTTTTGGATTTTGGGCTGCTGGTCATGAAAAACATCTTAAAAGTTTCCTATGACAAACCATTTTTTAACATGCTTCAAGCATACAAAACCATAAAGTGCAACATGTCATTCATTTTCAGCATTTTCACTAGGACTTCTTCCCTGCTGATCTTTGTGCAGTCAATGACGATCACGGTGAAAGGTTTCACCAAGACATTACGACCTGGAAAAGTGGTATCAGGGCAACTGGAATCCATCAATGCTGGATGACTATTGTTGGACACTAGCACAAGAGGAATCAGAAACTGAGTACAAATGACAATCAGAAGTAAAACAGAAGTAAAAAGTTAATTTAATGTTCCTCCAACTTCCTACGTGATGCAGTAAACTAAAATTATCTACGTGTTCAGTTTGAAGTTGTTTATTAAAACCCCAATTTTTTTTCAGGAAGCAAATGCTTTGGAAAAATAAAATTGTTGTCCAATGTTATTTCTTGCCTAAAATTTATATTCCACAGCCAATGTGAGAGATCAGAAAGAAGACTTGTGTCTCGAATGTGGAGCGATCGGTAGTGCAAGGAATCTCCTGTAGCTGTTTCCCTCTGAAACATCTTTATTGGTTGGCTTACTTATTGCAAAGCATAGTCTTTCAGGGGCAAATGACAGCAGTAGTCAGATCAGTGGCACGGTGTACTGGGAAATGTGTCTGAAAACTGATGGAAGTTTCAGTGGGATAGCATTTCAGGAACAGTGATCATAACTTTACAAATGTTTAAATAGTCATAGATAAAAAAATAATCCTGGTTCTCAGGGAGAATGTACTAAACTGGGGTAAGGAAAATTAGAATATTATTAGGCAGGAGGTGGGAAGAGTAGATTCGGGGTATCTGTGATTGGATAAGTCCACATCTGATATTTGAGCGTGTTGTAAATTTAGTCAAGAAGATAAAGGAATTATTTATGTAAGGTTTAGGAAGCTGAAATTGGACAAGGAAGGATAAGCAAATGGGAAAAAAAAATCAGGGGATGGGGGGGGTTACAGAGAAACCTAAAGCATTTCATACATTAAAAACAAAAGGGTAGCTAGGAAGAGGTCAGGGCCATTAAGGACAAAGGAGGGAATGACCAATGCACCCTTTCCAGCAAAATCAGATACCCCTAGAGTGTGGCAACCAGATCTGCACACAATACTCCAATTAGTGAACTTGAAAACATCACAATTTTTATCTTCTATGCCCCGACTTATTCATCATCCTATCTACTTGTGTTTCCATTTTCATGGAAATATAGATTTTCTGTAGCAGTGTAATTTAATGTATAATATTGTCTTTTTTTAATGTACCTGTGAGTACAGGTAATTAAAAGTTTTAATGTGAAGTGTTACACTACAATGTACAGGTCCTGTAATGAATGAAAATAAGAAATTACATTGAGAATGCATAGGGCTTCTGTGCATATATGATTTATGGAGAATAAAGTTTATTTTTGCAAATATAATTGTAATGATCACATCATCTACCTGCTTCATGGGAGAGGCACAGAGGCTCAATAGCTGGTGCTCCAGTTACCAGCTCCAATGTTCACCTTCAGTGTGGAGTTTGTATGTTTCCTCTATTAATGCATTGTCAAATCAAGTCAAGTTTATTGTCATATGATTGCACAAGTACAACCTGACGAAGCAGCATTCTCCAGTCCTCAGTGCAAAACATGTAAACACACAACCAGACATAGCACACATACAGATGAACAATATATATGCGGGACAAGTATTCACATATTCAAATAAATACATAAATGCTGCTTTGTAAATATGAAAATTTTGGATGGTTAGTGTGAGCAGTTGCATCCTCACTGCCCATGGGAAGAAGCTGTTCCTCAGCCTGGTGTTGCTGGCTTTGACACTCCTGTATCACTTTCCTGATGGGAGCAGCAGAAAGATACCCTGTGCTGGGTGAAAGGGTTCTCAGTGATTTTGTGCACCCTCTTCAGACAATGATCCCAGTAGATCTCATTGATGGAGGGAAGGAAACTTCAGTGATCCTCTCTGCCACTCTTATGGTCTTGTGGATTAACCTCTGACGAATTTCTCTGCAGCAACCATACCATACTGTGAGGAAATAAGGATGCTCTTGATAGAGCTCCTATAGAAGGTTGACATCATGGTGGTCGGTAGCCTTACTCACCAGTCTTTTCAGGAAGTGCAGTCACTGTTGCACCTTCCTAACAAATGAGGAGATGTGGTGTGTCCACAATAGATCACTAATTAAGTGAACCCCAAGAAACTTGATGCTCTCTACTCTCTCAACTATAGATGTGTAGTGAAGGGTTATCATTCCTGGTCCTCCTGAAGTCCAGTATTGTCTCCTTTGTCTTGTCCACATTGAGACTCAGGTTGTAACTCTCACATCATATCATGAGATTTTCCACCTCTTCTCTGTAGTGCAACTCATCATTATTGCTGTTGAGGCCAACGATTGTTGTATCATCTGCAGACATAATGATCTCCCACATCCAAGGACATACAGCCCAAGTAAAGGAGAGTCAATGGATCTTGTTTATTTGGATTTTCAGAATGCCTTTGACAAGGTGCCACACATTGTGGCTGCTAAACAAGATAGGAGCCCATGGTATTAGAGAAAATGTGTGAACATGGATAGAAGATTTGCTGATTGGCAGCGGGGCAGAGTGAATCTTTTAGGTTGACTTCTGGTGACCAGTGTATTCCACAGGCCTTAGTATTGGGACCTCTTTTTTCACATTATTTGTCAATGATTTGGATGATGGAATTCATGGCTTTTTTGGCCAAATGTGAATACAATACAAAGATAGGAGAAGGACCAGGGAGTGATGAGGAACCATCTGCTCCTATGTCTTCGGGACTTATAAGTCTTATGGGGGATTAACTGGCTAAAGTAAATTTCCCCTGATGTAGAGGTAAATTGATTAGCTTATGATAGAGAATAGAGGGAAATAAATAGGGTGATAATCTGGGAGGATTGATGGAGTGAATTTCGTCCTTTATTGTAAGAAAATAGGAGAAAGTTAAACTCAATCCTACTGGATATAAACAAAGCCCTAAACTACTGCCTTCAAGTGACTGCTTATCCGCACTGTTTGGTCATCTTGGACATCTCAGCCGTCTAAATCTGGTTCTTATCTTCATTTGCCTTTGTTCCCCAGACGGCTTCCTCAGCAATCTCAAACACAGCAGGAAAGGATACATTAAGTGGAAAGGGTGTGGGAAAAGAGGTACAGGGATGTTACCAAGACTGGAAGGGTGGAGTTACAAGGGGAAGCTGAATAGAAATCAAACGCGATATGCTGGAGGAACTCAATAGGTTTTAGTTATGAGGAGAGATTAGTTCGGCTGGGTTTGTTTCTGTTCAAGGATATGAAGCGTATGAAGCGGGGGGGGGGTGGTGGAGGGGGGGGGAGGGGTGACCTGATGGACATGTATTAAATCATAAAAGGCATAAAAAGGGCAGGTTATCAGAATACTTTTCCCAGGAGTAGCAAAAGCAAGAGGTCGTAACTTTAAGATGAGAGGAAGAAGCTTTAAAGGAGATTTGAGGGAAAGTATTTTACTCAGATTGTATTTGATGTCTGAAACTTGATGGGAGGGGATGGGTGGCATTGAATAACATAAAATCTCCATATTTAACAGACATTTAGATAGGCACTTGAAAAGGGTATAGACCCATCGCAGGCAAATGGGATTAATGTAAATAGGCAAAAATATCAGTATAGATGTAATGGGCCAAAGAGCCTGTTTCTATACTGTACAATTCTATAATTCTATGACTGCAGATATTGGAAATCTGAAACCAAAAAAAAGGTTTGAAAACACTCAACAGGCAGGAAATCCATAGTGATAATTTCTGGGCAAAGACAGTTTATCAGAACTGTGGAAAAGTGGAAATACATTAGTATTGATTCCTCAGTAATTTGTTACTACAGGCAATTCAGAAGCACTGATGTGATGTTCCATTCCATAATTCTGGCTGCTCAGATAAATGTTAAAAGGTTCTATTATGGAAGCTCTGCTAATGCCCTGAACAATATTAATGGGTCGCATATTGCTGTCTGAAGTATCTTGCAATGTGACTGTTGAGTTTACCTATAAGTTGATTGTGAATACATCACGTTAAACCTTTGGGTCAGAAATGAATTGAAGAATCACGAGTCTGGGAACAGTTCAGGGTTATATAATAAAGAGAAGAGTGAAATATGACACGGCTGACACCGTGATTGAAGTAAAAACACAATTATGTAATAATGCAATAAAAACCTGAAATCCATATAATGTAAGTTTTGTCATTATAGTTTGAGAATTTGCCTTTAAATTGAAGAATTTAGAAATGAAAAACTGTTCCTTGTTAAAGTGACAGCACTTTTGGGGTGACACAGTTAGTGCAACACTGTTACAACGCCAGCGATCAGAACGGGGGTTCGAATGCCGCGCTCTCTGTAATGATTTTGTACATTCTCCCTGTGGCTGCTTGGGTTTTACCCGGGGCTCTGGTTTCCTCCCACTGTTCGAAACATACCGTGGGTGTAGGTTAATTGGGTGGCTGCATGTCTAAATTTAAAATTTAAATTTAAATTGATGATGAGACCAGTTAATCAAGCTTAAAACCCAGCCTTGAGGGAACGAACCCTGCTCTCGAATGTACAGTATGTTTAGTCCCACCTCGGTGAGATGGCAAGCTTCCACAAGGAAAATTATGGACCATAAGTACTTGCATTTTCAAAAATGGCAGTTCATTCTACATGCCAAAGTCATGGGTCAGGCTTAAACCAACAAATTTTTGACTCATTTCTAATGATGTTGTCATCATTTGAGATGCAAAATAGATGTAACTGATCATGTACTAAATTATTATCAGCACGGTACTGTGTTCAAACATTGCATGGTTCAGACAATAGGTGTTCCAAGTTGGAACCAGGTCTTCAAGCCATTTTTACCTTTGAGAGTAGCTACAGATGTGAATCAATTAATTTAGTTTTAGTAGGTTGTGGGTTCCAGACTGCTTCAGAAAAGTGAATGCATATCTTGGTTGTCATTTCAGAGCAGGATCCAGAGATTACTGCATGGGTTGAATGTGTTCCCTGACAGATGAGATAGGTAATTGAGTCCTGGATGCTTTCTCAGGTAAGTCCTTGGCAAATGAGTTCTCTTGGCCAACACATATCCCGCAACTAACATCTTATACAAATTTTCTAATCTTTTTGCCTTTGTTGGTGGTGTCTCTGAGCAATCTAACTGCTGAGTTTTCAACAATACCCAAGAGACTATACCACCAAAAAACACATAAGTGACTATAAAACACTTTAGACTGCCCTGAAGTCATGATAAGTGCCAAATAATGTAAGTATTTAGTTAAAATTAATGTGCATTCTATGCATCTACAATTTAGTCGGGTTACCTAGCAACAAATGCCCTGAACAACAAGTTTTGTGTATGCCAGCCCTAGCCTGATGGTAGAGTTTATTCAGTGACTCTGAGAGTGCCCCTGTCAGCATGTAATATTATTTGTAATCTTATGCAAAAACAGAACATTCGTCTAAAAAATTACCCTTGGTATTCTGAAGCAATCTTAAGGGTCAGATGGAAAAACATGCAGCAGGCCTGGATGTCATGAATCAGAATAATATCCATTCACTAAAGGAATGGAGTGAAATTAAAATCCCATTTGCCTTAATACTTGTGAAACATGGAATGAACTGTGTCACACTTCACCTCACTTGCTCATGTCCCTATCTGGCCTGCATTTGCAGTTCTAAGCCCCAGCCCAGTTCTCTCCATCATTATGCTAACTGCCTTGACTGTAGGCTTGCCAAGATTTCCCAGGAATCCACAGAATAGCCTCAAACCTTTAAAAGGAGCAGCTCATGCTGTCGTTAGGAAGAGGCCTAAGCCCACACTTTGAAGATTCCTGCTGAAAATCCAAGATAGTATGTGATTTCCTTTGCCATTTCCCCTTCCAGTGGGCCTATGCAGGCTAGTCTTGAGACCTTGACTTCATCCTTTTTTTTTAAATTTAGATTTAAATTTAATTTTTTTAAATTTTGATTAAAAAAAAACATTTACACATAATGCAATGTAACAGGCACTTCCAGCCCGTGCCACCCAATTAACCTACAACCCCAGTACATTTTGAAGGGTAGGAAGAAACTGGAGCACCCGAAGGCAACCCACAGAGACACAGTGAGAACCTACAAACTCCTTACAGATAATGCCAGATTTGAACCGGGTCACTGGCAGTTTAATGGTGTTCCCCTGCATAACAGAGTCTGGAGCACAGCCGGTTCATAGGTCGAGGGGCTAACTGGGCTCTTGGATCAGAAGCCTACAGATGAGCTACTCGGGCACCAGTTCATGCTCAGCTAGATTATCTGGAACAGATTGCAGCCTATATGCAGAGCTAAGATCAGATATGTTATTCTAGTGAGTATAGATCTGTCTTTAAATGTGACAAAGGAAATGTGACAAAGATCTGGGTGCTTGAGGTTTAAATAAAGCATGAACATCTTCAGAAATGGTTGGAACTGTGTATTTCCCTCTACACTACCCATAAAGGTTGAATAATCTGGACAGATGAAATATCATATTTTTGATGCTTGGGTAAGGTAGAAGAGATTTGTTCTACAAAAGTGCCAACAGTGGCCAGCTCAGTCGTTGCACTCTTAACTAGAAACTGGATCTGTGAATGACTGTAAAATAATGATTGTACTAACATTCCCTTTTGAGTTCTCCAACTGGAGACACGTTGATATAAACTCTGCCTCTGATGGATTATCTTAAAGTTTCCATTGAATGACAAGTGCTGAAAGTTCTCTATGCCTGAGCTTTGAATTTCAAAGAGTACAATTATGTTCACCATCAATCATTAATGGTACAATACACTTGCTTGTTATGACACTGGAGGCCATTCAGCCTATCAAGTCCATGTCAGCTCTCAGCAATGAACTTCCAACAGTCCAATTCCCCTCCATCTTTTCTCCCCTTTAGGTCTACTCTCTCATGTGCTCATTAACTTCTCACTTTGGTCCTTGTCTGCCTTTCTGCATCAACTGGTTTGCAATGGCCAATGAACCTACAGTACATCTTTGGAATATAGAAAGATATCAGAGCACCCCGATGAATTTACATGGTGATGCAGAGAATATAAAAGCTCCACACAGGCAGCCTTCATGGTCAGGATTAAACTAAACCACTCTGCCAACATGTTTCCGTTACTGGAATCATAAACCATCATATTATGTAAAATCTACCAGTGAATTACCTCCAGACCACATGACATGAGGACTTATTTATAATTTCTTTCCCCTTCTACATCCATTCTTGATCTATTTTTTTTTTTGATTGGTACTCCCATTTGAAGAGTCAAGTCAGTTCCAGAAGATATGAGGAACTTTGTCACTTTGTGCTGCCAATTCTTGAAGTACAATGGTGTGGTGGCTATAATTCTCCATGTGTTCTCTGCACATTTGCTGATTCAGTACACTACATTCAGAGGGCATTGGGCTATTTAAATACTGTTAAATTTATCAAGTCCATGTGCTTTACAGACCATATAGTATGATCACTTCTGTGTCTTACTGATTCTTACCAATTTCATCTCATTAGAGAGGGTCCTAAAATTTAGTTCCAATATGACTTAATTCATGCTCAGATTTGTATGTTTAAAAAAGCCATGGCATTCTTAGAAAATTGAATTTTATTTGGGCTTATGTAAATTATAATGGAAGGTAAGAATCAGAAGTCAGAGAATCAGAAAGGTAAAGCACAGAAGCTGGCCAATTGACATGGGATATGCTCAAGAGGTCAGAAATTTGCATGTTTATTTAAAAACTGTACTGATACAGAAAGACACATAAGATCATTGATCTGCCTTAATATGATGCCACTGATTCCAAGGTACAGTGATTGAAACTAACATGCAATTTCTACATATCTCCTAAAGTTGACAGTGGAATATTTCATAGCACTGCTTATAGGATATCAGGCGCTCAAACCTGAATGTTTGGATCACACGTTGGATTCTTTGGAAGAGGATGGTATCTGAGTCAAAATAATCAAGTGTTCATTTTTCAATAGCATTGACACTATGCAGTGTAGATCTATTCTTTGTTTCGCGTCATCATTTTTGTAAATTATCCGTGAAAATAATGCACAACTGCACTTGTAGATCTGCACAGTTTTATATTACTATTAAATGTTCCAATTTATGCTGTAGGCTTTCCGTGGTGTTTTTGCATCTTAATAAAGCAGTGAGTGGGAATATCATTCTTCCATCACATGTTGGATGATGTATATTCATAGATGTGACCAAAGTTGATGAGCTGCATGGATGGGGTGGGCTGAATGGCCTTTATTTATGCTGTTTGGGTCTATGACCTCATGAAATAAAAAGTAATATATACAAAATCATCTTTTCTCCATCTGGAATCTGCTATTTCCTGTGTATACAGAAACTGCTATTCTTCAATATATACAGGAATTGCTAATTATATTTTTTCTTTGGCTTGGCTTCGCGGACGAAGATTTATGGAGGGGGTAAAAAGTCCACGTCAGCTGCAGGCTCGTTTGTGGCTGACCAGTCCGATGCGGGACAGGCAGACACGATTGCAGCGGTTGCAAGGGAAAATTAGTTGGTTGGGGTTGGGTGTTGGGTTTTTCCTCCTTTGCCTTTTGTCAGTGAGGTGGGCTCTGCGGTCTTCTTCAAAGGAGGCTGCTGCCCGCCAAACTGTGAGGCGCCAAGATGCACGGTTTGAGGCGTTATCAGCCCACTGGCGGTGGTCAATGTGGCAGGCACCAAGAGATTTCTTTAGGCAGTCCTTGTACCTTTTCTTTGGTGCACCTCTGTCACGGTGGCCAGTGGAGAGCTCGCCATATAATACGATCTTGGGAAGGCGATGGTCCTCCATTCTGGAGACGTGACCCATCCAGCGCAGCTGGATCTTCAGCAGCGTGGACTCGATGCTGTCGACCTCTGCCATCTCGAGTACCTCGACGTTAGGGGTGTGAGCGCTCCAATGGATGTTGAGGATGGAGCGGAGACAACGCTGGTGGAAGCGTTCTAGGAGCCGTAGGTGGTGCCGGTAGAGGACCCATGATTCGGAGCCGAACAGGAGTGTGGGTATGACAACGGCTCTGTATACGCTTATCTTTGTGAGGTTTTTCACGAATAATTATATATAACATTAGCAAAGATTCATTGCTTTCTAAGGGCACTGTTATTCTACACATTGCCATTCCTGCAAGGAAAGCAGGAGAAGCTATTTCCTACAAAGTAAACATGGTTTCTCTTCCCTGTGGCACATATTAAGTTTACTATTTCCAATAGAATCTGCCGTTTCTATTTACAAAAATGCAGACAATGACGATTATATCCTACACAGTGCCTGATATTCCCTTTAATTTGCACAATGTCTTCCATACTACCATCTGGTTAGGTTTGACTCTGATGCCTTTGGCCTTTGGTTCTGAAGTAGAAGTTCAAAAATCTCAATGCCAGAAAGTCTGGATCAGCCGAGAATCTGGACTTTTAGAAAAATTTCAAACTTTTAAAATTTATCAGGCTTTTGTGTGTATGGTGCACGCATTAAGTGCCACAGAAACACAGCGGCAACCATGTGACCACAAGCAGTGTAGCCAATCACAGCCAAAATCGCAGAGACGAATAAATATTCACTTGTTTTTTGTACTTTTTATTTCATATGAAAATGCTTCTATAATAACTAAAAGTAAATAAATCATATTAAATAATTTCTGGTATTATTTGTATTTTCCCTTTACAATGTTAATTTTTAAACATGATTTCAAGCATTACATGCTCTTTATTTGTATTGAAAAAAAATTCTCTTTACATTTTTGTCAAGTGGTGACTTGATTTTTCTTTAAAACTGCTCATTTTGATAAATGAAGTATGCTGTATTTGCCAATAGATAAACTATCAAAATTTATCTGTTCATCTCTTAATCCTCCCTTAAATCTGAATTTTAAAAGTATTGTCTGAGAATCTGGAAAATCCAATTTCTACTCTGTAAGGTTTGTGTTTTTGTGTAACGGAAATGGATTGGAATTTTGTTTAATGTAAAGAGAGTGCGCTGTAACATTGGTACACAGAAAGTACGTTTTATTTTCAATATATTCACTGCATAATGAATTATTGCTGTGCTACCAAATCTGCTGTTGTTCTGATTGTTCAAGATTATCATTGTTTTGTAATATCACCAATAAATATCTTTTACGTCAGTTTATTTCTACTAAATGTATTTTTTTTACCAATTTATACCCAGTTGGACAAAAATACTCAAATATGATACACATGTGAAATCACCCAATAACAATGCTGAAAACCTTTAAAACGAAGTTCAGATTAAGTGGCATAATTCAGCGCAACAATTCCTTCCCTGGTGAAATAAAACAATTATTTCACAGCGCACCATAACCATGAGCAGAAGGGTTTCCTTTCTCAGCAGATTATAAGTGGTTTTCGATCGCACAATCGCACTGGGCATATGATCTCAACAAAGTGACCATGCACATTGAAAGGAAAATATTTTGAGTCTTTGATGCTGTCCTAAGGAGGGCAACCAGCTAATCCTTATTTAGCAGTTTGAGTAAGAAAAAGATAAACAAAACAAATCACATTATGAGTTATAAATATGAATTCAATTTTTTCAAACTCAGTATCAACAGAATTTTATGATTTAGAAAATAAACACCTAATGTTCTTGGCAAAAGTGCTTAAAAATAAACTATTTTGTTATTCAATTAATCAGATATAAGATTTTAGATGCTACGCGGGTCATTTATGACTCATTATCTTTCTTTATAATTTTACTCTAATATAATTAAATTATCTGATTTGTATCTTCTCCAACTTCTTAATATATATTTTTTTAACCGTCATATGGAGAATCTGGCAACACAGTTAGGTGAAGGGTTTGAGTTTTTCTCCTTTACTATTTTCTTCTTTCTTTTCTTTTTATTTTGTGTTATTAGAGGTTTTTTTTTACTTTAAAAAAAGCTATATACTATTTGGAATATGAATTATGGATAAGATTTACAATTTATGTATATTAGTGTTAAGCAGAATGTCTTATTTAGTTTGTGTAACTGCCCGTACCATCTTATTGAATTGTGCATTTTTTGTTTGTATATCGAAGTACTCGAGATGGCAGAGGCCGACAGCATCGAGTCCACGCTGCTGAAGATCCAGCTGCGCTGGGTGGGTCACGTCTCCAGAATGGAGGACCATCGCCTTCCCAAGATCGTGTTATATGGTGAGTTCTCCACTGGCCACCGTGACAGAGATGCACCAAAGAAAAGGTACAAGGACTGCCTAAAGAAATCTCTTGGTGCCTGCCACATTGACCACCGCCAGTGGGCTGATATCACCTCAAACCGTGCATCCTGGCGCCTCACAGTTCGGCGGGCAGCAACCTCCTTTGAAGAAGACCGCAGAGCCCACCTCACTGACAAAAGACAAAGGAGGAAAAACCCATCACCCAACCCCAATCAACCAATTTTCCCCTGCAACCGCTGCAACCGTGTCTGCCTGTCCAGCATCGGACTTGTCAGCCACAATCGAGCCTGCAGCTGACGTGGACATTTACCCCCTCCATAAATCTTCGTCCGCGAAGCCAAGCCAAAGAAGAGAAAGATTTGAAAAATAAGAAATAAAACTATGATTGATAAGTACCTTTTAGAGAATTATCTCTCCATATATATAGAAGCTGCTAAAGCAGGTACAACGTTGTGGGTCGAGTGTAATCCATCCCTACCATCAACTTCAATATTCAAATTCTGGAGTTGACTTTAATATGAGCAGAATCAAATTTTCAATGAACTTGTTATCTCCTACAAAATACCTGCCCTCTCCCCACTAATTCTGCACCCCCCCCCCCCCCCAAACCCTTCACTCACCACCCTTTCCTCTCAACCACCCAGATACTTACAAGGCATTTTGTATCATAGGGATTGGCTAATTCAATCTGTATAATGAACATAAACTCTGTTATTCTGTATTATACATGGCCTGGCATTCTGTACAGTGTGCATCCAGTCTATTAGCCTTTATAATAAATGGTGTCTGCTACATATGACATGGCAGCTGTGAAAGCTTTAAGTCTTGGAATGAAAACAGGCAGCACTGGAATGTGATGATGCTATTCAATGGTTGAGCCTGTTGCTCCATTGCATTAGATCATGATGAGCCTGTACATTACCTCCACTTACCTAACTTTGCTCTTTGTTCCTTGATGTCCTTACTTAATCGACTTGAACCTTCCAGATGACTCAGTTTCCAAGGCCCTCTGACTGACAGTTCCAGGTTTCCATTGTTTATGTTAAAGAGGGCTTCCTGGATTCCCTCTTCATTGGACCGGCTTCTAATTTAAAGATCCTGGTCTTTTGTTCTGGATTCCCCACCAGAGGAAATAGCTGCTCTGAATCCACCTTTAAAGACCTTCTGACTCCGAGGTGAAAGTGTTTCAAGAGAGCCAAGCTTAGACTGATCTGGAAGGTGTAAATGTGCTGAAAGGCTGTCAGCCCACAGCTGGTGCTCACTTTAACTGACTTCGAGCCATGGATTGACTTTGTTGAGTGTGCTGGGACTATGGAACAGGGCTAATTGGGGAGAATGTTATCCTTGGAGCAGGATTATAGATCAAGGGATGTTTTTATTGGATGCTGCAGTCGACATATTGAGTGTGAATGGGAAGTGACGTGCTTGATGGGAATGTTATGCTTAGGTCAGGTTCTGCATGGGGTTAAACGGACACTTGAAGTCATTCTCTGAGCAAATTGCAGGTGTCCTGACTCTCAACATCAACATCATGGGTCAAGCAGTGAGGTCTTCTGCTTTCATCCAATCTTTCATTTTTCTGTCAGTGGTCAGTGGTTCTGTCTCTGAGTCGGAAAGTTAGGGTCTAATTTTGAATGGAACACAAAATATCCAAGCGGTCAGGGCACAATTTTGAAGGTAAATGTCAGAGTCTTGGCCAATATTTATAACCTCAGACAACATCATTGTACAAGTTAGTTGATATCATTCCTATAATACACTAATGACAATTCAAAAATACATCATTGGTTGCAATGCTCAAAAGTGCTGGAGAAACTCAGCAGGTTACACAGCGTCCATCAGAAGTAAACGGCAGTCGGCACATCGAGCCTGAACCCTTCTTCAGCGTCAAAAATCAGGCAGATGACTGAATAAAAAGGTGGGAGGAGGGGAAGGGGGAAGTGGGAGGAACACAGCTCACAATTAAGAAGATACAGTTGAGATGGTAGAAGGGAAAGAAGCTGAGAAGTGATGGGAGAGAGAGAAGATGGCTTAGAACAATGATAGTGGAAGTGGACAGGGAGTTGCAGGAGGGAGACAGAGGAACATGGAAAGAGAGAGACCGGTGGGGGGGGGGGGGGTGGAATAATGGAAATTTGACAAATCCATATTGATGCAGAGACATAATTTAAGATGTTAGGAGGCCTCAACTTGGTCATGCATGAAGCAGTGGACAGCTGTGGCAATAGGGTGTGGAATTGTTGGCCACTGAGAGCTCCTTGCTGTTGCAGTGGACAGAGCAAAGGTGCTCAATGAAGTGATCTCCCAGGCTGCATCCTGTGTAAATTGAGAAGATGCTATATTAATGAAAACTATATTAAAATATGTTAGATCAATAGGTGTATTAAAGCAATACTAAAGGACACTATATGTAAACTGTATTAATAACTGTTATATTAATGGTAATTTCATTATTCACTGCTATATAAATGGTAACTTTATTATTCACTGCTACATTCGGTGCCAAAATAGAAATATTCAGTAAAACCCCTGTTATCCAGAATTCAAGCAACCAGCAACCAGAATCCATTATTAAGGATGTAATAGCGGAGCATATGACTAGCAGAGAAGGGATCGGACGGAGTCAACATGGATTTACAAAAGGTCAATCGTGCTTGATAAATCTATTGGAATTCTTTGAGATGGTGACAGGTAAAATAGATGGGGGAGAGCCAGTGGATGTGGTGTACCTGGACTTCCAAAAGGCCTTCGATAAGGTCCCGCATAAACGACTGGCTTCCAAAATCAAGGCTCATGGGATTGGGGGAAAAGTATTGATGTGGATTGAGAACTGGCTGGCAGGTAGAAGACAGAGAGTTGGGATAAATGGCTCATTTTCTGAGTGGCAGGTGGTGACCAGCGGGGTGCCACAGGGATCTGTCCTGGGACCCCAGCTGTTCACAATTTACATTAATGATCTGGATGAGGGGATTGGATGTAATATCTCCAAATTTGCAGATGACACTAAGCTAGGAGGGGTTGTGTGCACGGAAGAGGGGGTCAGGAAGCTCCAGTGTGATTTGGATAAATTGAGGGACTGGGCAGATACATGGCAAATGCACTACAATGTGGATAAATGTGAGGTTATCCACTTTGGTAATACAAACCGGAGGGCAGATTACTATTTGAATGGCAATAGATTAAGAGATGGGGAAGTGCGGAGAGACCTAGGGGTACTTGTACATCAGTCTCTGAAGGCGAGCATGCAGGTACAGCAGGCGGTTAAAAAGGCAAATGGTATGTTGGCCTTCATATCAAGAGGGTTTGAGTATAGGAACAAGGATACCTTACTGCAGCTGTACAGGGCCTTGGTGAGACCACACCTGGAGTATTGTGTGCAGTTTTGATCACCTTATCTAAGGAAGGATGTTCTTGCAATGGAGGGAGTGCAGAGGCGATTCACCAGGCTGATACCTGGAATGGCAGGAATGACTTATGAGGAAAGATTGCGCAAATTGGGATTGTACTCGCTGGAGTTTAGAAGATTGAGAGGGGATCTCATAGAGACATATAAAATTCTGGCAGGACTGGACAGAATGGATGCAGATGGGATGTTTCCAATGATGGGAAAATCCAGAACCCGGGGCCATGGTTTGAGGATAATAGGCAAACCATTTAGGACCGAGATGAGGAGGAATTTCTTTACCCAGAGGGTGGTGAATCTGTGGAATTCATTGCCACAGAGGGCAGTAGAGGCAGGTTCATTAAATATATTTAAGAGGGAATTAGATCTATTTCTTCAGTATAAGGGTATTAAAGGTTACGGAGAGAAGGCGGGGACGGGGTACTGAACTTTAAGATCAGCCATGATCTCGTTGAATGGCGGAGCAGGCTCGAAGGGTCGAATGACCTACTCCTGCTCCTATCTTCTATGTTTCTATGTTTCTAACCTCTAAGAAATCAGCAAAAAAATTGCAGAAAATAAATAGGTAAAAAACACGTGTTTAAAATTGGCATGTCTTGCTGTTAGTTCACCAATCATTTAACATACAATCTCAACCAACTGGAAAATTCGCTTAATCTGGCATCTACCATCCCCCATAGATCCCGGATACAAGGAGCTTTACTGTATTAGGAGATGCTATTTTAATAGGGAGTATTTTACTAAGTGAAGGAGTAATCAAAGCTATATTAATGCTTTGTTAATGGGAGCTTACTTAATTCAGTAAGAATGAGGTCAGGACAAATTCTGAATGAAGACATGAAGTTAATAAAAGAAGTCAATCAAAGAATCAATGGTCCTAGCATTATAATTCCTTTATTTCCATAAAAAGAAATCGAGACTTTTTTTTTACACATTCAGAAATAGAACTGAACACATTGGATGAAGAAATTCCTGAGTTAGATCTTTGGTCTGTGTTAATTTGGCTGGCCTCAGCAAGGATGTAAGGAGGAATACAACAAGAGGCCTCAGTGTCTTGGGGATTGGGAAATAAGCCAAGGCTTTTCTCATGGTCATGACCCAACGACCCTCAGGCAGAAAGTACGCACAGGAGAGGCGGTGGCTTCAGAGGCCCTCATAAAATAGTCCGCTCCTGTTCAATGCCTCAGCTTATGAATGAAAAATAGCAGCAGAGAATGAGATCCCCTTTCTTTGTGGAATCTCATCACAGAGTCAGTGTGTGGAGGTCGACTGCAAGAGGTAATAACAATCATCCTTTCTGATCTTTCTCCACTTCACTAAGTCAAATCCCAGATATTTCACTGCCTGGATACACTAAATGTTCTTGTCTAAGTAGATGCTGCAAGCAATTTTCAACCATCCAAGTGATCCCCTGATAGAAGGACTATTACAAATATGTGCTTTAAGCCATACAACTCTTGGGACACTTGCTAACATGTTCTGTCAACAGTGTTGCCCCAGGCAAGCGAATGGTAACAGAATGGGCCCATTCTGTGCTTGTGCCCAGTTCACTGCACCTGCTCTCTCCAAACAGTGAGTGGTTATGATCCTATGTGACGCTGCTGCCATCAAGTGGCAGAACCTGACCTTTCATGAGACTTTCTCGCATTTTCAGGTGTATGCCTTATTTTCAGCATACCTGAAGAAGGGTTCAGCCCAAAACATTAACTGCCTATTGCTTTCTATGGATGATACATGACCTGCTGAGTTTCTCCATTACTTCTGTCTGTTTTCTTGAGATCTGTTGCATCAGTAAGCAGTCTGAATGGTAGAGAAACACATGTTCCAGATACTGGAACCTTGTGGAAACAAAGAATTGCTGGAGTAACTCAGCAGGTCAGAAAGCATTCATGGGTAGAAATAGTCAGGTTGTGACCCTTTATTGAGACTACAGGGAAGGGGGTGATATTATACATACAAAAGTTGAGAGGAGCTAGGGGAGGAAGGCGCAATGAGGTGACAGGACAGAAGGTATG
Source organism: Narcine bancroftii (assembly GCF_036971445.1). NCBI lineage: Eukaryota > Metazoa > Chordata > Chondrichthyes > Torpediniformes > Narcinidae > Narcine > Narcine bancroftii. The sequence goes on along the minus strand of NC_091470.1, from coordinate 333,991,402 downwards.
AGAGGTGTAGAAATAAGTAGAGAAATAAATCATTAGGAAGGTGGTCATAAAAGTTAGAGGGGGGATTTTTATTTGGTGCCGTGAAGAAGATATTGGAAACTGTGGAATCAGTTGAGGGTAGAGTTATCTAAAATTAGAAAATCAATGTTCATGCCTTTAGGTTTAAGACTGTCCAGGAAGAATATGATGTTTTGTTCCTCAGGTTTACGTTTAAGCCTCAACCCGACAATGGCAGAGGCCAAGAACAGACATGTCCCTGTAGGAATGTTTTGGGGCATTGATGTCATCGGCTACTGAAAGCTCAAGTTCTAACCTACAAAAATAGTGCGCGTGTTGGGCAAAGCAATCAATCAGTCTGTGTTTGGACTGACCAGGATAGTGGAGCCTATAGTGAATACATCAAATGTAGAAGACCAGGTTGGACGAGGTGCATGGAAAGCTCTATCTCATCTGGAAGATCTGTTTGTGGCCTTGGATAGAGTAAGAGAGGAGGTGTAGGGACAAGTTGGATGCTGCTACATCCAACATATTATCCTCCAGTATTTCTGTCAAGTTCAGCACCATCCCACCTCCTGCCACATCTTTCCCTCTTCAGCCCTATCCACTTATCATAGAGATAAATCAATAGGCTCCCAAATCCGCTCTTTCATCCCAACCCACTCTTCCGTTCTCTAAGACACTTACCCTTGTAACCGTGGAAAGTGCAAGACTTGTACTCAGAATAGCCTCTTCGGTAACTGCTTCACTTAATATCTACACTTTGTTTGTGGGTCTAAACTTGTGGTTCCTGTAGCCAAATATTTAAACTTCCCCCATCGGTATGTTAGGATGAAGTCAAACATAAACTTGAGGAACAGCATCGTATCCCTCCAGGAAAGTCTTAAACCTAGCGGCATGAACATAGATTTCTCTAATTTTAGGTAACCCCAACTCCATTTGATTTCACTTTCTTCACCTCCTCTTGGAAACATGCATTTCCCCCTCTAACTTTTCTTTCCCCACCAATACTTTCTCCTGCTACCCATCTCTCCACATCTAACATCCCCTATCCTATTACCTCTCAGCTCTTGCCCAGATTCTTTCCTCTTTTATTATCACGGCCTGCTCTCAAGTCATTGTTTAGCAATAAGGAATCACCCTATAAGAGTAGAGATGATTATTTTTCCCCTTGTTGAACCATGAGCATTTGGGATTTTATTTTCATGTGGATTAGAAATGTCATCTTTGATTATATTTAAGGCAGTTAGATGGATTTTCAATGAAAGAATACCACAGGTGGATTAAAATGTCAAATTGGTGCTACGATTAGATCAGCCATCTTCTTGTTGAATGGTGGAGCAGGTTTAATGGTCAAGTGGACTACTCCTGTTTCTAATTGGTAGGCTTGGTGTCTTCAAATGGGTTAATCTCCCATGTGCCTCAAGCACATATCTTCCACATTACATGTAGTCAGCCTCTAAATGTGTTATGACACTAGCTCGATCACGGTTGATGACTTCCCTGACGATGAGGTATCAGACTATTTTCTCAATATCTGATTTTTGACCAGACTGCACATTCTTCCAGCCACTGGTGTTCACTGAGTTCCTGCAACCAAAGTGGAATCGGGTCACAGACTCTAGGTTTCTCACTAGTCATTGTTGCAGATAAAAGCAGCTCTCCAAAACATCAGTTCATGATTGGAATCCTAGCTGAGCTTCTTACATTATTTAAGAAGCATGTGAATTTTCTATTAATTAATTAATGTCAGAAATTACATTTAAATAAAGATAAACATTCTTATCTCAAGGTACCATTTTAATGGAGGTCAGAAACCCCATTAGAATGACTGAATGGAGCTGGGCTGCATGTGTGGGCTGGCACTGATATAACACTCAGGGAGACAGGCATGCCACACTTCCTCTCTCTCAGATCATCAGTTTAGAGAATGAATATCATTGGAAAGATGTGGATCAAATGCAACTATTATATTCATGCATTTGAATGAAACCTTAATCAGGTCATTTAATCTTTGCACTATAATCTTAGCAGGGGATTTCCAGGGACCTGAGGAAACATTTTTTTTTCACCAAGATGGTCATTGGAATTTGGATTGTACTCCCTGGGATGGTGATTTTTCTATAGATGCATCCTGACTTACTGAGTGTATTTCAAATTTTTCTGATTTTATTTCAGATTTCCAACATCTGCAGGGTTTTTTTTGTGATTTTCATATTACTTCCACTCTTCTGACTTAAAAGGTCATCACCTATTTGCCAATGCAAGAATGCCCCCTCCCAAACTACTAAAAATGATTATTATTTACTGACAGGCTTGATGCTGATTCATTGTCAGAATATTAGATGGAATAATTATCATTTGGAGTTTTTCTTGGCATCAAACTAGTTTTTTTTAATGACTACCATGAACGGTATGGCAGAGGGAATAATTGTGCATCTTCATTTCCAGGCTTCAATAGAATTCCATTGCTCCAAGATACTGCCACTTTGGTTGACTTTTCCCTACACTCCAGAAGATTGAACTTCAATATGGAGTACATGGTTAATGGCTGGATTCTTAGCAGTGAGGTTGAGCAGAGGGATGTTGGGGTTTGAGTCCATAGTTCCCTCAAAGTTTCTGCACAAGTTTATTGCGTGAACAAGAAGGCACATGGGGTGCTGGCCTTTATTAGACGGGATTAAGTTGAATAGCAACCAGGAAATGTTACAGATCTATAAAACATTTTTTTAAATTTAAATTTAGACATACAGCACGGTAATTGGCCCTTTCCCATGCTGTTGAATCACACCTAGTTAGCCTACAAATCCCCCAGTACATTTTGAAGGGTGGGAGGGTGGGAGCACCTGAAGTAAACCCATGCAAATATGAAGAGAACATACAAGCTCCTTATAGACAGCATGGGATTTGAACTCTGGTCCTGATTGCTGCGCTGTGACAGCGTTGTGCTAACCTCTACACTAACCATGCTGCCCTCTTGTTAGACCAAACTCAGAGTACTGTGTTAATTTCTGGTTGTGCCACTACATCAAGGATATAGAAGCTTAGGAGATGGTACAGAAGGGATTTACTAGGATACTGGCTAGAATGAAAAATGTGTTTTATAAGGAAAGATTGAGCAAGCTGGAGCTCTTCCCTTTGGAGTGACAGAAGATGGGAGGTGACATAATACGGATGTATAAGATTATGAAAGGCATGGATAGACTGGACAGCCAACACTTTTTCTGAAGGTGGAAATGGCAAATACCAGAGGAGATACATCTAAGGCAAGAAGAGAAAGTTTAGGGGATATGTTGGAGACTGTTCTTTTTTAAGCAGAGAGTGGTGGGAGTACATTGCCAGGGGCTGATACAGTAGGCACATTTAAAAGACTCAGATAAGAATATGGTTGTAAGGAAAATAGAGGTTCAGGGGCTGAGAAGGAAATGAGGGTTAGATTGTTGCTGGAATAGGTTTATATTGGACAGAGGACATTGCGCATTGAAGGGCTTCTACCATGATGTTCAGAACATGTTCTATGTTCTATCAATGCACATTGGCAGGGAGATTGGTATCAGGACATTTAGCCTGCTACTTGAAGACAGAGGTGGAAGGTGAGACTTGCAGAGATCCTTCTCCATTGACTCTCTTTGGAAAATATATTGCTGTGCATCTGAGAGAGAAGTAATGGGTGAGCTGCATATGTTTTAGTAAGGAAGCCTAAACAGAATATAATCTGAAATTGAAACTAGAACCACTGCTGCCAGAACCTGAACCTTGTTGTCAATAGGTAATTTCATGCCAGGCCTCCGCCTGGAGGCCGGCTACAAGTGCAGAGGGAAAATTTAAAACTTACCTTTCATAGACCAGCCCTAAAAGGCTGCCCCTGCATTGCATTCATATTGAGCGCACCTCCTAGCGCCTTCTGGATCTGATGGAGGCAGGGCAACTGGCACCGTAGCACCACCCGACATAAATACATTTCCAAGCAATGGCCGTCTTCCGTACCCATAATCTTCCATTCAGCTGGAAACCACTCTGCATTTCCCAGAACAGTTCCAGCTGCATGGGGAATTATGGGTAGGGAAGATGGCCATTGCTCTGCTGTGCTTTGAGTCGCTGAGAGCAGCCCCAAAAGCAAAAGCGGCCTGATGAGGCTATTACAGCCCACACCAGCCGCCCCCTGATGGCTCCCACCAGCCTCCACTGCCCTGACAGCTCCCATTAGCTCCAACTGCCCTGATGACTCCCACTGGCCCCTTCTGGCTGACAGCTTCCACCTGCCGTCCCTGCTTTAAGGGGGTCATGGAGGGAGAGGGATGAGTGGAGAGATGGGTCACAGGCTGTCATCAGCCCAACCCTAACCAGCCGCTGCAAGTGGCTGTATATTCAAGCCAGGCGGTGGAGCACAGCATTCCACCGATTATCCTTCCCCGTGAAGGGTTGGTTTCAGTGCCTTGGAGCCAACCACGGTGCATTCAGAAAGGTAAGTCTCTAGGCATAAGGGCGGAGAACCTGTGCCTTTACAGTCAGGCATTTTTCTTGCTTGTAAGGGCCTAGTGACTAATTAGCTACCCCTCACTGATTCTTGCACTGATGAAGCTGATGGATTTCTGCCAGTTGGCAGTTTTAAAGAACTTTATTTTCTGTACGTTAATGGAGAGATCAATAAGAGGAGGATCTCTGGGTTGGAAATATTCAGTAAAAGGTTACAAGTCATTATCAGAAAGGGTAACTAAACACTGAGAGGTTAGCAAATCGTACATCCTTTTGTTGCAATTTGCTTTTGGCCTTGTTTAGTGGAGGTTGTGAAATTGTGGTGTTACCTGCAGCAATAGTATGTATGTTGGCTTCTAGTTCTGGGGAAGAAAGAAGTAAGGAATGTAGGGCAAGCATGCCGCCATAGTTTATGGCCACATTTTTACTGACAAGTCTTAGACAGGGCTAGAAGTCATCAGATTTGCTGTTAACATGAAGTGAATCTGTGAATGTCTGCACACACCGCCTCTTGGCAGGAATCCACCACCTCCATCAGCACCAGAAATAAAAGTGAAATGTCATCGATTGAACAAGGATGAGCCCTGCTACTACAGAGCTAGCAGTGTAAACAGTGACACCGGGGTTACAAAGGACACTGTGCTCACTTCAAATCAGCTACTGCAGCTTTTGATTCCCTGAAAGATGGAAGCTCTGTCAGATGGATGTGAAAGATTTCATGGCATCATTTCAAAGAGGAAAGGAGTATCATTCCCTTGTCGATATTTATCACAAAGCCTATATCAGCAACAAAAAAAAAACCTGGTCCAATTCAACATCGTGTGTGTAAGATTTCTGTACTGTTTCTGACCTTTTAACAGTGCCAACAAATAGCTGTAAAGCATTTTGCAAAGTCCCAAATTTGAGAAATGCACATGAAAATGGACACACTTCGTGCAAGTTCTTACCTGAAGGAAAATTTCCTGTTGCTTCATCATCTTGTAAGTAATCAAGAATAATAATGGGTGGATCCATGTGATTCTCCAGTTACTTGGAACATTTCCAGTTCATAAATGAGGGGTTAATGGCATCCCTGTTGTTCGTTAGTGGTCTGTATTGCGTTTAGATGAAGATAATACCAGAACTTGTTGCTGGTCAGCAAGATGAATTCCACCACCAGCTTGTTTTTTTTTTAAAAATCAGCACTGAATGAGGATATTAGATGTAGGTAAAATTTGCGGCTTTGAAGCAAATCATTCATCAGGGCATGTTTTCATCAATTTTTATACCTGATCAGCATCCATAGACTATCAACGGGTTGACCAGCGTCAGTGGGAGAAAAAAAGAATGGTCATCATTTCGGGCTGCTAGTGACTTGATGAAAAAGGTTGAGAACTACTGGACTAAACACAATCTGCTGGAGGAACCTCAACAGATCAAACAGCATCAAGCTTTTTCTTTCCACTCACTATGCACTCACATAGGTTCTCTGATTAGTAAGGGATTGCTTAATATGGTATGTGGGTGGGAAGAAAAAGTTTGAACACCACTGTTTTAATCGTACCTAATTGACTCGTTATGTGCACGGTTTCACAACACCAAAGGAAATGGGGCAATGACAATTTTTCTCGAGCAAAATATTTCAGTAACAATTGGGTCTGGAGCAGTGGTTCTCAACCTTCCCTTCCCAGTCACACCTTAAGCAATCCCTTACTAATCACAGAGCACTTATGGCATAGAGATTATTAAAGTGACAAGTGAGTGGAAAGAAAAAAGGTTGAGAACCACTGGTTTAGCCCCAGATTCCAACATCTGCAGTCTCCTGTGTGTCTGCTCAGACTATCCCTCAGTATCAGTTCAACCTTCAACTGCTGCCTCCCTTATGTTTCTGCATTAGCTTCCATCTAAACCCTTCTCTGCCTTCACTGCAGCTGCTTCACTGTTTACTCTGAACGCCCCGTCACAAATGCTTCTTTCTCATTCCACTGCCGAACGTTTGATGTGTTCAAGAACAGAGACTGAGAGATGGTGTTAGATCTCTATGAGTCATAAAATAAACTAAACATCTGCTCATGGAACACTTAGATAGATCCTAAGGAAGATGAAAATTAAGGTGATCAAGCCAAAGGTGCTCCCTGTTGCTTACAACTGAGAATGGTGCCCAGCAAACAGTGACTTCCTCCTATTCCTCTGGTCCTGGTCTCCTTACATGAGGAAGGAAGTATAACTTTGGAGGCAGTCCAGAGAAGGTTAATCAGGTTGATTCCAGAGATGAGGGGTTTAGCCTGGGAGGAGAGATTGAGTCATCTGGGACTGTACTCACTGGAATTTAGAAGATTGAGAAGGGATCTTATAGAAATGTATAAAATTATGAAAGGCATAGATAAGATAGAGGTAGGTACATTATTTCCATTGGTGGGGAAGATTAGAACTAGGGGACATAGCCTCAAGACTCAGGGTAGTAGATTTAGGGGGGTCATGTGATGTCATGAGGAACACATGCACCCTACCGACTCCTGAGGGATTTACTAAAAAAATACATATTAAGAAAAGTTAAAGTTGATAAAAATGATTTTAAAGTTACTTTAAAGTGCTTATCAGAAAGAAAAAAAATGATGTCGCTGAAGAAAGAGAAATCTGTAAAGACTACAACAGAGGAAGAAGAGCGAACTTGGGCCTACCTCATCATCGAAGCAGGCCGCTGCTGTTGGATCCAGATCTGCCAGTGAGGGCCCTTCCGAACGACCATTCTCTGGAGTCTTCTCTGTGGTTCCCCGCAAAGATGGCGCTGCTGTTAAATCCAAAATTGCTTCACACAAAGGGTAGTGGAGCTATGGAATTCACTCCCCATAGAAGTAGTGGAGGCTACCTCAGCAAATATATTTAAGACAAGTTTGGACAGATTTTTACAAAGCAGGGGAATTAAGGAATATGGGAAAAAGCCAGGAAGGTGCATGAGCATAAAATCAGATCAGCTATGATCTCATTGAATGGCAGAGAAGGCTCGACGGTCCGGATAGCTGACTCCTGCTCCTCTTATGTTCTTAGCTGAGAGCACCACAGAAAGGAGCAGAATTTAATGCCTTTCCCTTGCTTCTCCAATGTGGTGGCATGGGGGTTGCTTCCTTGAGCAAGAGGACAGTTTAAATTCAAATGGCATGAAACCATGATAAATAATATAGTTCTATTACTGTTTCTACTTGTTAAGTGCTTGAGACTTTGATAGTGAGTCATGAATGGCCATGTTCAGTGAGACTAGCAATGCTCCACAAATATGACATTACATTACATATGCAGATTAGAGAGGCACAGATGGCGAGACCAGTCCTTATGAAGCATTGGTTTGACACACATGGGACCATACTGAGCCTTGAAAAGGCAGCTAGCACATACTCGCAGGATATCTGTGTGTAGCAGTAAGAAAAGACGTCACCCACATCTAACCTATGTAATAAGATCCTCAATCATTTATAGGTCTGTTGGTGGCTGATGGGAAGGAGAATCTGTTTCACTAAAATGAGATTTGTGAGGAGGTAGAAGTTTTGAAAACTTTCAGGCTATAGTTAACTTTTTAAGTATTACCTTCAGCAAAGCCTTGCATTGCTTACAACAGCCTTGTATCTTCTCCATCCCTCTGAGAAGATCATATGAGGAGAAGCCGCAGAGCATGGCAAGGGAGAGCAGGAAGAGAAAGAAGGAGAGCAGGAGGAGAGAGAAGGTGGAGAGAGAGAGAGAAAATGGGTTTTCAGAAAATATTTGCCTACATACATCTCAAAGAGGATCAATGTTTACTGAGATTCCCCTCCACTGAGAAGACACTAACAGATCTAGTGACCCAACCACCACCAGAGTGTAATGGATGGATTGGATTATCAGTATCTGTTGAGGAGACAGCAAGCCTTGTTTCTGTTCACCTCTGCATTTTTCTAAGATAGCATTGGGAACAAGGTGTCATTTATTGTTACTTTAAGAAGGCGAATGAGAGGCAAATAAATCTCTTTTCCCTCATGCAGGGAACAACAAGCGTTATGAATTGATCACTAGGAATGTAGACTTTGAGGGTGCAGAATGCCACCTGTATTGGAGAGCACTTCCGGAAAATGTAGATGAGTATCTCAATGATAAAAGATATCACCTCCTCAAAATATAGCCTGTCTGCGACCAAACATGAGGAAGATGATGCTCAGTCAACTTGTGAAGTGTGCAGGCCTTTCTTCTTTTGCCATGTAAATGTGTGGCTGCTTAGTTACAAGGGCTAACCAGCTTTTGATTTTACCGACTTTGTGCACATGAACACAAGATCACCAGTCTTTGCAGCATGAATCAAAAAAAGCCATTTGATTTGTTGTCTGCAACCACAGAACCTACCAAGCATACAATCTCAGCACTTATCAGACTCTGTGCAGCAAGGGAAGAAAGTGACATCAACTGTTTCATCAGGAGTAAGTGATTATGCTAGACCTGACATGAATCACAAATCGTCAGGAGATTGTTGCAGTTTATGTCTGTATGCAACCTGAGCAGACATCAGGCATGGACTAGTGAATGACTAGTGTTAGAGGAGATTTGGTATGTCATCGAAGACTCTTGAAAATATCTACAGGTGTACCATGGGGTGCATTCTGACTGGTGCATTACTGTCTGGTATGGAGGAGTCAACACCAGGACAAGAAATTAACTCCAAACATCACAGGCACCAGACTTCACTCTATCAAGAACATTTACAAGAAGCAGTGTCTTAAAAAAGTAGCCTCTATCCTCAAAGATTCCCACCACCCAGGCTATGTTCTCTTCACTCTGTTATCATCGGGGGAAAGGTACAGGAGCCTAAAGATGAGCACTCAGTGGCACAAGGACAGCTTCTTCCCCACTGCCATCAGATTCCTGAATGATCAATGAACCAAAATCAGTGCCTTAGTTTGACTTTTCATGCATTATTTTAATTTTGTTTGTAAGATAGTTTATATAAATGTTTCCATTGTGATGCTGCCACAAAGCAACAAATTTTGTGACATGTTCATGATAATAAATTCTGATTCTGTTAAGTTACAAATGTACCTTACAATGACCATCTTCAACAATATAGAATATGACTACTTCCATCTGAAAATCAATCCCTCTATACCACTGATGTAGCACCCATCAGTTAACAGAAAGGTAGTGTTGGTAGATGCATTTATTGTGCCGTAGATGAATGATAAAAGGTTGGGTATCCTTTAGCAATAACTTCATTCTTGCTTCTCAAAAGTTTATCACCTTCTCCAAGATCCAAAACAGGCATTCAATCAAATTCTCACTGCTTGCCTGGATGAGTACAGTTCATGGGATTGACACTGTTCAGGATAAGACAACTCATTAGATTGATATTCCCATTCATTGCCCTGAACAATCCTTCCATCACATGGCACAAAAACAATCAGTCTACAAAATACAAAGTTACAATCCATCAAGACTTCAGCAACATCTACCAAACATTGAATGATACTGCCTGAAAAGGCAAGGGCAGCATGGGAAATCCCACTACATGCAAGTTCAGCTGCAATCCTAGCCACAGATTCCGAGGAATTAATTGCAGGCTTCCTCTCAGCTGGCTTGTGACTGCTGCCTCTGTTTTACCCTACCTCTGCAAGTGGCTCGTTGTGATGAGTTACACCTGGGTGGGGTGTTGGCCATTTTTGAATGCTTGACAATACATGGAAGCTCTGAGATGTACTTTGAGATCTGAAGTAGTGAACATGTGTTGCCAAACACTGATCCAAAATGTACAGGGTTGTAAGCTAATTGGGTGAAATTTGGCAGCACAGGTCTCAATGGGTGGAATTGGCTTCTACCATGTTGTTTAAATAAAAATTATTATAAGATGGTTCTGATCCAATCAAGCATTCAAAAAAATTAGAAACAAGAAACAGTCAATTTACATCTTTCAAGTAAACACAGTCCCAGCCATATTCTGCTTTTCCTGGCAACAGCACATGTCAGAGACATCAATAGCCCTCGACACCACTCAGTTTAAGGCAAAATCAATCCAGGAAATAAACAGCTTTCAAGAGAAAATTTAACAGTACTCTTATGTCTAATGTTCCAAAGGCCTGCCAAAAGCAAATTGTGATGCATCATCTCCAACTTGGACTTTTAACTCTAAATTACTTCTCTCTATCAATGGCAAAATATCCTCTTTCATACATATGATCAAACAACTTCTTGTCACATGGCAAGTCCTTCCTGTCACATGACAAATCACCATAGCAAAAATGTTTTTTTGATTAACAACATTAGTTGCATATCTCGCAAAGTATCAATAAACTAAGCAGAATGAAAAACCATAATTTTAACTGGTGTCTTCTGTATCACATTGCAAAATGAGAAGCAAAATAGATCTATTCCACAATTCATTGAGATTGTGGATGACCTGTGGTTTGTGTTCTTACGTGTGTAGGGCATGTAAATATCAGGTTGGAGGCATCTTATTGAAGGAGGTTATTGTAAGGTATGTGATACTTTGTATGATGTCAAACAGTATGTGGAAATTGTGTTCCAATTAATGGATGATTTGATTTGATTTGATGTTGTCTTCACTGACCATGAGCATGTGTGAAGCCATTATATTATTTTGAAGACAGTGTTCGGACTGTTGGGCTTCACTCTTTGCATTGACCCAGTGTGAGACCTCCTCCCATGTAGATAGTTTCTCCTGAGCTTGTTCTGAATCCAAGTGGTATGGAAAATCAAATAAGGCTCTCAGAGCAGCACAACTCAGAAGACCAATAAACAGTTTGTTGCAACCCAATCGAACCCGCAACTTAGATTAAATAAACACAAGTACTATATATGATATTACAAACAATGTTACGTCAAATAACTGGAAGTATGATATAAATGGTTCAGTCTATTACACATAAAACTCTTGGATACCGCACTTTAAGGAACTGCTCACATCAATCATCTGAGACTCTCATATTTACAAAGCAAAATCTATTTATTTATTTATTTATCGATCTATTTATTTTTTTGTATTTCTGAACACTTGTCCTGCGCATGTATTGTTTGTCTGTATGTGTGTTATGTCTGGTTGTGTGTCTGAATGTCAGGTTGTACTTGTGCAATTAGATGACAATAAACTTAACATTTTGTGCTTGATACGCTATCAATAACTCAAACCATTAGAGTGATGGAACTATAGGCGTTTATTTACAATAAACTTGAAGGTCATCCTGTTCAGTGACCCAGGCTTTCTGGGGAGGGGTTGTGGTGTTGGAGCCTTTATAGAGGGTCAAGAAGGAGGAATCACGGGTCCAGCCACAGGATGGGGTGGAGCCAGATTACAGAGTGTCCAACAGTCCAACAGATTTTAGACTACTGATAAACTCTTAAAAAAAGAGGCCAGCCACTGCATTTGAGCACTGGAGAAACTCAGCAGCATCTGTGGAGGCACAGGGAGGCAAACGTCCCAAAGAAGTCTCACTCTGAAACATCAGCCATTCCCCTGTCTTCTGAGATGCTACCTGACTCACTAATCTCCTCCAGCAGTTTGTTTGTTGCTTCTATTTGAATGTACTCTCCATCTGCATACCCCATGTGGGACTGTTTGATATTCAGCCATTGGTACCACAAAGTTATTTTGACAAGAGGAAAAAGTTATTTCAGAATTTATCAGCAGTCTAAAATCTGTTTATGAATATTCCCGTTAATATTCACATCTGCACATGTCAGTTAAGGACAGAGCGATACACACCCCAGTCATCTTACTATTTATATATGATAAGATATGATGGGTACAGTTTGTCTTTAAAATAAGCAAATACTTCAGGATTTCCTTTCCAGATTTGAGTCCACAGGAAAAGTTCAGCTCAGTCATTGGGAGCCCATGGCAACTCAAGATAGAAATGTCAGTCAAACATTTGATCAATATTTGGTTCACCATCAGCTATGCATTCATGATGCAAGCACCTGTCAACACCCACTGCTGCTTGGGCTGGGACCAGGAGGGTTATTCAAAGCAGCACTTCGAAAAAATACCTTTTCTCCAGCAAGGGCTGTAACCACAAGGCACAATTTACCATTGGGCCTAATGCAGTAATCACTTTGCACCAAGATTCATGCTCCCATCTAATTTTGAAGGTCAATGTTTCAGCTGACATTTATGCTCTGTATTGACTTCCTGCAAGCCCAAACACTGTGAATTGACTCCCAGCCAACATCGGCAGTGAGAATCTCCTGTTGAGTTTCAACTGGTGCAAGTCATTCACTACTTAGACAATAAGCATTGTGACCCTAACTCCTCCCTAATGAAATGTGAGCATGAAGTTTGCACATATTCTGTGACGGGCTGAATGGCTGCAGAGTCATCACGCAGTTTATGACTTCTCTCCAGAATTGCTGGATGACGTGTTTCATACCTCCAGCATTTTCTGATTTGATTTCAGGTTTTCCAGGGCTGTCCAATTTTATCCTGTTTATTTTATCCTTCAGTGTTAAAGGGATTGCATTATCTCGTCTATTTTTTTCTTTCGATCACTCCTTTCCCTGGTTTTATCCAGCGCTTTGGCTAGTTTTCAAGTCTTTAAAATGCAGTTGTAAGATTTTTCTTTTGTAAAGTATTTTAACAGGTAAGAAGGTTATTATCTGAAGTTTGGTTTGTGACCTATGCCAAGTTTCCTCAGATTCCTAGCCAAAAGCAACAGGAGCTAACATATCAGGCCACTCATTCTGTTTGACAGCACACTTTTGAAATCTCAAAAAATGCACTTCCTTTATACAGATCTCACTAGGGACTGTCTTCTAACCCAACAGCAAGAAGGGCTGCCAAGGTTCTAGCTACATGCGGTGCTTCGCATAACACTTGAGCTACTCCTGGGAGTTTGGTCGCCTTTCCTTGGGGCCATGATAATGGAGCTGGTTCTTGGAAAGATTGTATGCTGAGTTTGGAACAATAGTTGGCCTTCTGGCGGTGCGTGGAGGCTTATTGTGCCAACCTTGTTTGAGCTGCTTCATGTCACAGGACACATTGTGATCAGCATGCAGTGGAAATTCGAGGAGTGGAGGATGGGTCTTGGGGCCAGGACCAGTACTCGAAGCCACATTCTTTCTCCCAGATTGTTTTTCTGTTTTGTGGTCTGCCTTTGCTTCTGTTTTGAAATCTATTACTGTTATTTGCTTCTTGCTTCTTTTTCATTCATTCAAAGATTCCAGAGCCCTGAGACATTCACCTCCAAGGCCTTCCCAGCCATTAGATTAAATAGCTGATCTATTGTATACACTAGCATATAGGAAGGACCTGAACGTTAAAAATATCACCCCAAAATCAGGGTTCATCTTATATGCCAAGTATAAAATCCAAACCTCAACTGTGAACTATCAACGCTTCCCCATGCCAAGTATAAATCCGAACCTTAAGTGCGAAGTCTCAGCACTCCCCTGCAGGATCCATCCACGCAGTCCGCTGGACATCAGCTTTACACAGGTGTTAAACAGTATGTTAAAGGAGCCAACAATGGCTTATTTTAAAGTTTGAAAATAAAATTTAAATTTGCTTTTAAAATGTTGTGAATTAAATGTATATTAAATGTGCCTAGCAGCATTACTCCACTGGTCAGCAGTAAATGCCAGACTTGGAGGGATCTTATACGGTGAGTATATCCCAAAAGCTATATATTAAGTGGAAATTCAGGTGGTCGTCTTATACAGAGTCCTCGTACACGACTGAAAATACAGTATATCCTAACAGTGCTTGTCACCTTTGAAGCATATTCTTTTATTTTCTGAGGAAACAGGTATCTATATTCGACTGTTGTTTACCTGAAGCATGAGAAAAGAATGATTTTGCTCATAGGTTGAGACAGAATTTTATTATTTAAAAACATTAATTTAGGGATACAGCGGGGTAACAGCCCTTCCAGCCCACAAGGTGCACCACCTAAATACACCCATGTGACCCATTAACCGACTAATCTTGTACGCCATTGGAATGTGGAAGAAATTAGAGGACTCCGGGAGAATGTACAAACTTCTGAGAGAGAGCATTGTATTTGTTTCAGAATCAGAATTTATTGTCATGAGCAAGTCATGAAATTTGGTGCTTTACAGCAGCGTCAGAGAGCGAACATTCATATAATAACCATCTGACAACATTACTATATCAAAAAAATAAAAATAGCATTGCACAAAAAGGAAGACAGTGTCTTTGGTTCATTGATCATTCAGGAATCTGATTGCAGCAGGGAAGAAGCTGTCCTTATGCCACTGAATGCTCATCTTTAGGCTCCTGTACCTTTTTCCCAATGGTAGCAGAGTGAAGAGGGCATGGCCTGGATGGTAGGAGTATTTGAGTATTTTTTAAGACACCACCTCATGGAGATGTCCTCGATGGAGTGAAGTCTGTTACCTGTGATGTCACCGGCCAAGTTAACAACACTCTGGAGTTTTTTCTTGATCTAAGAGTTGGTGCCTCCATACTAGGCAGTGGTACATCCATCCAGAATGCTCTCCATAGCACACTTATAGAAATTTACAAGAGTCTTCGGTGACATACCAGATCTCCTCAGATACCTCTCAAAGTAAAGTCGCTGGTGAGCCTTCTTTGCGATTGCATCAACATGGAGGCTTCAGGACCGATACAGCATTGTGCTAATCAGTACACTAAATTCAATTTGGGCATCTCCCACCAAATATTAAAGCTAAAAAAAATGGTAAATGGAAAACCTGAGATAATCTACATCATCTCCAATCAGGAGTGATTGGATCATGGTTTTGCTATGTGCCTGAAGTTAATAGTCTCTGATATGTCTGGTGGAGGCATTTGTGAAAATGCTTGGGAAATGTGACTCCATTCCATTGCTTATTTTCCAATCAGATTTCCTTCTGCCTTCCCCTCTTTGATTGCTCATTTAAGTTGCATTTCAAGTGTCAGCCTTTATCACTTGGCCAAATTGTTTTTTGCTGTCTCCTCTTTCTGATGGTGCTAAATGGTGATTCTTTTATCCATCTCCAAAGTTAAGTATACATATTCATTGGATTACTTTACTGACCAATGAATCTTACTGCCAGTATGCCAAGAAAATTTCTGCATCAAATCATTAAAACTTTGCAGGACATAAGCTATTTCTTTGGCCAATTACCCCTCCGCCAGCTATGAATAAACCATCCAATTATTGCAGAATTCCCATTCTTTCCACAGGAACTTCAAAACATTTCCTTTTGAGTCCTCCTTAAAGCTGACAGTTAAATATACTTCCACCATCTTTTTGTGTTTTTGAGATTATGAATATATTATTGCATTCAAAAAAATTTGAAACGTTAATAAAGCACTCAATGTTGCTTGAACTTTTTTTAAAGAAGCGTAAATGCTGTTTCATCGATTATGATCATTAAGCAATGCTTAATTGAAAATTATATCTGGACCTTTTACAAATTTCTCATTGTTTGCAACATAATGATCTCAGGACTTTTCTATTTGACAACAAGGTGGAGGTTGATAGCTTGATGTTAGGGAGTAAATAGGAGATTACTGATAAACTTTCCACAAGAAACCACTGGATTCCATTAATGAGCAATATAAATTGTTTAATCTTCTTGCCTTCTGCCATCACCTCGTGTGTTAAACAGATGATTCTTCCATTCTGGGTCATGGATTACAATGAAAGGTGATCAAACTGATAGATAGCAGTAAAATAAACAGTTGGTGGGGTTGTTAGAACCTTTAAACTTAAAAATGAAATGGGTAAGCTTAATGAGGGGAGAGACACTGGAGGGTGACATCTAATTTTAGCAAATACAAAAGGTGGAAACAAAGGAATTGTCCATGTCTTCTACAAGGCAGAGGTGGAGATTTGGGGACATGGAATGTGGAAAGCTTTTGTTTTCAGTACAAAGTAGGCAACCAGAAATTACCCAGGATTGCAATCTATTCAATCTTAGAGTCAGATAGTATGGAACATGCCCTTTGGCTCAATTCATCCATGCTGACCAAGTCGCATACTGGATTAGTCCCTTTGTCCTCTGTGACATTTATATTCTTCCAAGCCCTTCCTATCCATATATCTGTTTCAGATACAACTTTCCCTAAGTGAAAAGGTTGCCTCTCAGGTCTCTCTTAAGTCTTTTCCCTCTCATCTTATACTCTAGTTCTGGAATTGTTTACCACAGGACTTTAAAGTCACCCCTCAGTCTCCTACACTCTGTGAAATAAAGACTCAGCCTATCCAATCTCTTTCTATGAACGACACCCTCCAGTTTCCCAATATCTGCATCCCATACAATTTATTGATATTCTTCCTATAGCTATGTAAGCAGAACTGAACATAGAACTTCAAATGTGATCTCACCAATGCCTTGTACAGCAGTCTATTAAGGTCACAACCTTTGTACCCAGTACCTGCCTGACAAAGATGAATGTGCCAAGCACATTGTTATCCTGTCCACCTGATTTGTCATTTCCATGAAAGTAAGTCACTCTGTTCTACCCAACGCTCTTCTGGCCCTTGGCATTTACTAAGCAAGTTTTACCCTAGTTTGACTTACCAAAGTGCAGGCCCTCACACTTGTAGTGTTAAATCCCATTGGCCACTCCTGGCCTTCCTTCCCAACTAAATTGATTCATGATTCCAAGATTCAATATTTCTTTATTGTTATACAAAATTTGTCAACTTTTGCTTGGCATAAAGACACTCAGAGGTTCCATAGCCCACACCCCCACCAATAAGAGAAAGACAGGCAAGATTCCCTTCATAGACTCTGAGTGTCCATGGATTCATCTCCAGCATCCCCACAGTCTGTGAAGCTGGACAGCCTCAAGTTCAATCCATTGGGAAACCCAAGATCCCAGATCCAAACCTCCAACAGCATGCAAAACCCCTTTTGGAGCCCGTCTTACCCTTAGCGTCCCAATATTTGGTTCTGATTAGCCACTTTCCACCAGCCTGCAGCCTGTGTGGGTTGTCAGCCATTGAGCCCCTTGCTTGTCCACTGCTGTGGTCATTTTGGGAATAAATCTCTGTGGCTTCAAAAATACTTAAGCAAAACATTGTCTACCCCCTTTAACAGGCTTTCGGCAACATGACCGGGCAGTGGAACCCTACAGAGGAGCAGACAAATGCTATATATCTGCTCCCCAATCACCAGTGACGGTGCTGCCATTACTCTCCGACTGATCCAGATTCTGTTGTAAACTTAGATAACCTTCCTCACTGCCCACTACACCACTAATTTTGGTGTTATGTGCAAATGTACTTACTGGGGCCGCCGCCTCCCACTCTCTGCCCGGATCGGGGCCTCCCCCTGCCCCACTCGACCGAGGCCGGGGCCGCCGTCTCCCCCTTGCTCCTGCCCGGATCGAGGCCGCCGCCGTCTACCCTTCGCCCGGACCGGGGCCGGGGCCGCTGCTGCTCTCCCTGTGCCTGGACTGGGGCCGCCGCCTCCCACTCCCTGTCCGGACCGGGGCCTCCGCCTGCCTCTCTCGACCGAGGCCGGGGCCGCCGTCTCCCCCTTGCTCCTGCCCGTATCGGGGCCGCCGCCGTCTACCCTTCGCCCGGACCGGGGCCGGGGCCGCTGCTGCTCTCCCTGTGCCCGGACTAGGGCCGCCGCCTCCAACTCTCTGCCCGTATCGGGGCCTCCGCCTGCCTCACTCGACCGAGGCTGGGGCCGCCGTCTCCCCCTTGCTCCTGCCCGTATCGGGGCCGCCGCCGCCGTCTCGGCCCCGGTCCGGGCAGTATGGACCGACCTAGGAGGGGAGGCAGGCCCCTCCAGCCCGGGTAAGAAACCTGCATAGGAGAAGGCCACTCCGATATAAAACCTACGACCCAAGGACCTCGCTGCCACGTCCCAGCTTGCTTAGCCACGGCACACGAACCATGGGTGTAAAGGGTGGGGCCAGTACTGCGCGCACTGCACTCCACCTAAAAGCTCCTTTGCGCAGGCCCGAGGACAGGTCCACGTCCTCCCCCTCCACGTCCTCCCCCTCCACGTCCTCCCCCTCCACGTCCTCCCCCTCCACGTCCTCCCCCTCAAAAGATGCTCACAAACTCAAGCTAGCATGCTGGAACATCAGAACCATGCTAGACAAGGCTGACAGCCACCGACCTGAACGTCGGTCTGCCCTCATTGCACATGAACTCCTCAGACTTGACATTGACATAGCCGCTCTCAGTGAAGTCCGCCTGGCAGATGTAGGCAGCCTCCAAGAACGCGGCGCGGGCTACACACTCTACTGGTCTGGCAAGCCTTCGGATGAATGACGCCTATCTGGTGTAGGCTTCATGGTCAAGAGCTTCATTGCCTCCAAACTCGAAAACCTTCCGACAGGCCTCTCGGACCGAATCATGTCCATGCGACTCCCCCTTCAAAACAAGCGTCACATCACCCTCATCAGTGTCTATGCTCCAACCCTCCAGGCGGAACCAGCAGAAAAGGACAAATTCTACACCGACCTGCGCAACCTCATCCAACGCACCCCTACAGCCGACAAGGTTGTCATCCTGGGCGACTTCAACGCTCGTGTCGGCAAAGACTCAGAAACCTGGCCAGGAATCCTGGGCAAGCATGGCGTCGGCAAGTGCAACGACAATGGGCGCCTCCTGTTGGAGCTCTGCGCAGAACAGCGGCTTGTCATTACAAACACCCTTTTTCAGCAGAGGGACAGCCTTAAGACCACCTGGATGCATCCCCGATCCAAACACTGGCACCTCCTGGACTACATCCTGGTGCGAGAAAGTGACAAACGAGATGTGCTCCACACCAGGGTCATGCCTAGCGCGGAATGCCACACTGACCACCGGCTGGTTCGCTGCAAGCTCAACCTTCACTTCAAACCAAAGCCCAGGAACAATAAAGCCCCCAGAAAGAGGTTCAATGTTGGAAACCTGCAGTCAGACGAAGCGAGAGGAAACTTCCAGGCAAACCTCAAAGCAAAGCTCGACGATGCAACCCGCCTCACGGACCCGTCACCTGAAACCCTCTGGGATCAGTTGAAGACTACCATACTGCAATCCACTGAAGAGGTACTGGGCTTCTCCTCCAGGAAAAACAAGGACTGGTTTGACGAAAACAGCCAGGAAATCCAGGAGCTGCTGGCAAAGAAGCGAGCTGCCCACCAGGCTCACCTTACAAAGCCGTCCTGTCCAGAGAAGAAACAAGCCTTCCGTCGCGCATGCAGCCATCTTCAGCGCAAACTCCGGGAGATCCAAAATGAGTGGTGGACTAGCCTCGCCAAACGAACCAAGCTCTGCGCGGACATTGGCGACTTCAGGGGTTTCTACGAGGCTCTAAAGGCTGTGTACGGCCCCTCACCCCAAGTCCAAAGCCCGCTGCGCAGCTCAGACGGCAAAGTCCTCCTCAGCAACAAGATCTCCATCCTCAACCGATGGTCAGAACACTTCCAATCTCTTTTCAGTGCCAACCGCTCAGTCCAAGATTCCGCCCTGCTCCAGCTCCCTCAACAGCCCCTAAGGCTAGAGCTGGATGAGGTTCCCACCCTGGATGAGACATATAAGGCAATCGAACAACTGAAAAGTGGCAAAGCAGCAGGTATGGATGGAATCCCCCAGAAGTCTGGAAGGCTGGCGGCAAAACTCTGCATGCCAAACTGCATGAGTTTTTCAAGCTTTGTTGGGACCAAGGTAAACTGCCTCAGGATCTTCGTGATGCCACCATCATCACCCTGTACTAAAACAAAGGCGAGAAATCAGACTGCTCAAACTACAGGGGAATCACGTTGCTCTCCATTGCAGGCAAAATCTTCGCTAGGATTCTACTAAATAGAATAATACCTAGTGTCGCCGAGAATATTCTCCCAGAATCACAGTGCGGCTTTCGCGCAAACAGAGGAACTACTGACATGGTCTTTGCCCTCAGACAGCTCCAAGAAAAATGCAGAGAACAAAACAAAGGACTCTACATCACCTTTGTTGACCTCACCAAAGCCTTCGACACCGTGAGCAGGAAAGGGCTTTGGCAAATACTAGAGCGCATCGGATGTCCCCCAAAGTTCCTCAACATGATTATCCAACTGCACGAAAACCAACAAGGTCGGGTCAGATACAGCAATGAGCTCTCTGAACCCTTCTCCATTAACAATGGCGTGAAGCAAGGCTGTGTTCTGGCACCAACCCTCTTTTCAATCTTCTTCAGCATGATGCTGAACCAAGCCATGAAAGACCCCAACAATGAAGACGCTGTTTACATCCGGTACCGCACGGATGGCAGTCTCTTCAATCTGAGGCGCCTGCAAGCTCACACCAAGACACAAGAGAAACTTGTCCGTGAACTACTCTTTGCAGACGATGCCGCTTTAGTTGCCCATTCAGAGCCAGCTCTTCAGCGCTTGACGTCCTGCTTTGCGGAAACTGCCAAAATGTTTGGCCTGGAAGTCAGCCTGAAGAAAACTGAGGTCCTCCATCAGCCAGCTCCCCACCATGATTACCAGCCCCCCCACATCTCCATCGGGCACACAAAACTCAAAACGGTCAACCAGTTTACCTATCTCGGCTGCACCATTTCATAAGATGCAAAGATCGACAATGAGATAGACAATAGACTCGCCAAGGCAAATAGCGCCTTTGGAAGACTACACAAAAGAGTCTGGAAAAACAACCAACTGAAAAACCTCACAAAGATAAGCGTATGCAGAGCCGTTGTCATACCTACACTCCTGTTCGGCTCTGAATCATGGGTCCTCTACCGGCACCACCTACGGCTCCTAGAACGCTTTCACCAGCGTTGTCTCCGCTCCATCCTCAACATCCATTGGAGCGCTTACATCCCTAACGTCGAAGTACTCGAGATGGCAGAGGTCGACAGCATCGAGTCCACGCTGCTGAAGATCCAGCTGCGCTGGATGGGTCACGTCTCCAGAATGGAGGACCATCGCCTTCCCAAGATCGTATTATATGGCGAGCTCTCCACTGGCCACCGTGACAGAGGTGCACCAAAGAAAAGGTACAAGGACTGCCTAAAGAAATCTCTTGGTGCCTGCCACATTGACCACCGCCAGTGGGCTGATAACGCCTCAAACCGTGCATCTTGGCGCCTCACAGTTTGGCGGGCAGCAAGCTCCTTTGAAGAAGACCGCAGAGCCCACCTCACTGACAAAAGGCAAAGGAGGAAAAACCCAACACCCAACCCCAACCAACCAATTTTCCCCTGCAACCGCTGCAATCGTGTCTGCCTGTCCCGCATCGGACTTGTCAGCCACAAACGAGCCTTCAGCTGACGTGGACTTTTTACCCCCTCCATAAATCTTCGTCCGCGAAGCCAAGCCAAAGAAAGAAAGACTTACTGTGTTAACTACATTGCCAACCAAATTGTTCATTCAATATAGATAACAGACAAAATTTGATCCAGCACAGATCCTTGCCTCTAGTTTAAAAAAATAACTCCATGGTAAACCATTGTATGTATGTTTAACTGTCTGGACATTCCCCTTACCCGACTGTACCTGTGGCTCCTCCCACAGACCTAAATAAAGGTGACTGTCCCACAGCTCCCTCCCCAGTTCAGGACAGTCGACCAGCATGGACATGCCTCCATTCTATTGCTAATAAAAGCCCATCAGTTTTACATAGCTTCTATCTTTTGGAGTTATTGATGGTGCATTCATTTTATTAGCAATACATTTGATAACAGAGCAGATCCTAAAACCTAAGAAGTTGGAAATCTACCCGCAAAATCACCTGAAGTCTACAATAACTTTGAACTCTGGCTGCGTTGCTTCAAACTGTTCCTGCAGGCATTATCTACTATCATTGGATCAGAGAATGACAAGCTGCAGGTACAGGTACTGTACTCCTGGCTCAGGCCCCTGGTATATTCAATGATCAGGGACATCGAGTCACATCAAGAGGCAATGGACATCCTGAAAGGCCAGTACCTGAGGAAGGTAAACAAGATCTATGTGAGACACCTCCTGGCTGCCCAAAAACAGCAACCCAGGGAATTGAGCACTGAGTGCCTCAGGACCATGGGAACTCTTGGATACATCTGCGACTGCAAGGCAGTGATGGCTGCAGTGATCATGGAGGACCTGATTAAAGACGCTTCTGCCACAGGTATCAGGTCCAACTACATCCGGCAGAGACTGATGGAGTGAGGTGTGCTGGCAGGAACGCTAGAGGTAACCCTTCAGAATATGGAAGCCTACTTGGCCGACAACATGGCTGCTTCATAGTTTGCCCGGGCACCACCATCTTAGCTCATGGAGAGGCCACAAACCTTCAGATCGCTGCCACCGCCAGCGATCCAACCACAGCCCCTGTACTCTGCGAGCACCTAATATCACTACTGTCATGTCCCATTAGTGATACGATCACAGTCACTGTACTACAAGAGCACCCAAAGTGATACTTCCGTGACCTGAGCAAGCACTTGAGGAAATGCTGCACGGCAAAAGACACTGTTTGCTCTAATTGTGGGAAGAAAGGACATTGCGCAGAGTTGTGTAAATCCAAGTCACCCAAACCCAGGAGTGCCATGTGTGGGCCATGGGGGCTGCCATCTTGGAAATCCAGCAGCACCACATATGAGCCATGGAATCGCAATCTTGTATGGCATCTTGGACACCACAATTTTGGGACCGCACACCCGAACACTCCACCGCATCTACAGACAGCCATCCAATACTGGTCTCCATCATGCTGGATCAAGGTAGCCCACACCAACTTGCCAGATCGATGATAGACATAGGTTAATGGCCATGTGACGAGCTACCTGTTCAATAGTGGGAGCACGGAGAGCTTCATCCACCCCAATACAGTGCAGCATTATTCCCTCGCGATAAGGCCAGTAAGCCACATAAAGTTTTTTTGGCCATGAAATCCCATATGACTGATATTCGCGGCTACTGATTCTGACTGTGTGGAGCACAGACTACAAAGACTTTAAACTCCAGGTGATGCTACAGCTCTGTACTGCCATGGTACTGGAGCTGGACTTTTAAAAGTGTGGCGATGGAGCACAATGGGTCCCTTCCCACACCCCCCCGCCACATTGTCTGTCCACTGCACTCCACTAGCAAGAAACCCTTGGCCTCTTCCCCCATCATTTCCACCCAGCCACCCAAAGATTGCCCACTGTGCATGACCTGCGAGTTCTCAGCTCTCAAGATCACCCCTCCACCGATGCTCGCTAACCACACAACTAACTGTAAACCCATTGCCAACAAAAGTAGGCGGTACAGTGCTGGGGATAGGGTCTTTATTAGGTTGGAAGTGCAGCGGCTACTCAATGAGGGCATCATTAAGCCAGCACCAATCCCTGGAGAGCACAAGTGGTGGTGGTGAAGAATGGGGAGAAAAACAGAATGGTCATTGACTAAAGTCAGACCATTAAAAGATATACGCAGCTGGACGCATACCCTCTTCCCCACATATCCGATATGGTAAACCAAATCACTCAATATCGGGTTTTCTCCACCATTGATCTGAAGTCAGCATACCACCAGCTCCCCATCCACCCAGAGGACCATCAATCTACTGGTTTTGAGGCAGATGGCTACCTCTACTATTTACTGATGGTTCCCTTTGATGTCATTAATGGGATCTCGGTCTTCCTGTGGGAGATGGATCGAATGGTAGACCAGTATGAGCTGCAGGCCCCATTCCCGTATCTAGACAATGTCACAATTTGTGGCCATGACCTGCAGGATCATGATGCCAACCTGCAAAAATTCCTTCAGGCCCCAAACTCCTTAACCTGAAATTCAATACGGCTAAATGTGCATTTCACACAAACTGCCTTGCTTTCCTTGGCTGGATTTTGGAGAATAGAATAATTGGCCCTGATCCTGGTCGCATACGCCTGCTTTTAGAACTCCCCCTTCCCCACAGACTCAAACCCCCTGAATGATGACTGAGCGTCTTCTCCTATTATGCCCAGTGGGTCCCCAATTACGTTGCCAAAGCCAACCCCCTCATTAAAACTATCTCCTTTCCCCTGATGTCAGAGGCCCATGTGGCCTTCGGCCACATCAAAGCAGACGTAGATGAATCCACCCCATTCCAGGTGAAGGACAATGTGTCAGACTTCACTCTGGCTGCCAAGATGTGATGTTATTTAAAAAGGGCAGTGAGGACAAACCAGGGATTGGCAGACCAGTGAGCTCGAGGGAAGTAGAGGGAAAGATGTTAGGCAGGGATTGGTTGGAGGTAGTGACCATGGCCTTGTGCTTGGGAGATGGTGTTTTGTGGATCCAGATAGAGTTCTTTTAAGAGGTGAGCAAAAGGATTAATGAGGACAGAGTGATATATTTGTTGATATGGACTTCAGCAAGGACTTTGTCGTGGCAGGCAGGTTAGTTTGGAAAGTTAAATTACATGTGATCTGAGGTAAGTAGGTCAATTAGATTCAAAACTAAAGGGTTTGATGCACCATCAATAACGCCGAAAGACTAGACAATATGTAAAACTAATGGGCTTTTATTAGTGATAGAATGGAGGCATCTCTATGCTGGTCGACTGTTCTGAACTGGGAGGTGGCTGTGGGACAGTCACCTTTATTCTGGAGTCTGTGGGAGGAGCCACAGGTATAGTCAGCTAAGGGATGTGTCCAGACACTTAAACATACATACAGTGGTTTACCACATTCGCCCTGTCCTCATTAATCCTTTTGCTTACCTCTTAAAAGAACTTAAAAGGATTCACAAAACACCATCTCCCAAGCACAAGGCCATGGTCACTACCTCCAACCAATCCCTGCCTAACACCTTTCCCTCTACTTCCCTTGAGCTCACTGGTCTGCCAATCCCTGGTTTGTCCTCACTGCCCTTTTTAAATAACATCACATCTTTTCCAAATGCAAAATATTGTGAATACTTGAAATAACACAGAAAATTATAGAAATGCAAACCAGTTCAGTTACTGTCTGTAGAGAGAGAAAAGCTGTAAACATGTTGTGTAACATGTTGTGATTCATCAGATCAAGAGGCCTCTCTGTAGTAGGCAGCATACGACCTTACTGAAGAACCTGCCCATATACCTGGCCCAAATTGTGGGTTATCCTTTAACTCCCATGGATGATGCATTACCTGTTAGTTTCACTAGCACATTTGATATTTCCGTCAACCTCAGCATATGCAGACTTTCTTGTTTAACTCTCTGCAGGAGGTATAACTCAGGGAAGAAAAATAGTTATTAGAAATTGCCAAAAGTAAAAGGACTGTGTCATGTGAAACTGAAAAGAAAATGCTGGAAATGTTGATGATCTAAAATTGTTGAATTCAATGTTGAGTGCGGAAAGCTGATCTTTTTTTTTCCATTCCCTTTGAACAATGTTGACACAGCTAGGAGTGAAATCCAAGAAGGCCACAGAATCTTAATAAGCCTGACTCCAAACGAATTCAACCAATGCAGAGCTGCAATCAACAAAGCCAACAGGATATTGAATAATTCAGTGCAATAGTAGAATACAAGTTGGGGGCAACTAATCGTCAAAATGCATGGGCTTCGATCTGATCTGAACCTTGAACACCAGGTGCACTTGTGGAGAATTAAAAAAATAAAGTGCCAAAGCCAGAACAGAGGAGCAAAGCTCTAAACCACCAAGGCTTTTTTTTTTAATCTGATAAGATAATGTCTGTGTTGCGTTCTTAAGAAGATTTACACGAAGGAAAGGAAAAATATTACAGAAAATGAAATTAAACAGCAGGGTCTCAGGTTCAAAGCAATCCGCAGTAATTTCAGCACAAATATCAGGAAATTCTTCTTCAAGTGCAGAGAGGGATCAGTGTGTGGAATAAACTTTACTCAGAGCAGAGGCATCTAAAACTATGAAATCAGTTAAAAATCTATTGAATGCGAAAATCTGATCTCTCTGGATGAATGGTTTAAGATGGGTCAAATCGCTTTCCTCACATTTCAACAATCACAAAGAGCAAACGTAGAGGCCAAAGAAAACAAACTTGGTTCCCAACAAAACTTCCTGCCTTGACCATGGGGGGATGCTACAGTTCCTCTGGATACATCTCGTCTGAAGCAGTAGCTGAGAAAGGACTGTTGGGTGTGCAGAGAGAAGACAAGGTAGGTAGTTCGTTCCAAATATTTTTTTGGAAGAGGGAGGAGATACATTTCTATTCAAATCAGGGATTGCTTTTTATGTTTTTAATATGAGGATGATTGTTAAAAAAAAGAGAAATCACATTTAATCTCACAACAATACAAAAAGGTCATACGGTAAGTAATAGAGTTGACGGGAAAGCCAGAGGGATACAACCCAGTGATCATTGGGGGAATCAGAGAGGGTGAGCAAATTTTAAATTCTTGGGAGTCACTCTCTTGGAGAATCTTTCCTGGACCCAACACTAAATGGAATTGTGAAGAAAGCGCATCACCACCTCTACTTCCTCAGGCTTGGTATGACACCAGAAACACTGGCAAATTTCTACAGATGTGTGGTAGAAAGTGTGCTGACCAGCTGCTTCATGGTCTGATATGGGTCATCACGGTCCACCAATGCCCCTTAGCAAAAAAGCTCTGCAAAAGATAGTGGACACAGCCCAGGACATCACAGGTAAAACCCTCCCCACTATTGAGATCATAGGGAACGCTGCCTTCGAAGAGCAGCATCAATTATGAAGGGTTCGCCTCACCTAGCACATACACTGTTCTTGCTGGTGCCATCAGGAAAGATGTATAGGTGTCGTAAGACTCACACCACCAGGTTCAGGAACAGCTGCTACCCCTCCACCATCAGACTCCTCAGCAACAAACTAAATCAGGGACTCACTGATGGACTCCTACTTCTGCACTTCACTGATTTTTTTTTTATTCTGTCTGTATTGCAGTCAATTTGTTTATATTTATTTGTTTACATGTGTATATTATGTACAATTTTTTGTTGCACTACCAATAAGTAGCAATTCTGCTTCACCCGCAATGAGTCAGATTATAGAGAAAAGAAGGAAAACCATGTGAAATGGTACAAGTAACAACCTGATTCTCAATGTCAACAAGACAAATTAGATGATCGTGGACTTCAGGAGGACCAGAAATGACCACTCTCCACTACTCAACAACAATTCTGTAGTAGAGAATGTGGAGAGCACCAAGTTCCTTGAAGTTCATTTCATGAGTAACATTGTGGACACTCAACATCTTTTCACTTGCAACTGCACTTCCTGAGAGACTGAAATGGGCAAAGTTACTGGTCACCATTATATCAACCTTCTATAGAAACTCTATTGAGAGCATCCTGGCCGACTGCATCTCAGTGTGGTACGGTTTCTGCAGATAAATGAATCAGAAGTCAATCCACAGGACCATAAGAGTAGCAGAGAGGATCACTGAAGTCTTCATTCCCCCCCACCCCCCAATCCCCGCCATCATCATGATCTACTGGGATCGTTGTCTGAAGAGGGCATGCAAAATCATTGAGGACCCTTTCCACCCTACACACAGCATATTTCAGCTGCTCCTGTTGGGGACAAGATACAGGAATATCAGAGCCAGATCAAGGAACAACTTCTTCCCATGGGCAGTGAGAATGCTGAATGACCAAAGGAGCAGCTCACACTAACCGTCCGAGACTCTCATATGCACGAAACAATATTTATTTATTTATTTATAGATGAAATAGTTGTCCTCCATATGTATTATTTGTCTGTATGTGTGTTATGTCTAGTTGTGGGCCTGCATGCTTTACACCGAGGACCAGAGTTTGCTGTTCCATCGGGTTGTACTTGGGCGATCAAATGACAATAAACTTGATTTGACTTGCATAAAGGAAGATGGCTGTATTTTTTGGAGATCAGTCATCCCAGCCCTAAACATTACTACAGGAATTCCTCAGAGCATTGTCCTCGGCCCTTCTTAAATGCCAACTAAATATTATGACATAAAACTTCAGAAAAACAAACCATCTCCCCTTGATCTTCAGTGGTACTTTCACCCTTGAATTCTCCAATAACCACATCTGGAAGGATCCCATTCACCAGCCACTCAACTGGACTCAGCTCATAAATTCTGTTGCATCACTTCAGAGGTGTCCTGCATGACTGACTCATATCCTTACACCCGAGATCTTCCCATCAGATTCGATTCAAGCCTCAAGTCAAGAGCACATGCAAACAATGTCTTCATCCCTGTCAGCCACTGTAAATGAGTCCAACACCATCCAGGATAAAATTTGATTATTATCCATTTACCATCCTGAGGCTAGTATTTTGGTATAATTTTTTGGAATATATTGATATTCTGTTTATCAACATTCACTTCCATTTTGAGATTGCTGCATTTTCATGAATACCATTGATGTTATGTGAGCAGTTTAAACTTCACGCAGGTTCATTATTGCTCAAGGGGCAGGTGAGGGTAAGAGTTTTTTTCACTTTACATGGATTTCTGTAAGTTTGTGACAAGTGGCATACTGGTCATGAATTTAAGCTCACTTGCGATCCAAAAGACAATGATGAATGAATCCAAAATTTGGTCAGTTGCAGAGAGCAATAACTGATAAGTATTTTCTTTCTATCTGAAAGGTTGCTATCAGTGGGTTCAATAATCAGTTACTGCATTTTTATTTAATTTCTTAATGTTTAGACAAGTGATCAAGAAGCTTGCAAAAGTTACAAAAATGGTTGACAGGAAATACAAAAAGCTTCAACTTTGGGAAGATATGATCGGTCTGGTCAGATGTGCAGAAGAATGCTTTTGGGATGGTGCAACTAATTAAGGGAATGCATTATAAATGGAAGGACATTGAGAAGTGTGAAGAAACAGAATGATTTTGTTAGATTGGAATAGAGATATTATGTTTCATGATCTCAATTATTCATAAGTAGAGAATTGCAGGACTAGGTACAGTTCTGGTTCTTAAACAAACATAGATTAACTGTGACCTGCAGGAGTGTGGATCACTCAGGACATGAATAGGGCACCAGGCACCTCAACCTGCCCCACGACTCGATAGAGTCACAACTGATCTATGCTGGCCTCAACTCTTCTGTGCCCCTGCACTATAACCCTAAAATCCTCCATCTTTCAAATACTTACCCATCTTTATCTCAAATATATGTGATAATTTAACCTCCTTCTGTTTAAGGCAGAAAATTCCAAGGTCCATAACCCTCCAAGAGGCAAAACCTCCACGCATCTCAGTTTAAAATAATTAACTGCTTATTATGTTGTCATGCCCCATTATGACAGTCCCAAGTATTGGAAGGTGGAATCAGGTAAGGTAACACCTTTTATTCAACCAGCAAGGAATAATAGGTTTGAATGGCCACCTTCTGTGTTGGAAATTTTCAGTGAATCAAAGGTCCCTCCTTTGTGGTTTTCTGTTGTAAATATTGTCCTTAAATTAAATAATATACCAGTGGAGGACAATCTGCATTACATTGGTAGCAACATTTCTCATCATTCTCATGCCACCAAGGTTTGGTCTTGGTTATCTATTGAAAAAGGAATGTCTGTTTTGACATAGAGGCACTTTCCTAGATATTAAACCTTTCATACCAATTTCATTATCAATTTTGTTCCACAACTCAATCAAATGTTTCAAAATAGATGATTCCCTACTTCCAGTTTAACAGTTTAGAATTCAATTTATAAATAAAATCTTGGGGATCCATATCCCCTATTGCATTAAATTCAATAGAGGCCCAAGCTGGAATACTATCTAAAATAAACAATACATTTATAAATCTCAATTGAGCTACTTTATAATAATTCTTAAAATAAGGAAGACACAAACCCCCTAACTCATATTTCCAAGTCAATTTTTCCAAAGAGACCCTAGGCATTTTATCTTTCCATAAAAATGTTATAACCACTGTATTTAAATCCTTAAAAAATTGAAGGAATTGGAATTGAAATTGATTGAAAAAAATATTGAATTCTAGGAAATACATTAATTTTAACACAGTTTACTCTACCAATTAAAGAAATAGGTAAATTATTCCATTTTTAAAATCAGCAACCATTTATTAAGCAAGGATAAATAATTCAATTTATATATATATTTTAAAAAATCATTATCAATTCTAATGTCTAAATATTTGATACCTATGTCTGGCCACCTAAATTTTATGACTATTTTATAATCTGTATAAACTAAGGGCATAATCTCTCTTTTTTCCCCAATTAACTTTATAACCAAAGATTTCTCCATATTCTTTCACTCTAATCTGTAATTGTTAAAAAGAATGTGCCTAGACCTATCCTTCACAATAAATCACTTGAACTAATGGTTTGAAATGTACTGAGGGTGTAGGTAATTGGGTGTAAATTGGCCAGCACAGACTCGAGGGCCAAAATGGCCTGTTACCATGTTGTCTGTCTAAATTAAAAATTAAATTATGATCACTAGACCCAAAATATACCCCTACACATACCCCCTATACATACTTCTGTTACCCATCCCATCTTGTTCCCTAAAGGTAGATCCAGTATTGCATTATTTCTAGTTGGGATCTCTATACATTGATATAGAAAACTTCCCTGAACATATTTGACAAACTCCAAGCCATCCAGCCCTTTTACAGTATGGGAGTCCCAGTGAATATGAGGAAAATTAAAATCCCCTACTATCACAACCTTGTGTTTCCTACAACTGTCTGGTATCTCTCTAAAGATTTGCACCTCCAATTCTCATTGGATTATTGAGCAGTCTATAATACAACCCTATGGGTGTGGCTATACCTTTCCTATTCCTCAACTCCACCCATATAGCCTCCATAGATGATGCCCTCTGGTAGGACCTGCCTGAGCATAGCTGTGACATTTTCCCTGATGAGCAATGCCACTCCTCCCCCTTTAATTCTCCTGATTCTATTGGGTCTAAAGGAATGGAAGCCTGGAGCATTGAGCTGCCAGTCATGCCTCTACTGTAACCAAGTTTCACTAATGGCCACAATGTCACAATTCCATCCACCGATCCATGCTCTAAGCTCAACTGCCTTTCTGACAATACTCTTTTCATTGAAATAGATGCACTTCAGAAAATTTCCACCATCTACAACCTGTTGATTTCTAATAGTGCATTCAACATTATCTTTCCCCTCCTCCACACCTCTATCTGCTCTGGCACTCTGGTTCCCATCACCCTGAAAATCTAGTTTAAACCAACTGGAGCAGCATTAGCAAACCTTCCCACAAGGAACAGATGTCACCTTCCCCAGAAGAGAGCCTAATGATCTAGAAACCTGAAGCCCTCCCTCCTGCACCATGTCTTTAGGTTAGCGCAACACTGTTACAGTGCCAGCGATTGGGACTGGGGTTTGAATCCCACGCTGTCTGTAAGGAGTTTGCACATTCTCTGCGTATCTGCATGAGTTTTCCCCAGGGGCTTTGGTTTCCTCCCACCATTTGAAATGTACTGGGGTTGTAGGTTGATTGAGTGTTATTTGGCATCATGGGCTGAAATGGCCTGTTACCATACTGTATGTATGTATGTCTAAATTAAAAATTTAAATTTAAAAAGGAAGTGCTGGATCCTCTTAAAAACATTCAGGGACAGGATGAGATATATCCCAGGTTACTACAGGAAGAGGGGAAAGAGATTTCTGGGCATTGACAATGATTTTTTCATCCTCCCTGGCCCCAGTGGAGAATGGCAAATGTAGTCCCTTTGTTTAAAAAAGTTTATAGGGAGTATCCTGGGAACTACAGATGAGCGAGTCTTTCATCATTTGGTGGGAAAACTATCAGAGAGGATTCATAGGGACAGGATTTACATGGATTTAGAGAAGTATCATCTTCTCAGAGATAGTCAGCATGGCATGCCTCATGAGCCTAATTGAGTTTTTGAGGAAGTAACAGAAGAAATTGATGTAGGTAGGACAGTAGATGTGGTGAATATGGACTTTAGTAAGGCATGTGACAAGTCAGTCATAATCGAAGCAAAACACTAAAATCTGCACACCATAGTTGAAGTAAAAACATAATGCTGGAGAAACTCAGCAGGTCAAACAGTGTTATAACAAAGATAAAATTACATAACAACATTTTGGGCTTGAGCTGTTCATCAAGGTTTTTTTTCAGTCAGAATAGACTAATTCAGAAGGTCATGAGGCATGGGATCCATGGAACCAATTCCAAACTGGCTTGCCTATAGAAAGCAGAGATTAGTAGTTATTGGAACGTATTCATGAGGTCAGTGACTAGTGGAATTTTGCAGGGATCTTTTCTGGGACCTCTCCTCTTTGTGATTTTTATAAATAACCTCAATGAAGAAGTAGAGGGATGGATCAGTAAGTTTACAGATGGCACAAAGGTTGGAGGCATTTGGATAGTGTGGAAGGTTGTCATTAGTTACCACAGGATGCAGAGTTGTGCGGAAAAGTGGCAAATGGAGTTTGATCTGGATAAGTGGGTAGTGATGCATTTTGGAAGATCAAATGTGAATGAGGAGAACCTGCTTAATGGCAGGATTATTAAGAGTGTGGAAAAACAGAGGATCTTGGGATCAAAATCCATTGATCTCTCAAGGTTGTAGCACAGGTTGATACGGTATGCTGGCCTTCATTTCTCAGGGGGTTGAGCTCAGAGTCATGAGAAACTGTGCAGCTCTATAAATCTCTGGTTAGACCACACTTGGACTATTGAGTTCAGTTCTGATCGCTTTATTACAAAAAGAATGTGGAAGCTTTAGAGAGGATGTTGTTTGGATTGGACAACATGTCTTATGAGGTAAGCGTTAGGGCTTTTCTCTTTGGAGTGAAGAAGGATGAGCTGTCACTTAATAAATGTCTATAAGATTATAGGGTGGACAGCAGCACCTTCATCCTGGAACAATAATAATCACCCAGAGGACATCTGTATATGGTAAGATGGGGAAAGGTTTTGGGGAAGATGTCAGGTATATGTTTTTTACACAGAGTTTAGTGGGTGCCTGCAATGCATTGGCAGGATGGTAGTGGTGGCTGGTACATTAGGAACATTTAAAAGATCTTAGTCAGGCACAAGGATGTAAGAAAAATAGAGGGTATGGGTGTGAAGTAGGAAAGGTTTAGGTTGTTGAGTTGGTTTATTTAAGTAGGCACAATATTGTGGGTCGAAGAGCCTTTACTGTGCTGTAATGTTCTATCCAAACCAATCCACTGTAGCACAGGACTCCCCTTTAGCCCTCTTATCCTCTTCCTGTTAATGTCATCAGCAAAACTCCAAATTCTTTTCTTTATTCTTAAATTCATACAACTCAGCCATTACCCAGGTTGGCAGGTTTCCCATTATCACCACTCTCCAATTGAAAGTATGTCTTCTGAATTCTTTATTTTGATTTTTTGGGAACTGTCTTATATCAACAATTTCACCCACAAATGGAACCATGCTTTCTAACTTACTAAGTCTCCTCTTTTAAGTAGATAAGATACCACATTTCTATCCTTTCCTGCAAACCTATCGATCTGATATCAATTTTGTCAAACCTTATTTTACTCTCTCTATAGTCTTTAATTATGGTTACCAGAACTGAACACAGTACTTCAGTATGATCTAGCCAAGTGTTACCACAATTACTTTTATCTGCTTTACAACTTTTTTCCTTAAGATATAAGCCTGGTGCTTGGTTTGATTTTGTTATGGCCCAATTGATAGGTGGCATAATTCTTCAAGAAAGAGAAGGACACAACCCATTGCACAGGTACAGAAAAACTCCCTTTGTCTGGTTGAATAACCCCAAAAAGAGTTATGATATGAAATGATATATTTTTTTAAACCGAATAGATTTCTAAGGATGGACAAGACCAAAACAAGACCAAAACATATGTGCCAATGTAACAATATCAGATTTACATCAGTCACAAGTAGGGTTAACAGAAAAGATACAAGCCAACTTATCTTTGGACATATGAACACAATGTACCACTTTGAATTTGATTAATGAATGTTGGGCACATATTGAAGATGTAGTCACCAGTTTAAGAATCTTGTCCCATAGATCCTCCAATAAGGGGTCTTGCAAGTTCCTTTTCCCAAATCTGTGTAATCTTATCATAAAGTACTGAATGTGATTTCAATAATCTATCATATATAATTCCAATTAATCCTTTCTGATAAGAATTCAATTGAAAAATATTATCAACTGGATCTGGTGGATATACAAATGAAAAGTCTGGTAATCTGGTATTTAAGAAATTTCTAATCCGTAAATATCTAAAAAAATGTGTATTTGATAAGTCAGATTTACTTCCTAGCTGCTCAACAGACATTAAACAACCCTTCTTAAATAAATTTCCAAAAGAAGTAATATCTTTGATTTTCCATATAGAGAAGGATTGATCAATTATTGATGGTCGAAAAAAATAATGATGAGAGATAGAATAAGATAAATCAAAGTTTTTAAAATTAAAACATTTCCTAAATTGGAATCAAATTTGCAATATATGTTTGAGTATTGGATTAGATATATCCTTATTGATCTTGGAAAAACTAACTGGAAGAGAGGTACCTATTAAAAAAGCCATGGAATACTGCTGTATGGATTTCAATTCTAAATCACTCCATAATGGACAATCCAATTTGTCAGAATAAAAGATCCCAAGAAGTTAGATAATGAATATTAACAGCCCAGTAATAAAATATAAAATTAGATAGGGCCATACCTCCATCATTTTTCAATTTTTGTAAATTAAATTTACTAATTCTAGAATTTTTGTTCTTCCAAATAAATTAAAAAACTTTTGAGTCAATATTATATTAAAAAAAGAATCGGGTTGAAAACTGGAATAGTTTGAAATAGATATAAAACTTAGGTAATATTATAATTTTAACCGCATTAATATAACCTATTAAAGATAATGATAAAGGAGATAACCTAGAAAAAGACATTATCACGTACTGAATAGAAAAAAATTGAGTTATATAAATCTTTAAATCATTTAGTAATTTTAACCCCTAAGATGTGAAATTATCTCTGACATTCTTTAATGGAACTTCAGTGTAGATAAGGATCTGCATATTCATTGCAAAAAGTTCACTTTTATGAACGTTTAATTTATAACCAGAGAAAGAACTGAACTGAGAAAGGACAGATGACATAGCTGGGATGGATCTTTTTGGATCTGAAATATAAATTAATAGATCATCCGTGTACAAAAAAAACCTTATGAGTTACTCTATTTCTGACAATCCCTTGAACCTCATGGTTATCTCTAAGAGCTATTACCAGAGGTTCTAAAGCTAGATCAAATAGTACAGGGCTAAGAGGACAACCCTGTCTAGTTCTCCTAAACAATCTAAATAAGGAGGATTTGTTATTATTCATAACCACCATACTTAAGGGAGTACTATAAATCAATTTAATTCATGATATAAAGCCCATACCAAATTTAATTCTCCTTAATGTTTCAAATGTTCCACTCCACTCTGTCAAAAGCCTTTGCAGCATCTAGAGAAACTACACATTCTGGAATTATGTCCAAAGGAGAATAAATAATGTTCAATAATCTACAAATGTTAAAATGTGAATTACATACCTTTAGATATAACAGAGGGAAGGATATTTTGCAACCTACCAGCCAAAATCTTAGAAATAACTTTAAAATCTACATTCAGCAAAGAATTTTGCCTATAGGAACTACATTTAGTCAGATCTTTATCTTTTTTAGGAATCAATGAAATTGATGCTTCATAAAATGTTGCCAGTAAGGTCCCAGAAAAAAAAATGAAATTTCAAATACTCTACATAGTTGAGGGGCAAGTAAATTAGTAAATGATTTTTTAAATTGCACCGTAAAACCATCCGGACCTGGGGCCTTGCCAGATTGAATAGAAGAAATAGGTTGGAAAACTTCCAACTCTGAAATTGGAGCTTCCAACAAGTTTTGATCTTATGGTGATACTTTGGAAATATTCAACAGTTGCAAGAATCTATCCATTGAAATAGAATTATCAGGAAATTCAGATTTGTATAGATCTGAATAGAATTCCTGAAAAACTTTATTAATTTCAGCATGATCAAAACTAGTTTCCATCCTTCTTACATTTCTTTTTGATGTCACTTCCTTCAGTTGACCAGCTAAAAGCTAGATTTTTCTCCATGTACATAAAATTGAGATTTAAGTTTAACTGGTTGATTCTCCATAGGATAAGTTAATAATAAATAATGCTGAGTTTGAAGTTCTACTCTTTCCTTTTAAAGGTCCATATTAGGCATCACAGAAAATAATTTGTCGAACTCTTTTATTCTGTTAGTGAGTACTGTCAATTCACAGTATTGTCAATTCACAATACTGTCAATTTAGTATGTTTACTAAATCCAGAAGAATAAGAAATTATTTCTCCTCATAAAAGTGCTTTAAGTGCATCACAAATTACCAGATTGGGCATTCCTTCAGTTGAGTTTGTCTGAAAAAAGAAAGAGTTCTGATCTTTAATAAAGCTAATGAATTTCTCGCCCTGAAGCAGAGTGGAATTAAACTGCCATGATTGAACTCTGGAAGTGACACCAGAGATTTCAACGGAAAGCTTTAAAGATGCAGAATGATAAACAGCGATTGCATCATATTTACATTTCCCTATCGAAGGCACCAGTCATATATCAATTAAAAAATCTATTCTAGTGTATTTATGGTATATATGAGAAAGAAAATTCATTTTCCTTTGAATGTAAAAATCTCCATATATCAACTAAACCATAATCCAGCAGGAAAGAGTTAATATAACTAGCTGATTTATTTGAAAGCACCTGAATAATAAAAGACCTGTCAATCAAAGGATTTAAATAATAATTGAAATCTCCAACCATAATCAGCACGTATTCTTCCAAATTTGGTAAAGAATTAAAAAACCTTTTGAAAAAATTCAGGGCAGCAAATATTAGGAGCATATATTTTAACCATTATTATCTTCTTATTCCCAATGAACTTGTAACTATTAAAAATCTTCTAGCTACATCAGATATTATATTAAAGTGAACAAATAGTACCTTGGAATCAATAAAAATTGAGACCAAATTACTCTCAAAGAAAGCGGATAGCCCCATTCTAGAGCATGTACTCCAGGCATGGAAAAGAGCAAAACAATGTATTGGATGGATGTGGGGATATCCCCAAAATGCCCTTGCCCTGAATAATTTAATACCCTTAACTCTGGATAATAAAATCCTGGATACCTGGTGCCAGAAAGGGATTAGGAGTATTGAGGATTTTTACAAAAGGGGGCATCTTATGTCATTTGAGCAGTTGAGAAACAAATACAATTTGTCCAACAGAACATTCTTCTGCTATCTGCAATTAAGATCTTTCTTAAGGTAAAATTTGGACCATCTTTGACCCTACCTGAAAGTAGTGACTTGGAGATTCTAATTCAAAAGGGGAATGTATGTAAATTTATTTCTAAGACGCATTACATAATTCAAAGTGAGACTCCAAAGGCAGGCTTACACTGGTCGATGAAGAGTGGTGGCAAAACTTGTCTAGACAATGTGACAGGAGTTGACAATGCCAGATATAGGTTGGTGCAGTACAATTTATTGCACCCGTTGTACCTCATGCCACAAAAATTACACAAATCAAAGCCTGA
Source organism: Narcine bancroftii (assembly GCF_036971445.1). Classification (NCBI taxonomy): domain Eukaryota; kingdom Metazoa; phylum Chordata; class Chondrichthyes; order Torpediniformes; family Narcinidae; genus Narcine; species Narcine bancroftii. Next base: position 333,953,513 of record NC_091470.1, on the reverse strand, counting down.
AATTTAAGAAATATGCTTTGGGTATGATGTGGGGGTTGGAACTTTTGTCCACTCCATCCTGCTATGTACAACAGTGAGATCCTTCTGGGAAGATATCAGGGACATTCTGAAAAAGAATTACAAAAGTGGATTTTCCACAAGATCCTGAGTTGTACCTTCACAGAGATACTGGGGATATGAGTTTTAAATTAACCAAAGATCAAATTCTGTTCATGAAGGTCACCTTGGTGGTAGTGAGGAAGTGTGTAGCGGTTTTGTGGAAGTCCGACTCTGAACTAAATACCACACAATTGAATGTGGAAATGCAGAATTGCATTCCCCTGAAGAAAATCACAATCTAAGGAAGAAACACAGTATCTTCATTAGAGAGTGGCAACTGGAATATATTGGCACAAAAATTGATTAGCCCCCGCCCCTTCAAAATAGGGGTATGATAGCAATCTATCCTATCATGGAAATGAAAGTGACCAAGAAAGTGGGACATGGTGCAAGCAATATTCTTTTTTAGTTTAGTTTTCATTTTAAGAGGCTACCCTCTTATTTAGCCATCCTGGTTGTTTTATCCTCAGTTTTTTTCCTATATTTCTGGAGGGGTCTATGACCCCTCTAGAATTTGCATCTGTACAATTTAATTGTCTATTTTTCTCATAGGGTGAGGATTGGAGTCGGAGGTGGGAATGTAGGGGGAGGGGATAAACATAAATTCTGTATATTGTATGAATCTTGAAAATTTATACTGATTGTTTGAATTTTGCGAGTCTATGAAAAATAAAATAATTTTAAAAACTCCAACTTCAGCTTGAGAAAGGGTGTGGAATACCAAACCCTTCCAAAATTGTAAACAATGATACTTGTCCACTTTATGAATGTGCATTTCCTACACAAAAATAATATCAGCTTGAAATCTTTTAAACATATTAAATATTTTTGCATTTAATAGGATGATTAAGCCTATTCAAATTCCAATAAATAAAATTATATGTATTTATAGCCATATAAATATTAAGATTAATAAAATTAAAAATGAAAGCTGATCCTGTATACACAAACACACTCCAGAGAGGGTGATTAAGCACAACATGAACCATGAAAGAGAACAAGCAATAAGTTCCACAATCCACAAAGCTGCTCAGGAAAAAAAAGCTAACACTAACTAACCTGATCCCCATCCCCGCCAAACCCAAAAACTACCCAATAAGAGGGCAGCAAGCTAAAGCTACAAATCCCATAATCCCTATCTCCAGCTGGGAATGCTCCAACAGGAATTACAAAGTTATATTCATTCCCACTCATTATAGACAAAGCAAACTGAATTTTGCATAACAAGCCATCAAACAGAAAGATTAACTGTCTAGAAATTACAAGGCTAAAGAAGAAATGATCAGCATCTTACAAACCCAGTACAATATCACCATTAATTAAAAATAACCAAAGGTAACAATCTATAAAATTAAACTATATATGCATATATAAAAAAGAGAAAAATATCCTATTACTTTTTATTTAAACAAAAGCATATAGAAAGAGAAAGAGAAAAAAAACAGAAAGGAATGAATACAAAAATATCTTCAGCGATAACATCTCATAACCAGGAAACAGTTCCTGTAGGTTGCTGCGGAGTGGATTTGCCTTCTTCCAGAAACTTCCAAGCTTGATCTGGAGTAGTAAACCATTAGGGGACGATTCTTAGGGAAAATCTTCAGCTGTGCAGGGAAACAAAGAGAAAGGTGAAGTTATTTGTGATAGAGTTTAGATATGACTTCTTTAAATTTCTTTTTTATGACAAGATTTAGGGGGCATAATCTTTCACAATATGAATAGAAATATCACAAAATTTCAGCATAACTCGTCCGTGAACCTCTCTGATTATGGCTACCTTTGTTTGAAAATAGAGAGGGGGCAGAGAATAACAGGTTGAGGTTTAACTTTGGGTGGGGCTTTTGACCTCAGGGCACAATGTGCCCAATCCAAAACTGGAGGTTTATTCAAAACTCCTTTAAACAACTCAAACAACATGTCTGTGAAGTGCCAGTTGATGAAGTAGACAAAGACGATGTGGTCAAACAATAATCATGGCTTTTATTATATCCAAGGAGTGTCCTTAACAGTCGAGATAATGCACAGCCAATGTTAGTACAGCAAAGCTCACCATAGGGAAGACAGGCAGCTTGGCAGACATTCACCACAGTCTGTAAAGAACTTAATGGCTTCAACACCTTCAGGGAATCCAAAAATATGTAAATTCTTTCTCCAATTTCTGCTGACTAGGTCGATAGCTTTATGCTTATATTTTTGCAAGTCAGCTGCCATCTCTCGAAGTTGTTCTGTAAAAAGCATCAAATCTTTTTTTTCCAAAATGTAAATACGAGCGTATTTTGATAGTCTGTTGATTGTCTGACTGATCTTGATAGTCTGTTGAAAACCTGTTATATTGTTTTTCTATATTTTCAAAACACCCTTGAAACTTTGATATTTTCTGATCCAGTGCCGTAACACAAGTTTAAATTATCAGTCTTAGCTTCCAATCTTGTGAGAATTTTTTCAACTGATTTTGAAGCTTCTGATTTGATACATTTCTTCCATTTTCCCTTCCATCATTTCAGGAACTGTCCTTCTACTTCAGAAGTTTGCCATTTAGAGGGAAATTAGAAAAGATTCCCAGTAATAACAGCTTTTACAGATTAAAATAGCTGTTAGGTAGTACGAGAAAGGTTTAGTTGTTCAGGAGCAATACCAAAAACGTGTTACTCCATTGGCCACCAGCTGGAGTCTTCTATATTAACTTTTATTGAAGTTAGAATGTTTAATTGCATAATGATGCTGACACATTGCATTAGTTCAACTGACCCTAAAAAAAATGTTTTGACACTGACACAGCTAAAAGTGTTCAGGAAGCAAGATCTTGGTTGTAATCCACTGAAATCCTTACCAAAAGGTCCAAGCATAAGTCTAGCATGATCCCTTAGAGCATGTGAGTAGGCATTTGCAGTGACCCACACTCCCTATCCTATATTTTTAGGCACATAAAATTTCTATACATTATTTGCTATATATAGTTGTAGAGCTCGTCGAAAGAACCAAAGAATTGTTGATCCAAACCAAGGCTTTTATTAGCAAAAGACAGGAGCTCTTTACAGGTGGCCGACCAGTCCGGAATGATCCGACCTGGCTGGGGACACAACCTTTTAAGGCCCAGACAGTAGGCGTGGCTAAGCTCTCAGCTAATCGCTGTAAGCACAGTCATTACACTCTAGATACTGTAACTATATATATTGGTGATAGGTCTGTATTATCACAATAGTATAGTTGCAAAGAGAAGAGGGTGAGATCAAAATGTGAATAGCACCCAGTCCTTTATGGCCAAAGAAGGGAGGCTTCTGGCAGCATTGAGATTCACAGAGAACTAATCTCCAGATTAGAACAATGCAATAGCAACAATTTTCATTTATTTTGTTTCTATTAATCTAACATCATAGGGTTGATAAAATTTTTTAAAATCATCAGGAGATAATCAAAAGCTTGGTGAAGTAGTTTAGTTTGAGAATAAATGTTTTTAATGCATTTTAGTTTATAATTTTAACCATCCATTAGAAACGAAGTACCATCACCTGTAGTTTTCATTCAGTCACAGACAATACTAATTTGACAATATATTGCGATTCATTTATCCATGATCCTGAAGCAGAACTGCTGTAGATCAGAGGCCAGAGTGGTTTTATTAAGGTAGCTTTACCACCTCTTTTTCAAGGGGAATTCATAAAGACACTAATTCTGACTCAGCTAAAAATCTGTAAATAGACATAGAAAAAAGACTGTTCACAATGTCAAAACAACATTAATAGGTTAACAATCAATTAAGTATTTTTGAACTGTGGCCTCTGTAGAACTGTAAGAAAGACAGAAGCCAATTTTTGCAGGGTGAGGTTTCACATACAGAAACAAGACAGTAATATAAAATGAATTTTGCTCATTATGGTTGGTATAGGAAAATATGTTGGCCTGGAAATTGGGGATAAACTTTCTGCTTTTCTATGAATTGATGCAAAAGGACCTCAAAAGCTTACTCAAAATGTAGCTGTCCCATCAACCTAACATCTCTTCTGAAAAACAACAATGAATAAAAAGAAGAAAAGCAGGTAGCCGAGAGTTCATAAAGGAGTTCCAGATTTTAACACCTTGCAAATCAGCAAGGCTGTTAATGAAATCTTGAGTTGTGTCAGAGCATTTTGAATCCCAGGATGATGAAGAGATCAGAATAGGAAAGTACATGTATCTCAGAAGGCTGAAAGAAATGATAACCCTTAGAACAGTTGTTCTCAACCTTTTTATCTCCACTCACATACCAATATTCCCTATGACATAGGTGTTCTGTGATTAGTACGGAATTGCTTAAGGTGGTATGTGGGTGGAAAGAAAAAGTTTAAAAACCACTGTTTTAATCAAACCTAATTGACTCGTTATGTCCAAGGTTTCATAACTCCAAAGGAAAAGGGCCAAAGACAATTTTTCTCAAGCAAAATATTTCAGTAAAAGTTGGGTCTCGAGTAGTGATTTTCAACCTTCCCTTCCCACTCACGCACCACCTTAAGCAATCTCTCACTAATCACAGAGCACCAATACCATAGGGATTAATTAAAGTGGGATGTGAGTGGAACGCAAAAGGTTGAGAATCACTGCCTTTGAACAAGTTTTTAAGAAGTATGAACATTTTAAGAGTTGAACTGTTGGTTAAGTGTAGGCTGATGTAAGTCATCAAGTGCAGGACTGATCATTGAATGAGATAGTGCAAGGTGGGATATTAGCAATAAAGTTGCGAATGGCTTCTCTCTTCAGAATGTATCTTTTGAGTCAAGGACTGTTAAACTGGGCAGAATCGATACATACACCTGTTTACATGCCAAGCTGATAACCAAGATGATATAAATAATCTCAAATTATTGTTTATTGTAAGATGTTTGAACTCATCAATAGACCACAAACTCCTGAGGGACACTCCAGAAGGGCCCATAAATAACTGGATCAAAAAGGCAACAGTTTATTTCATTTCCTTTATATTATAATGGTAGTTAATGATTAATGAAATGAAATCAACCTCTATCAATTAAAATGCAATGGTACTCAAAGAAAGCCTTCAATGGAGAACCTTTACATCAGCATAAGGTCATCTGTTCCTTCCAACCAATCGGAACTTACCTCAATGCCATGTGTGAGGCACCTCATACTCTATTCCAGAATGTCATTTTTGAAAAAAAGAATCTATTTAATTTATATTTGAATGCATGAGAACAACTTTTCCCACATTTGGAATAATGTCTTTTCTTCCAACTTTGTTCGACTCACTTTGACTACCAGCCAGGGTTGGATTTGAATTCCCTGGGCTTGGGAATTTGCTGTGCCTTGTTACAGGATAGGCTAGGTTTTATAATAGAGTTGATAATCCAGTTTGTGGCCTTCAATTTTAAGAGCCACGTAACATGATGTCATACTAAGGGTGTGGGGCAGACAGAAGAAGCCAATTCTGACCCATGAAATCTGTGCCATTAAATTCCACCCAATTAACGAGGAACCCGTACATTTTGTAGGGTGGAAAGAAATGGAAGAATCTGAAGAAAACTAATGCTGATCTTGGGGAGGACGTACAGACTCCTTGCAGACAGTGGCAGATTCGAACCCAGGTCGCTGGCACTGTGCTGACCATGCCACACAAGTGAGAAAGAAAGTAGGAAGAATTTATTATTATGCAACAATCCAAATCCATACAAGACATTGTTGAGACTTGGAGTACTGCTGTGCAGTTCTGATCACCTGGCTGCAGGACAGATGCCACTAAGCTGGAAAGGGGCAGAAGATTTTCAAGATTCAAAGTTCATGTTTCAAGTTTCACCTTTAAAGTGGGACCATCTTTTAGGGAAACACAGTTAGTGCAATGCCTTTACAGCATCAGCGATCGGACTAGGGTTCGAATTCCGTGCTGTCTGTAAGGAATTTCTACATTCTCCCATGTCTGCATGGGTCCCGGGGTGGCTCCAGTTTCTTCCATTATTCGAAAAGCACCAGAGGTGTAGGTTAATTGAGTGCAAATTGGATGGCATAGACTCATGGGCTGAAATACTTTGCTGTATGTCTAAAAAAATACAAGATTCCTTTATTGTCATGTGATCACACAGAACATGTTATATCACATGAAGTTGCCTTCTGCCTGTCATAAAATAGACAAACAGTCACCATTAGTGTTATCCAGTGGAAGAGAAGCAAAAGAAAGTCCCTTCTGAGTCACTGAGTAGTGTGGATTCACCTCCAGCGCTCCTGCATTCTCTGCAGCTGCTCAGACCCCCATTCATTCCAAACCAACCCAAGTTCCAGATCCATTCCCCCGACACAATCAGGAAGCCTTCAGCACCCAAGGATCTTTGGAAGCCATTCTTGCCCTCAGCACTCTCGCGAATTCTAGCTCTGATACATTGTTCCTATGAGTCCAGCAGCTCATGTGGGTCCCTTGACCTCAAGTTGCCTGCAGCCTATGTGTTCTTTCATCTGCTCAGCCCCTCGCTGTTCCGCACAGTTTTCATCATTCTGTAGGGTCCTTCACAAGAATGCTATCAGGACTAAAGGTCTTGAGATATAAGGAGAGGCTGGATAGTTTGAGACTTCTTTCACTGGGGTATAAGTGGATGAGGGATAACCTTCTAGAATATATAAAATGATGAGGGGCATAGAAAACAGTCATAATCTTTATTCCAGGTTTGGAGAATCGAGAACTGGAGACCATAAATTTAAGGTGAGAGTACAAAAATTTAAAACAAACTTAAGAGGCAACTTTTTCACTCAGAGGTCATGGAGTATATGGCACAAGCAGCCTGTGGATGTGGTAGAAGTAGAATCATTTTCATGATTTAAAAGATATTTTGATGGCATGGCATATGGAAAGGAACATTTAGAGAGATAACGGGCTGTTCAGTTTGTTCCTTGAAGAAGAACAACTTTGCATGGTTTTAACACTTAGACAATTTTATTTTTCAAGCTGTTTTAACCAACAATGCATTCGACTTCTGTTGTAGATTACTTTTTGTTGCCGCACCAGCTGAGTGCATTGACTATTGGGAAATGTAGTTCTTTATTATACATACATGGGCCAAATCCAAGAAAATGGGGCAAGTAAATGGAACTTCAGTAGACAACTCCGTTGGAATGGATGAGTTGGACCAAAGTGCTATGAAACTCTACATCATTGCCCGCTGTGTTTCCAAAATTTTATGTGCCTCATTGGTATGTTACAACTTTGTAAACACAAGTTTCTTTATCAATTGAAACATTTTGGAACTAAAAGATTTTCAACTGATGATAGGCTATTAGCATTAAGGAATTAATTGGAAGGCAACATTTCAGAACAATGAAAAATCCATTTGCTACAAGCTGATTTCTTCAAAGTGATTGTTTGTAAATATGTTTTCTTGAAAGGCCACAAAAGGGAATAAAACTTGAATTTAAACTGAAAAGGTGTTGTTTGTTTCATATTTGTTGAATTATTGCATGAAGAATAACATGGACCAATTAAAGAAATTAGTGAAAAAATACTGAATTATAATGATGGAGTGGGAGTTCAGGAACTCAACTGCTCTGATATAATTGAACAGAAGAATAATTGAATTGAAGAGAATGGAGTTCACACAAAAATAGATAGGATTACATTCTAACCCAATATATTTAAAAAAAAGCAAGGAAGGATTCACTATTCAAACTAGTCATGGAGAATGAATGAGCAGACAAGAGAAATTTTAAAAAGTGAATCTAGGCAATAATGACCCTGTTACACTATAAGATGATAACAGACAGATCATATTGAACATACCTTTGCAGGGTTTGTGTATTGTGTGTACATGACAATAAACAAAGTCTTGTATCTTGTTCCTGACCCTAACCCACATCTGGCTGTCACAATCTATGTTAATCCAGGTGGCTTGGCCAAGCACATAGCCTGGCCTGACAATCTTCTCACAGCTCATTGTGTCAGTAAGCCTCGTATTGTCCAGGACTACAGCTCTTTGTTATCTTTATAAATAACTTGGATGAGAAAGTGGATGGGAGGGTTAGTATGTTGTAGATGACACAAAAGTTAGAGGTGTTGTGGATAGTGAGGTGAGTTGTTGTAGGTTTCAATGGGATTTATATAGGATTTGGAGTTGGGCAGAGAAGTGGAAGATGGAGTTCAATACAGAAAAGGGTAAAATAATACATTTTGAAAGATCAAATTTGAAAGTGAAGTAGGTGGTCAATGGGAGAATTCTTAGCAGTGTGGAGGGAGAGAGAAATCTTGAAGTCCAAGTTCATAGATCCCTCAAACCTGCTGGACAATTTGATAGGGTAGTTAAGAAGGTATATGGTGTGTTGGTCTTCATTAATCAGGGATTGAGTTTAAAAGCCTCGCAGTAACGTTGCAGCTCTATAAAACCCTGTTCAGCAACACTTAAGAGTATTGGGTTCAGTTCTGGTCACCTCATTATAGAAAGGATTTGGAAGATTTAGAGAAGTTGGAGAGGAGATTTACCTGAATTAGAGAACATACAATATCTTATAAGGAAAGGTTAAGCGTTCTAGGGCTTTTCTCTTTGGATCAATGGAGGATGAAAGGCAATATAATAGAGGTGGATATGAGGGGGCATATATAATGTGAATACCACCTCATTTTTCCCAGGGCAGCTATGGCCAATGCAAGAGGACATCTGATTAAGGTGAGTGGAGGAAAATTGGAGAGATTGATGGGTACCTGGAATGCATTGCTGGGGTAATGGTTAAGGTTGATACAATTGGGACATTTAAAAGATTTATTTAGGCATATGGATATAATAAAAATGGGGGGGGGGTGGAATTATGGACGATGAAGGTGGGAAGACTGAGATTGATCATAGAATAGGTCTGCACGACATTGTGGACTGAAGGAACTGTACTGTTCTATGATCCATATTCCATTGTTTCTAAATGAATCTGATTAGCTGTACATATATTTGGAAATATAGTTGGTAAAAAATGCTATTAGAAATTAAATAGATAATAAATGTTTTAGGAAATGCAAAACTCTGCAAATGAATAAAATGTAATGTAAAATAGAACAAAGATAAGTTACTAAATGCTCTTGAAATCAGTGCCATCCTTAAGACTAGAACAAGAAGTCATATGCACCCACATTGACTTTCAGAGCGCATCATACTTTGGTGTCTGGATTGCTTTGGTGCTGTTGATCCTTTCTATTGCCACATACAACCACTGGATTATTAGATGAGTGACATAACCATGGTTTCATTGCCTCTTATATAATAACAAACATCAGATAATTTGAATTGAGAAATCATAAACTGTTGACCAACCAAATCTGACACCACACGACAATTTTACTGGACCCCTGCTGAATGTTTTAAAGGACTATTTATTCAACTCCACTCTCTTTATCTGCAAATTATTTTTTTTTAAATCTGCCTCCATCCTCTTTTCAGAAACACTTTGTAGGCTTAACAACTTGCACAGTGAAATATTTATCCTGTTATTCTTTCTGATTGTTTTGCCAGTCAAAGTGCAAATCAGTTGACTTGAAGGAACATCTTCATCGCTGCCCACTGTTTGGAAGAACAGTTGACTCGAAGGAACATCTTCAATGCTGCCCACTTTTTGGAAGAACAGTTGACCTGAAGGAACATCTTCAATGCTGCCCACTGTTTGGAAGAACAGTAGGATCCTTACGGCGACAATGTCAATACTTTAAATAAAAATAAAAACTGCTGGAAATACTCAGGACATAGAAAGATAAATAGTTAACGTTTCAGGTCCAACGTCAATATCTTGTTCGTCATTTTTCTATAGTTTGCTATCATTCCATGCAAGCCACACAACAGGAGCATATCTTGGAAAATTCGACCATTCTTATATTAGAATGAAACATCTGAGAATGTAGTTATTCTTAGCTCTATTTTACTATCCATGTAAACTTATCATGCTGTATTTTCTCCCTTCAACCAGCGGAAGCACAATTGTTTCATCACTTCCAAGTCAACTTAATTAGAACACTGGAGACTGCTAAACAGCTTCCATCATCAATGTGAAGAAATCAGTAATGAAAATACATATACATTTAAATAAGTAGGACAGCCTAAACAAAAGGTGATAGTTTGAGAAATTGGGACCGAAATGCATTCCAATTCTCTGATCTTATTTTCCCTCTTCTAAATCAATTTCACTGGAAATTTGCTCTGCACATACTCTTTGTTTTTGCCATGGATATTTGGTTAATAAATATACTTGTATATTTGTATAAATGTACTTCATCTTCAACATTTTCTGGGACTTTAAGAAAGATTTTTTTTCTCTAATTTACAAAATTATAAATTATTACAGCAATTTCCAAGAGGTACTCACAAAGGCTGATTGAGTACAAAGGATAGGGAGCCCTCCTAAATACATAGGCTCACGTGCACACACTCCCTTACCCCCACCCAACATGCATACCGTCACAAATGCACACACAATCCCTTGGCCGCTCATATATAAGTACATATAATCTCTCCCTCCCTCTCTTCAGCATACACACATGTTCAGACACATATAACTTCTTCCTCTCTTCACTCTCTCTCACACACATCATATTTAAGATCAGTACCTTTTCCCACTCTCTCAAATCTTCCAATATATATCTCAAGCTGCTGTAGCCTAAGACAGGCTGCAATGAGTGTTAAAATATTTCCTTGCAGTTAATCGTCTGGTAGCTCGCTTTTTTTTTGTGATTGACAGATCCTGACTGTACAGTCACCCTGTTCCCTGTGGCAATGGTTCCTGATTGGACACCCGTCAACTCTCCTTTTTTGGGTTAATATTTTTCTCTGGTATAATTTAGTCCCTATTGTTGTATCCAGTACTTTGTAGATCCCCGATTCTCGTCTTTTTTTAACATGTTTTTAATGGCATTTTACTGAACGCTGGGGAAAAGGAAATACAGAAAAAAAACATTTGCTCTGTTACAAAAAAAACTATATTGAAAGAACTAGATTTAAATCGCTGACTAGTTATGGAAATGCAGCTGTTTGGCTATTACCTGGTTTTACTGAACATGAAGCAAGTCATGGCAAGTTATCCAGTTTGGTGGTAAGTGGGAAAAGTTTCTCAGAGTTTAGTTTTAAACTTGTTTTTTCTTTGCTATGGACCACGCATTAAATGTCCCCATGTGGATTTACCGTCGTTAATGATAACGAGAGATAGTATGGTCTTAAGCCGTCACCATCCTGCAGTTGTTTTGGTTACAGGATACTGTATCAGGTGTTTGAGCTGCTTGCCTCACCTTTTATTGCGAAGGAGAGAGGAGCGGGGGAGTGTTCGAAGTTGACACCTCGGTGTTTGCAGTAACATTGTCTTGCGTGTTGATGCAAATCTATAGCAATATGTTGATGTGTCTATCAGTTTGGCTCGGTGAACCTGAAGTTGTGCGCGTCCAAAGGTTGGTGTGCCCTAATGCGGAGGGATGACCGCATCTGGCTGTCTAAAACCATAAATGCTGGAGGAGCTCATCAGGTCTGGTCGCGTCCATAGGGAGGTGGCCTCCCCTAGACGCTGCGAAACCTGTTGAGTCCTTCCAGCATTCTTTTTACTCCAACCACGACGGCTGCAGACTTTCGAATTTCATTCCGCATTTGTATGTGTCTAGTTATAGGCATCTTGTATTTGAGGTTATGTGCACAGCTCCGTTCAGTTTTACCCGTGTGGGTGAAATTGTATGTTCACCGTGTGTGTGCGCGCGCGTGTGTGGATGTCCATAAATGTGTCTATGTTACTGTAACTGAGCGAGTGTGTGTGGATGCAAGGGTTTCTGTCGATGAATCCATGTTTCTGCTTATGCTAGTTAATCGGGTGTTAGAACTATTTGCTTGGAGCAAAATAAGCAGGTAAGTTGAGATCTTACGCCCAGGTGTGCTGAGAGAGAGAGAGGGAGAGAGAGAGAGAGAGGGGAGAGAGAGAGGGGAGAGAGAGGGGGGAGAGAGAGGGGGGAGAGAGAGGGGGAGAGAGAGGGGGGAGAGAGGGAGGGGGAGAGAGGGAGGGAGAGAGAGGAAAGGGGATGGTTAGAACAGCAACTCTTACTCTTTGAGCTACGACCTGACGCCAGGTTGGCTTTCTCGACATAACAGAGGCGCTTCAATCCATCGAGCGCACGTCGTTGTGAACGGACGAAAGCCTTGAATTCCAGAACCAAGGAGAAACGTCGAGCCTGTTATAACGTGCAAATCTTGCAAAGAGACTTGTTAAAACGGAGCTTGAAAACGGACGAGTCGGAATAACATATCAGACTCTGGGTTTGCAGAAGTCAATGTATGACAGCGGGCAGGTCTCTGCGTTTGAGGGCATATTTCAATATGCTCCCACTGATCTCCCTTCAAACGTCGCTCAGCGCCACTAAGTCTGTCCCTCTCGCCGTCTCCAAGATGCGCCTGGTCCGTTTCTCGGAGGAAAGTGGGGCGCAGGACCCTGTATGTGGACAAAAATGTCCCCCCCCCCCCCCGGCACCTTCTCTCTTGCCCTCCTGTTCCCCCCACTCTCTGCTACTGCCTTTACTTCTCGCCGTGTTCCTAGACCTCGATGTATTTGAACCCCACTGCCGATTAATCGCCCTGTTCGTTTTGTGTGCGAGTTTTTTCCGGGTCCAGTTCGACTCCTCCCTTTACAATTTTCCATCCGCCCAGTCTGTTCCGACTCGGGATTTGACAAAGTCCCCGTCATCTTTCCATGTCTGGGGCTTCTCACCTCGCCGATGAGAAAGTGCTTGATCAAACATCTGCAGACGTCGTTGGCTTAAGCTATTAATGGTCGCCCGTGATTTAAAGCTTCTCTGGACATTACCCATCGCAGCCGTTGTACCGTGTATGTAATCTGGAAACTGATCTTCATCAGGATCCCTAGAGGGGGTAGAAAGTCTGTGGGAGAATGAAAAACTGGGCATGAGATCTGAATGGTTACAGTTCGATGTGAGTTGATTGTCATTTATAGAAGTGCAATGTACCTATGCATCAAAGTCCTTACTTGCCGCAGCCAAACAGGTTCAGTAGATGGAAACATTCAAAAAGCTGCAATGCTGGACTCTTGAGCAGAAAAAAAAGAATTGCAGGTCTGACAGCATCCATGGGTAGAAATAGTTTAGAACCATAGAATCAAGAGGACACAAGTTGAGGGCAAGGAGGAAAATTTTTAGGAGAAAGATTAGAGGATGCTTCTTCACTCAGAGAGTGGTGGCTGAATGGAATAATCTTCTGGAGGAAATAGTTGAGGGAGAGTCAATTCTTTCATTTAAGAGGAGGCTGGATTATATACATGGATAGGAGGGGTTGGAGGGTTATGGGCGGAGAATAGGCGGGTGGATCTAGCGGAGTTGTTTGAGTGAACCGACGTGGACTTGAAGGGCCGAGATGGCCTATTTCCATGCCATAAACTGTTATAGTTATAAAACTTTAGGACATTACGGCCTTTGGCCCTTCTAGTCTGTTCTGAGCCCCGTTCCTCCCATCCATGTACCTGTCCAATTGTTAAAATTGAGCCTGCATTCACCATTTCACTCTCTCTGTGTGAAGAGGTTCCCCCTAATTTTCCCCCTAAACCTTTCCCTTTTCACCCTTAACCCATGTCCTTTGGTTTGTGTCTCACCTAACCTGAGTGGGAGAAGCCTAAATGCATTTAGTCTGTTTGTACTCATAATTTTGTATACCAATGGTTGAATCTAAACCCTTTATCGAGAGGAAGATAGAATAGGTGAAATTACATATCTAAAGAGGGAAAGCACCTGGGGAGGAGCCCAAAGGCTATAGAGTGTAGGAGTAGTTGTGAGACGTGGAGAGACAGGTAGAGGGGGAAACCATTAGGATGAGATAAAGGAAGAAAAGTTAGAACTAGAGAAAAAAAATAAGTACAGGAACAGGTGAAGACAGAAACGTTGAAATTAGATGAAGGGGTTAAACAAGAAAATCTGCAGGTTCTGGGTTGAGTGCAATACATCAATGTGCTGGAAGAACTCAACAGGTCATTCAGCATCCATAGGAAGTAAAGGGTAACCAATGTTTCTGGCCTGAGCAGTTTGGTATAAGCAAATTCTATTCAGAATTTCTGTTCCAAATTCCAATCAAAAAAGCTATTCAGCGACCTCCTGTTTATGTTCATACCTGATGAAGGGCTCAGACCCGAAACGTTGGTTACTCTTTGAAGTGCCAATTAATAAAGAAGAAGAAGGCTATGTAGTTAACTGGGAATCATGGCTTTTATTAGCAGAAATGAGTGGTACAATAATGAATGCTAATGGGTGCTTACACAGTTATACCCAAGGGGAGTGTCTTTAGTGGTAGAGATAATACATGTCCAATGTCAGTAAAGCAGACTAATCACAGTGAGAGACTGACAGCACAACACAGATTCACCACACCCTTTTCTTCCAATAAATCACTTGCTGAGTGTCTCCAGCACAATGGTATATTGAATCAGATAAGAGTGGGGGTGGGGGGGTACCTAAATTATGAAATAAAAATATCAATGTTCATGCCATTTAGTTTAAAGCATAGAGGAAGAATATGATTTGGTGGTCTTCAAGTTTCATTTGGTGTTGCCAAGGATAAACATGTCACAGTAGAAATTGTTAGCAACAGGAAGGAAAATTTAGACCCACAGATCATTGGTGTTTTGCAAAATGGTAACCCAATCTGTATTTAGTTTCACTGATCTGGAAGAGGCAACACCGAGTAAGTTAAGATGTTTGATGTGCATGTGAAGCTTTATATCACTTGGAATGTCTGTTTGTGGCCCTGGATGGAGCAGAAGGATGAGATGTAGGGACAAATTTTGCACTTTCTGTGGTTCCAGGGGTAAATGCTAGAAGGGATAGAAGGGTGAATGGAAGGAGAAGAGTGGATTAGGGAATCTCAGAGAGTCTTATCCCTGCAAACAGTGGATAGTGGTAGAGAAGGGAAGATGTGGCTAGTGGGAAGATCACATCAGCTATTTCAAATAACCGACAACAAGGCAAGTGCAGCTCAGGCTCATACCCCTAGATCTGAAGGAAAAGGAGGAGTAAAAGGAGAAGTTGTTAAATATGAAAGCGTGAAGAGTGGACTCCAAGGAACTTGGTGCTCTCCATTCTCTCTGTTATCAAGCTATTAATGTGTAGTGGAGGCTGGTTGTTCCTGATCCTACTGAAGTCCACAATCATCTCCTATGTCTTGTCCATGTTGAGACTCGTGCTGTTATTCTTGGACTACAATCATGAGATTTTCTTCTCCGTAAGCTGATTCATTGTTGTTGATGATTAGGCCGACTATTGTGTCATCCACAAACTTGATGATATTGTTGGAGCTGAATCTGCCAGTACAGTTGTGAGTTAGCAATGTGAACAGGAGTGGTCTGAGTTCACAGCCCTGAGGTGCACCAGTGTTCAATTTGATGGTATTGAGACATTCTGTTGCCAACTTGGACAGACTGTGTCCACAAGTCCAGTTACAGAGAGGAGTGTGGAGTCCCATTGAGGACATGCCTCTCAGGTATGATTGCATTAAACGCTAAGCTGAAGTCAATAAACAGCAACCTGGTGTTTGAGGCATTGTTCTCCATGTGGGTCAGGTTGGAGTGGAGGGACAAAGCTCTAGCAACGTCAGTGGAACAGTTTTATATGAATTGAAATAGGTTGTGTCTCTGGTACGTATGCTTCGATATGACCCATCATCAGACACTTGAAGCATTTTATAATGATGGAGGTCAGTGCCACTGAGTTGAGACCTGTTACTGTGCCCTCTTTGGTACTGAGATGATGGTGGCTGCCTTGAAACCCGCGGGGATGAAGAGCTCAGGGCTGAAACATTGGTTATATATCTTTGCCTCCTAGGGATGCTGTGGGACCTGCTGAATTTGTCCAGTACTTGTGTGTTTTGACATAGAAAGGTGAATATTCACACTTTCTCCTTGGGTACTAAAATCTAACACTAAAGGGCATTAATTTAAGATGAGTGGGCTAAGATTTAAAAGGGATTTAGGGGACCCTTTTCACACAGAGAATGGTGGGTATTTGTAACAAGCTATCTGAGTAAATGGGAGAAGAAGTACAATTTCAATGTTCAAAGTGAAGTGTGTGTTGTCCCAGATACATGCAAGTCATCCTTTGGACACAAACAGATCCAACTACAGATCTTGTGAGACAACCTACATGCCAACACACTCAAAATGTTGCATCTAATTGCCTGCCTAAATTCTATTCTATCACATTGATACTGGGATGCATAATCTAATTGAGTTTAACCTGAAGAATTCAATAGTTACTCTACCATCCATAATGCGAATATTTCTGGTCCTATTAATGTTCCCGGAACAAATCAATGCTTTGAGTAGCTGTTACATTACTTTTTACTATGTTATATTCTAGTCCTCAAGTTACAAAGGTTAGAATATTAATGACTTTTTAAAAAACTATTTCCTGCACTCATCCCTGATATCTTAATGAGTTCATGTTTCTTTAGATATCTGCAGTTCCTTATCTCTTATCATTTAGAGTCTGCAAAAGTGGATGACCCTTCATCTGCACAAAAGTGGATTTAATTTGCCCCAGCTATCTTTGCTTAAGTTACTAATATCCCTGTGTGATTTAAGGTTTACATCTGTTCTACATGCAATGCTGTCTTTTCTTTGTTGCTTCAATATGTGGCATTTGATTGAAATAATTTATTGATAATACCACTGAAGAGCTGTGGTCTCATCACAAAAGTCTGTGGGTTTCTCCAAGCTGCATCCTTCCAGCACTCCGTCCACTGTCCGTGGAAGAGAACTGAATCATTGATACATATTTCTGGAATTCAATATTTTACTACACTGATGTAAATTTCTGAAGTTGCTGTCGAGCTTCCTACAAAATGTAATGACTGATAATAGTCTTACTGTTGATCTCAATTACTGAGTAGTATTGAATTTTGATCATCCAGCGTCAAAAAAGGCTGTGAAGGTGCAGGTAGTGTGGAGAAAGGATTTACTAGAATTCTTCCAAGGATGAGGGATTTCAGCAATTTTTACTAAAGAAGCTGGAGTTGTTCTTTGAGTAGAGGAGGTCGACCTGAGTTTTGATAGAGGTGAACAAAGCAATGAGCCCAACAGCCAGACCTTTACAATCATGGGCTAATTATATCAGGGATATCGTGAGATGATAGAAATAGAATCAATCATGGGCTTTAAAAGAGAATTAGATAAGCCCATGAAAACAATCATTTTTAAACTAAAGTAGTTAAAGGTGATATCAGGACATATAATCAGGTGAAGACCCCCCTCTTCCCTTCCTCTCCTCCATTGATATGCAGGTACTCCCCAACTTATAACTGTAATTAGGACCGAGGGATCGGTCGTATCTCGAATAGACCTAAGTCGGAATTTTACCAACGTGCAATTTTAAAAAAATATACAAAATTTTCACAGTTTATATTGTATTTGACTAACTATAACAGGGATATAGGGCATGCAAGAGACAAAATGAGCATATTTTCCTTGTTAGTTGGTGTTCTGGCGTCCATCGGCTGGGTGAGGCCATCTTGATTCCTGCGCTCATTCACAAGTTTTCAGTTTGTACATGCACTCTGGGTTTGTGCATTGGAGTTCGGTTGGCACATGTGTGAGGGTCCAAATTCAATATCGTCAGGGAGCTTAACTCTCGTGCATGCGTCATCTGAACTCCAATACACGAACCCACCGCACATGCACCAACCAAAGACTCTTGCATGCGCACATGAATCAAGATGGCTATGCCTAGCCAACGGACCCCAGAAGGTCAACTAACGATGTAAGTAATGCAAATTTAGGCTCTTCTATGCCCCATATCCCTGTTTAAAAATTTGTCAAATACAATATAAACCACATAAATTTTCTATTTTTTCTTATTTAAAAAAAAAATTGGTCATATGGGCGGATGGACATAAGTCGCATAGGTCACAAGTCGGGGAATACCCCTACTGAATATCAAACCCTCCTACTTTACTCTCAATAAAGGGTCCTTACCCAAATCGTAGACTGACCATTTCCAGTCGTGGATGCTGCCTGCTCCCCTGAGGACCACAAGCTTCTCATTCACTAGAAAAAAAAATGAGGAATTGGGCTGATAAATTGTTTAACCAGGAGCAGGCACACACTCAGGTTAAATGGCCTCCTCTTTTGCTGTAACCATGATATCATTCCGTAATAAATTCCAGATCTTCATGACTGTTGTTAGATAAACATTCATACATCATTAGATGATTAACAAAATCTGGTTCATTAATTGACACCAAATTTACAATGCCCTGCCCCTTTTGTTTTGGCAACAAGATGTATTGATAGAGCAAACTAACATAAGCACAATTACTTTTCCATTATAAACTATTTTGCTCCTCTTAATGTGTACAAAAACATAATTACACCACTCACATTCATGTTCCTGGTTTAATTAATTCATTTATTGTAATTTTCCATTCCCAGCCCAGAGTTATTTGCCACATATACACATGCATGTATATTTCTAAATTCAGATAGCGGTAGGGATACTGCATACATTTTTAGAAAAGGAACAAATGCAAAAACAATGAAGTTCATGATAATAAATTCGGATTCTAATTCTGAAAATAATATGACGCTTCAAATATATAACGCACAAAAATTGAGGAAGTTATCTCAGGTTTTTTAATGCAGTTTCACCAGATTCCAGCATTTAAATCCAACTGCTGCTATCTTCAACAATAATTTGCTGATCGGTCAACTTTAATTTGTTCTGCAAAGCTGATTAATGTTACAGTAATACAGTGTGGAAACATGCCCTTCAGCCCAACCTATTCATGACAGCAAAGCTGTCTACCTGAGCTTGTCCTACTTTTCCATGTTTGCCCTACATCCCTCTGAACATTTTAGTACCTATCTTTTAAACAACATAATTGTACCTGCCTCTACAGCTTCGTCATAACATACTCGTGTGAAAAAGTCGCCCTTCTCATTCCTTTTAAAACCTGCCCACTCACCCTTTTACAAAAGATTCCTCAACTTTGGCAAAATAGATTTTGCCACATCTAAGAAACTCAAAAAATTATCCAGAGGTCCCTTTGAGGCTGAAAACTGTCAGCTCTTCCAAAACACCTCTTTTTTTTTCCCTCAAAGTCCTTGAATTGGCTGTCACTTCACACATTTGTGGCTGTCTTCACTACAAAATCATGCGAAACCTCGTAAAACAGGTTTAAATCCCTGTTGCACACTTAAGAATCGAAGTCAAATTCATAAACAGTAAATTTAGAATTGTAACTGCACTTCAAGAATATTTCTTTGGCTCTATAATGCTTTGCAATTATGTCCAGATCCTGTTTCTGTTATCCAACTTAGCAGGAACCCCTCAGCTGATTCCAATTTAATTAATCCAGGCAAAGCTAATGCAATAAAAACAGAGCATTCTGAAAACACTCAGAAGGTCCAAGCAGCAACGTTAAAGGGAGAATCAGAGTTTGTGTTTCAGTTTGATGAAATTTCATAATTTCAGTTTTCGTCCTGGTTTTTTTGCATCGAATTTCACACATTTCTATTTCTTTTTTATTTTTATTTGAAAAATATGTGATACTCGCACCCTGCTACTGCTGGAGTCACACATGGATCAATTGGATTGATCCTCTGTCAATTGAATTTCTATGCAGTTTCTATAATAAAAAGGAAAACTGCATTTATGTCACATCATTCAGGGCATTCCAAAGTGCTCTACTGCCAATGTACCATTTGCTGCTGTATTTGCAAAATCACAACAACCATTTTGCCCAGAGCCAATTACCACTACAAGCAATATTATCTTTATAGTTCAATCTATTTTATTGACCTTGATTGCAGAGCGAATATTGATCAGGACACAATTCATTTTTCTGCTCATTGAGCTAATTTTGTTATATTGATAGGAGACCACAGTGAAAGCAAAGAGGATCTCAGCTAAATAACTCATCCAGATGCAGCATCTCTAAGTGTATGCCATTCACTCAGGGCTGTACTGGATTGCCCTGTTAGACTTGTGCTCAGGTTCAGTTTCAATATGTTCATTGAACCAAATTGAATCACCATCTCTCTTTAGTTCTCTGCATTGCTAGGCTGGTTGCCCATGTTACGACCTAGACAAGCAGCAATAGAAATTCACCAAGACAATAATATCTTCAAAACAATAATTTTTATTAATAACATAACATTAATAACTCTAACAACCCTATTATGTGCAAGTGTATATATGTGTGTGTGTGGTAGAAAAACCCAAACCATTACAGTTTAGGCATAATTCTGAAGAGATGATTTTAAAGTTTAGTCTCAGAAAGCTTTTGTACTGAAACTCAAAGTCTTTACTGTGGCTCAAAAGTTCCCAAACTCATAAATACATGTAAGTTTGTTTTCTTCATACGAATTATTTCCTTCTCTTGCATGGAGGTTTGTGTTTTGTAAAAATGGACATGGTGGCACTGTCCACTTTTCAAAGAGACAGCTGAAGTGGCTCTTCCTTGCCACTGATTTGTACATCTCCAGTGGTAAAAGGAAGGCAATAAAAACAGTGCCACTCTCACCAAAGGCTACTGCATTTCTGACTTCAGATGTTTCTTGGAGCAATATTAAAGATGTCTTTTCTGGACTGTTAGAATCACATGATATGACATCATTTCTGTCTTTGAAGTTTCTTCAAAATTATAATTCAAAAGCAAATGACTCCTCTCTGTTGAGTGGCCATTGAATCAAAAGTCCTCTTTGTGTACACAGATGCTTCTCCTCAGCAAACACTATTGCTCCAGCAATTGAATGAACCATTCAATTCTAATTTTATTGCTCTTTTTTCCAGATACTGAATCTCTGAAGATGCTTTCTCTCTGTGTGTAATTGTATGTGTCTTTTAGTGTTTCCATGTCCATCCCACAAAATACTTTTACTAAGAAATATAATTTTAAGCAAAGATTAATAATAACAATTCCATCACACCTTCCATCAGTACTGGATTATGCAGGAAGTTACTCAGTTAAAACATTGGGTAGTACATAATCTTGTCTCAGATACAAGCATCATTCCTTGGCACCAATCTGAGGCTGAATCAGTCTCAAATAGCTTTTGTTTTCTGCTTGGCCTTGTCTTGACATTCCAACCTCATTAAAACTGACAACTTTTATCTCCTTTGGGCCAGAAGCTGTCAAGGCACCCAAGTTTGCTGGTAACACATTTTTTGGGAACACACTGTTTCAAGGGACAGTCACCCAACAGGTTGATATGTAGGGCCCAATCTAGTGCCCAATGTTTCTGACCATCCCTTTCTCATCTCTGTCATCCCACTAGAAATGGAGGAGAAGCCGAGGGTGATGCTGGCTTGGAATTGTAAAAGATGGGACAACTAAGGGGGAGGGGTGCTAGATTTCACAAGGGCTGGGCATGCTATAGCAGAGACATCAATTGAGATTCCTCACTGTGTACCATAGCAATATCATTGCAGTTCCTAATGCGATTGTGAAGTCACAGCTGTCAGCACACATATTTTCAATCATAAATCAATCTTTCTCAACACCTGAATTAAGTTATAGACTTAACTCCTGTCATGACGGTCTCATATCAGTGATGCCTGCATCATTGGTCATTGGAGCCATTGAAAGGTGCAAGAGTCAGAAATTCCACTGAGCTACTGAGATTTGCATAGAGCTTATCCCTCTGCAGAATCTCTGATGTAAAAGTTCATCAAATGTCAATAGTGATGGGAATAACCTGAAATCTTCATTTATGCTTTTACTACTTTGACTATTTAAGTGTTCTCCTAGCTGGCCCTTCACCAATTAGCTTTGAGCTAATCCAAAACCCAATCCACAATATTTTAGATTTTAGATTTATTGTCAGACATCATATAAATCACATACAACCTTGAGATTCTTTTTCCTGTAGATGGGGCAGAATTAACATTTATTGGTAATGCAACAAAAAACTGTATACAACAGTTTTAAAATAAAGAAATGTAAATAAACCGTGCAATACAGCGAGAATTTAAAAAATCAATCAGTAAGAGTCCTTAAATGAGTCTCTGATTAAGTTTGTTGTTGAGGAGTCTGATGGTGGAGGAGTGGCAGCTGTTCCTGAAACTGGTGGTGTGAGGTTTGTGGCATCCATACCTCTTTCCTGATGGTAGCATCAATACAATATAAATGTAAAAATTTAATCTCAATATAAAAATTCTTTGTCATGTGTTCAATCTTTCACCATTTTTATAACAATAGAACACAAAAAACCTGATTGCAGGAATTTAGAGTTTGTAGCAGCTATAATTTACCCAGTTTACACACAATCAAACAATTATACTCACTTGTTCATCAGTACAAAATGCAGTCGAACCCCTTTATTTTTCTCAGCCTCGACAACATCCTCTTCATCTTACAAAACACCACCCTGACAAATCTCCTTGACCTTTTATTGGCTTTCTGTGACAGTCACGGTTGAAACAAACCAGGAAAAGCTGGTGGGAAACATGAAGCTCAAGAGTGAGCCTGATATTTCTCTTGGAATAAGTGGAACAGAAAGGAACTCTGTAATACCCTGAAAGAAAGAGGTTATCATCTGGAGAATCCTGATGGGGAAAGTTTCATCAGTGAGACATTGAGGTGACTAATGGTGGTACCTCAGTTGTGGACATCCTGGAACAGCAAATATCTGTCTGCAAACCTCCAAAGAACCTTCCTGAGCGGTAAACATTTACCTTTCAAGCACCAAAGCTTGATGAACTTTATACATGTTAAATTCTGTGCACAGTATAAGAAATTCCTGCAACCAGATAACTTGGAAGAAGGAGAAGTGGGATTGAACTGTAAATCAAAGAAATTTTCTTAAATTACACACACATCATACACGTGCGCTTAGAATTAGAAGGGGGTTAATTTGGGTTAGTTATTAAGTATAGAGATAAGTTAAAGTTTGATTCTGTTTTCATGTTTAAAGATAATTAAAACAACCTTTGTTTAAGTAACTACTTATCTTGGTGAATATCTATTGCTGCTGGGTTTTGGGGTCCTTTGGGCTCGTAACAATATGCAAACACATAATCAATTACCTTTTATTATAAAGTGAATGGTTAAGGTTCCTAGTGTAGTCCCATATCAAAGTTGAGAAGGTTAAGGACAAAGGCAAATGAAGTTTCTAGGTTATTTATGTCTTGGTATCCACTTACATAACGTATGGGGAGATAAACAATTAAACTGTTATGGTTCTTTCTTGGGGAAATCTCGAGAAAGAGTGAACTAGGGTGTAGAAATTCTATTGTATGTTGTAGCATATGATGCAGTGGCATACCTATTTTCAAATCTGCTACTGAAATTTTGTACCTTAGAAGTTACTGGATGCATATTTTAGAAATATTCAATGTGTATTATGTTGTGAAAGAGAATGACTTTAGTTCAAGTTCAAGTTCATTATTATCTGACAAAACAATATTTCTACTGCCAAAGTGCACAATACATCGCATATACTGTATATGCTATGGACAAGTCAATTGGCAGATAAGTAAAATCTCCCCCACCCTTTTCAGCCTCATTTTTTAAAATCATATATCGGGTATATGTCTACCCCCCAAAAATCACAACACCTGAGATGTTGGGCATTTGTCGGCATATAATTTGACCCCCAAACATCGTGATGAATGATCTGCTGGGAGTTGGCTGGAGATGATTGTTATCATGGAGGCTCCATCAAAACGACAAAAGTATGAAGCGAGTTTTAAAGTAAAAGTGATAGAAATGGCCAAGAAAACCAACTGTGTTGCTGCAAGAAAATTTGATGTATATGAGAAGTTGGTTAGAGACTGAAGGAAGAAAGAAGACATTTTAAGAAAAATACCAAAAAGGCAATGTTCGATGAAAAGAGGAATCACTCGCTGGCCAGAGTTGGAAAATCACGTTGCAGAATGGGTATGTGAACAGAGACAAGATTGCTACATAGTCACCTGAAATAAAATAAGAACATTTGCACTGCAAATGTCGGCCAAGTCGCACCCAGACTTCAGTGAAGATTCTGAGGCTACAGTAGCTGGTGCAATCAATTCATGAACAGGAAAAATCTGGTATTACGCCAAAAAAACAAAAGTTGCACAGAAACTACTGAAAGATCTTGATAATAAAGTTGTACATTTTCACCAGTTTATTATATGGAACTGGCAGAAACATAAGTTTGCATTGGCAAATATTGGAAACATGATAAAACCCCATGAGTTTTGACATGATGGGGAATAGAACAGTGGAATGGAAAGGTGTGAACACTGTGCAGACCAGAAGTACATGAAAGGACCAGGTTTACTGTGGTGTTATCGTGCATGGCCAACAGGACAAAATTAAGACCCATGGTAATCTTCAAATGCAAAATTAAACTTAAAATAAAATTCCCTGCAGGTACTTTTGACAATTTTTATGAAAAAGGACAGATAGATGAAATTGATGTAAAACTATGGATGGACAATGTATGGAACAGGTGGCCAGGTGGCTTATGCAAGGAACAGAGTTTGCTGGTCTGGGATATGTTTCGTAGCCACTTAAAGTAAATTAAAACTACATAATACTTACATGGTAGTTTGACATCTATATTGCAACCTCACAATGTCTGCTTGAACAAGTCATTCAAGACCATGTGCGTGAGGAATGGAATACATGGATGTCGAGTGCAGAAAAATCATTCACAAAAGACAGGGCAATGTGTGCTGCATCACTTGATGTGCTGTGTAACTTCGTGCTCAAGACATGGGAGAAAGTTAAAGTAAAGACTGTGATAAAATTGTTTTAAAAGTGCAGTATCTCTTGTGAAATTGATGGCTTGGAAGATGATTTATTATGGGACACAGAAGACAAAATTGAAGCCACCTCATCAGACACAGATTGGGACATGAATGATGTCTGCTTAAACAGGGAGAGTATGGATGAGCTTGCCCCTATCTTTGCCTCAGATAGCGAGAATGATTTTGAAGGGCTCAATAACAATTTCAATGAAAATCTATTGTGGTTGGGGGTTTTTTTTATTTTCAAGGGTCAACGTACTGCAAATTGGTTTTTCAAGGCTTGATTTATATGCCGAATCAGCATGGAGCAGGTTTGGTGCTGATTTTAAGGATCTGGCGTAGGTCGAACCCCCATTTTTGAGATTTTTTTTAGGGTTTCACGACTTGACTTATATACCAACCATATACAGCAATAATCACATATATATTCATAAAGATAAATTTTAAAATAATACTGTACATAAATATTTTGGGATGAATTACTCAGTTGCAGGATACTGTTCATCAATCTCACAGCCTGTGGGAAGAAGCTACTGGCAGCCCTGATTTTGATGCCACTGTATCTCTGTCTTGATGGTAGTTTGTCAAAGATACTACGTGCTGGATGGAAAGGGTCTTTAATTCTTTGAGCCACATTTATGCGACATTTCTGGTAAATATTCTCAACAGAGGGAAGGGAGACCCCAGTGATCGATTCAGTCGCTTTGATAATCCTCTGCATTAACTTCCAGTCCGATGCTTTGCAGGTGATGTAATGATCCAGCCAGACAAAACACTATCAATTGTGCTCTTATTTGAGCATTGTGCACAAGACAATGTTTTAATCACTTATGATTCAAATTCTCTATTGCATTATATAAAAGTTATGTAACTAATGTGTAGACAATATATAACATGTAATATTTCCCTCTACCACATCAATAAAAATATTTTTAAAAAGTTGTCAAAATGGTCTCTTTTACCTTGAAATTCTTTGTTTGTAACCTTTGTATGCTTGTATACATCCTTTTTCAGCTCTTTGATAAGAATGCTAAAATGAATATGCCAAGATAATTTTGACCAATTATAGATATTTACACCTTCAATTGTTTAATCCATAAGCTTCATATATCCAGTGAGCTTGAAGAATGACAAGGATTTTGCAATGTGGGAAATAGTTTCCTATTTATGCATTTTTGTAATTGTTTGTATTGTTGGCATTTGTTACCCATCTCTGCTTGCTCAAGAAGATGGTGAAGATATTCCCACAATATTGTGAGATTGGGAGATCCAGGAATTATACCCAGAGACAGCAAGGGATACAGCAAGGGATACAGCAAGGGATACAGCAAGGGATACAGCAAGGGATACAGCAAGGGATACAGCAAGGGATACAGCAAGGGATACAGCAAGGGATACAGCAAGGGATACAGCAAGGGATACAGCAAGGGATACAGCAAGGGATACAGCAAGGGATACAGCAAGGTTGGAATGGTGGAAAAATTGGGAAGGGACCTACAGTTAATGATGTTCTTATTCTCCTGTTGCCCTCATCTTTCTTGATGGTGTAGATAATGGACTGAGGAACTACTTTGGAGAGAATATCTTTAAAATGTTATTCTTGGTATACATTGGACTCACGATGGAGAGAATAAATGCTTAGCTTGGTGGATGTCTTGAAATAAAAGGGACTGTTTTGACCTGTGTTGATCTTTTGGAGTATTGTTGGGAGCTACTCTCATCCATGTGTCCAACGTGCTCTTGACATCTGTCTCATACATAACCATCTAAATAAAAGTGGGGCTCAGCCATTTCAATCATAACATTCAACTCAACCATGACGGAGCATTTAAATCAGCATCACTCTCCTGCAGTTACCTGTATACTGTATTCCTTGATTCCCATAGTAGTTTAATATCTATCAGCTTTGGGATGTTGGGAGGTGACATGTTCAATGCAAAAGAGTTAACTCCTGACATGCTCCTGTAGCTCCAGTGTCCATCTGATTGACAGTGAACATGAGAATATTAATGATGGTAGTTCAAGAGTGGGACTTGGATTTACTATGAGAAATAAATCATTTGGTCCATATATTTCAGATCAACTATGGAGCTACAGGAATGGAGTCATAGGTGAGATTGACAGATTTTAATCCCCAAAGGAACAATAAGTGAATCACATGTGTTTTTTTTTTATAATCTGGCTTGTTTGTGTAATCTTGGTTTTAATTCCAGGTTATGAATTAAATTATGCTGTTCAGAGTGATTTTGAACTCAACTCTCTGGATTGTTAGATCAGAGCTCTAAGGTTGAGCAACTTATTCACTACATTACTACTGTACCTAATGGAGCAGCTAATTTTCTCAGATAAATGTCCACCCCTAGTATTAAAATAATGATTAAAACCTATTCCACGTAAAACTGATTGATGGATACTTCAGGACAAACATTCTTCCACTGAATATGATGTTATGGGATATTGGTTTTGGTCTAATGTTTCATCTGAAAGATGGAACTTCTTTCCACTGAGTGTTGAGATAGGTCTGAACTCAGTGCTGCCTTGGAAATCATGCCCAAAACCTTTGATTATAGAGAACACTGAAATGATATTACAAAACAATATAAAGAAGGACCCAAAGAATATTTCTTAAAATTTAAAGCACAAAATTGTTATTCCTTAAAAGCAAAACAATAGGATATGGCAAATTAGTTACCTGTTTCACTTCAAACTTGATCTTCTTTTCTAGAAATTTGTCATGTAAAGTAGACTGCCAATTTTCAATTATTCACTTTTATACACATTTTCTCTGGTAGTTTCTCTGTAGTTTACAGCTATGAATGTTAACATTGGGTAAATAAACACTTTTCATTACAAGAATGCAGTATTAACAAGCACCCCTAAGGATGGTACATTTTATCAAGCTCTTCCTTTATTAGAAGTGGTTACTGGGTTCCCTGTTTTAAACAGCCGATTCAATCAGTAAAACCTCTGAAGACAAAATCTGCGACTGTAGAAATCAGGGGAGGGACATGTGGCACTGGGTTGTAGGTGACAGGTTAGGGAATATATTGGGGTTACACACGGGTACAACATCCTCTCATGACAGTTTAAAAGAGACATTCCATTATTGATGTACATGAACACTCTTGCCACATAATGCGAGGACAAGCATGTGCGTCCACATCCAAAAGCCAGCAATTTGAACACATGTGGCATCTCCATCAGAAACACCATTGCCAGTCAGCCTATGTTCTCTCATAGTATAAATTCCATTTGCTACTCTTTTCAATGACAAATTAGGAACTGGATCAACTTTACCCAATCCTATCCAACAGCGGGCCTTCACAAACTAGATGAGGTAAACAAGGAATCTGATGCTGGGGTCCAATGCAGTAGACACAGTTTCTGGAGAAACTCAGAAGATATTGCAGCATCAGGTGTGTCTGAAGAAGGGCCCAAGCCTCAAATATGTCATTTTCCTTTTGCTTTCTATGGCTATTACAAGACCTGCTAAAAGCTGAGTTTCTCCAGCACTTTTGTGTACCGCATCTTCATAAGTAAACTAATTTCTTCTATTAATGTGAACTGGACCTGATCCCAGATTCCCAAAGTGAAAGAAAAATAGAAAATGTTGGAAACATTCAGCATGTCTGTCAACATTCATGGAAAGAAAAACAGAGCTAATGTTTCAGGTCATCAGAATTGGAAAAATGAGAAAACAAGCTGGTTTTGAATTGCAAAGATGGTAGTGCTGCAATGGACAGGACAAAAGGAATAGTTTTGATACAGTGAAGACAAGGTTACCAAGATAAACACTGTCAATAAATTTGGCTGGCTGTTAAATTAATGAGGGAAGTTATAGAGAGAGAGTGAAAACTGTGGAACCACAGGTCAAAGTTGTTCTAGAGGACTGAAACAAACGAGAATGTTGGAAATCTCTAGCAGACAGTGTCTGAAGAGAGAGAAAATTGAATTAATATGGTGCTTGGATAACGTCACAGCAGTTCTTGACTTTCCGGGTCATTTCTGGTATGAAAGAAAAGCAAGTTACCTGAAAAATAATGAATTGGCTGTTGAATGTCAAAGCCTGCAATAAAATCATGGAGAGAAGGCTGAATGTAAGTGGGATAGAGAATAAAAGGTACAGATAATGGGAAACTCAAGACAACCACTCCAGACTGATGGAGGTCCTCTGCAGAAGGGTCATACATTCTGGATTTGGTTTCTTTGATGTTACAGCTCATAGTGTGAGGAATGAATGAAGTTTACACTAAATTGGGAGAAGTATAAATTAGCTGTAGCTTTTCCCAAAACATTTTAGGTCACTAGATGTTGGGAACAGATAAAAAATAAAGAGCAACTGGCTGTTGGTGGGGGGGGTGGGGGGTGGTGGGGGGGAGGCACAAGTCAAACTAAGACACTGGGCCCTGAGCTCTCCACTTCACTACCATCTTTCTACCCAACATACAATCCTTGGAAAATAAACTGGATGAGCTCAGAGCCAGATTACAGCAGCAGAAGGACATCAGGGACTGCTGTGTGATGTGCTTCACTGAGACATGGCTGAATGAGAGCATTCCAGACGCAGCATTACAGCCCAAGGGCTTCACCCTCTGTGGTGGTACACCACCGGCCTACTGCAGGGGGAAACCTCTGTACCTGCAGGAGTGTACCGCCGGCCTACTGCAGGGGGCAACACCTGTACCTGCAGGAGTGTACCGCCGGCCTACTGCAGGGGGCAACACCTGTACCTGCAGGAGTGTACCACCGGCCTACTGCAGGGGGCAACACCTGTACCTGCAGGAGTGTACCACTGGCCTACTGCAGGGGGCAACACCTGTACCTGCAGGAGTGTACCGCTGGCCTACTGCAGGGGGCAACCTCTGTACCTGCAGGAGTGTAAGGGGACAGGACAACTCCTGGCCGGCTGTCAATCAGTCGGCCTGAATGGATCAAGCCCCACCTGGTTGGGTGTCAATTACCCTCCGGAATAAAAGCCTGTGCTGGCCTCCCAAGACCTCACTCCGAGTTGCTGCAGCTACAGCCAGCCTGGCTCTGTGGAAATCTTTGTAGATTAAAGCCTGTTGTTCAGTCTTTACCTCATGTGTGTCTGATTCTGGCTAACAGCGCACCACACCCTCCATTGTGCGATCAGACCTGGCATCAGGAAAAACAAGAGGAGGCAGTGTTGGCATCATCATAAATTCATTACAGTGCATAAACGTGGTGGTAACATCTCCCCCGACCCCGATCATTTGTAACCCATTCTATTTGCCGAGAGATTTCACTACCATCATCCTAGTTGCAGTATCCATTCCACCACCAGGCTAAGCACCAGAGAGGGTGACCACTGTGATCAGCAGGCATGAGACAACACAACCTGGTGTCTTCCCGATCATTGTAGGGGGCTTCAGCCAGGCCAAACTAAAGAAGTCTCTAACAAGCTGCCACCAACACGATACCTGTGATACCAGAGGAGTCAACATACATGGCCACTACAACCATGTGGAACATCTACCAAAGCATCCCATGACCAAGTCTGATCACCTGGCTGTATTTCTCTTCCCAGCATATGAGTAGCGACCGAGGATCGCAGCACCAGAGGGAAAGATCGTAAAAATATGGTCGAGGGAGGCAGTGGAGCACCTGCAGCCCTGCTTTGAATCAGTGGTCTGGACATATTCAAGGACTAATCTTTAAACTTGAATAAGTATGCCACATCTGTCGCCAACTTCATCAAGACCTGCTTAGATGAGTGCGTGCCCATGTGTACATACTGGGAATACCCCAACCAGAAGCCAGGGATGAATCAAAACATCTGCAATCAGCTGAGGGTGAGATCGATGGTGTTTAAGATCAGTGATCCAGATCCCTACAGAAAGGCCAGGTATGACCAGTGGAGGCCATCTCAGCAGCAAAGAAGCAATTCCAAAGAAGCTGGAGACCAGATACTCACCAACTGTGGCAGGGATTGCAGGCCATTTCATCTTATGATTCAAGGCCAAACACCATAAGTGGCTGTGTAGTTCACTACCTGATGAGTTGAACATCTCTTGGTACCATGAGAACCCTGCAGAAGCTGATGACCCTGTGATATCTGTCACTGAGTGCAACATCAGAATATCCTTCAAGAGGGTGAACCATTGCAAGGCTCAGGCCCTGATGGTGTACCTGGTAGGGTACTGAAAATCTGTACCAACCAATTAGCTGGAATGTTCACGGACATTCTCATTGCTTCTGTTGAAGGTTCCCTCCTGCTTCAAAAGGGCATCATTCATTCCAGAAGAGCAGGGTAAACTGGTTCAATGACTATTGCCCAGTGGTTCTCACATTTCCTGTGATGAAATGCTTTGAGAGGTTGGCCATCGGCAGAATTAACTTTAGGTTTACCTAAGAAAAGGTCTGGGTCCACTGCAATCCACCAACTGTCACAATCACTCCACAGATGAGGCAATATTACTGGCTCTCCACTCAGCTTTGGATCATCTAGACAACTGCAACATATATATCATCAACCACAGCTCAGCTTTCAGTACCATCATACAGTTAGTGGTGGTCAACAAGCTCCAAAACCTGGGATTCTGTACCCAATCTGCAACTGGGTCCTTGATTTCCTCATCAGAAGACCACAATCAGTATGAATCATAAATAATGTCTCCTCCTTACTGACTACCAATACAGGTACTCCTCTAGAATGTGTGCTTAGCCCACTTCTCTGCTCTCTCTACACACATAATTGGGTGGCTAGGCAAAATTCAAATGCCACTTACAAATTTGCCAATGACAGTAGATTGTCGGTAGAAACACCAATAGCAAAGTGGAAGCATACAGAATGGAGATAGATCAGCTAGTTGAGTGGTGTCACAACAACAACTCTGTTAGCAAAACCAAGGAGCTTAATGTGGACTTCAGGAAGAGGAAATTAGGAGAATATGAACTAGTCCTCATCGAGGCATCATCAGTGCAAAGGGTTAAGAACTTCAAGTTCCTGAGTGCCAATATCTATGAAGATCTGTCCTGGGGCCTCCATGTCAATACAATCATGAAGAAGCCTCACCAGTAGCTATACTTTGTGAGGACTTTGATGAGATTCAGTATGTCACCAAAGACTCCTGCAAATTTCTTCAGGTGTAACATGGAGAGCAGACTAACTAGTTTCACCACTGTCTGGTATGGAGGTGCCAGTGCACAGAAGAAAAAAAACTGCAGAGAGTTGTGAACTCAGCCACCACCATCATGGGCATGTGCAAGAGGCAGTCTTTGAAGAAAGCAGCCTCTATACACAAGGACCCTCACTACCTAAACCATGCCGTCTTACTCTGCTACCATCAAGAAGGAGGTACAGGAGCCTGAACACCCTCTTCCCCTCTGCCATTAGAATTCAGAATGGACAAAAAAAACCACAGACGCCACTTCACTTTCTGTTCTGTTTGCACTAATTTATTTATTTTTATATCTAATTTATACCAATATTTGCACCTGTGATGCTGCAGCAAAACAACACATTTCATGACATTCCCGACAATATATTGTAGATTCTAATTCTAAGTGTGTCATCTCTCATGGTATCATTGGAAAGTGTGCTGAGGTGTGGAATGGTTGGTAGAGATGCAAGAGTAGATCAGTGAAACATGAGAGAGGGAAGGATAACATGGTGTTGTGGTGGAATATTGTTAAAGATGGCAGAAATTGCAAAGGCTGATCTGTTAAATGTGGAGGGTGATCAGGAAGGAAATAATGACCAGGAGATCAATGCCCTGAAGGAGATAGGAAGAGGTGTGGGAAAGAGTTCAGATATGGTTTGATGCCTCTGTTAACTCTGTTACAGGGGAAAACATGGTTGAGGAGAAAGGAAGACATCTCAGAGGCTGGCTTGGCAGGTCTCAACATTGAAGAAGATACAACAGAAATGCAGGAATTGGGAGAATGGAATATGGCTTCTTACAGAACTATAGTTAAAATACCTGTGGGAGTCAATGGGCTTCTAATAAGTATACGGCTAATCTATGGGAAATTATCATTTGACCTCCTCTATTTTCCAGTTTTCCTGCCTGCTACTTTTATATTTGCCATACTTGGGTATAAACCATCTGAGTATATTAATTAGCCTTTTAGACTCAAACACCTGGTTAACCATTCTTCTGAAAGTCTTTAGTGACAGTTAATTAATGAAAAATGCTAGAGTGTTGATGTAACCTGTATTTGCTCAGTTGAGTCATTGTATTGAGTTATTGAGTTTACATTCCAGCAAGCCAAGTGTGTGTGTGTGTGTGTGTGTGTGTGTGTGTGTGTGTGTGTGTGTGTGTGTGTGTGTGTGTGTGTGTGTGTGTGTGTGTGTGTGTGTGTGTGTGTGTATGTGTGTGTGTGTGTGTGCGCGCGCGCCCACGCTAAAGAGAATGAAGCAATTATTTCATCAGATATCCAGCCTAAATAAACACGATACAGTCAAGCCTCGGGTGTTGTCTTTCAGTTTAAAAAAAGAGAATTTTAAAAAGTCTGCATCCATCTTACATTGAAGATTATCCTGAGTGCACAATATCAGTTCAGCGTCATAGACCTATCTTTACCCATTGTAGATAATGGAGGGATTTGAGGATGAAGCCCAAGATTTTATATTTGCTGGGTGACAGCAAATGTATGTTAAAAGAAGAACCCAACATCCTCCTCATGCTTACTTTGAAAGATATATAGCACAAGGATGGTTCAGGGTCCCATCAATGAGTAGCAAGCACTGAAGGAAAATACGTGAAAATGTTCACACTTTCCTCCACCACTGTGGCTGTGTCCGCGAACGACTTGAAGGATAAGGAATATAACTACAATTAATTAATGGGTCTGTAGACTTTCAACCAGGTGACGACTGATAAAAATTTGAAGGGCAGATTAATTAGGATCAAGCATAGTATGCAGTGACAAATGGGGATGTCTGTTAAGCACACAAATGTTGAACTTCGGACATTTCGAAGTGCTTTATATTCATTTATGCACTTTTGAAGTATATTCATTTCTGTAATATGAGGAAATATGTCACCAAGATTATTCAAGCTGCAAATATAAATGGACAGATGAGATTTTTCTGTTATGTTAGTTACATAATTAGCTCAAGTTCAAGTTCATTGTCATCTGATTGTATATATACAACCCGACAAAACAGCGTATCTCTGGATCAAAGTGTATACACAGACACATAGTACACCCTATACACAAACAACGTACAATATATACATAGCAATTTAAAATAAGTCTATTTCAAAATAATTTAGGGTTCTAGAATTGTTCAAGTCTCACCACCTGTTGGAAGAAGCAGTTTCCAAGTCTGGCAGTCTTTGTTTCCTTATGCTCCTGTACCTCTTCCTTGAAGGTAGCATCTCAAAGATACTGCAGGCAGGATAGTAAGGGTCCATATAACTATATAACAATTACAGCACAGAAACAGGCTAGCTTGGCCCTTCTAGTCCAAATCGAATACCTTCTCCCATCTAGTCGCATTGTCTCACACCCAGCCCATAACCTTCCAGACCTCTCTCATCCATATTCCTGTCCGACTTTTCTTTAAATATTAAAATCAAGCCCACATCTACCATTTTGGCCAGAAGCTCCTTCCACACTCCCACTACCCTCTGAGTGAAGAAATTCCCCTATACTTTTCCCCCTTTCATTCTCAATCCTCGTCCTCTTGTTTGAACCTTCCCCGCTCTCAATTGAAAAAGCATGTCCACATTTACTTTACCTGTCCCCTTCATAATTTTAAGTATGTCTATCAAATCACCCCTCAATCTTCTATGGTCCAGCTAATAAAATCCCTGCGTTTAACCTTTCCCTGTAATTCAAAACCATGAAACCAAGGTAACATTCTTGTAAATCTTCTCTGCACTCTCTTTATTTTGTTTATATCCTTCCTATAATTCAGACAAATACTGCACACAATATTCCAAATTTGGCCTTATTAATGTCCTATACAAATTCAACATGATATCCCAATTCCTGTACTCAATACTCTGATTTATGAAGGCCAACATACCAAAACCTTTCTTCAACACCCTACATGTGAATCCAATTTTGTACCAGAATTCCTAAATCCCTTTGTTCTACTGCACTTCTCATTGTCGACAATTTAACATCTATGATCTTTGCTGATTAATCCCACCAAAATGTTGCACCTTAATTACCAGTATTAAACTCCATCTGCCATCTTTCAGCCCATCCTTCTAACTAGCCTATCATCTGCATATTTACTAATCCAATTTACCAACCCATCATCCAGATCATTAATGTATATGACAATCAACAATGGTCCAAGTACAAATCCCTGAGCACTCCACTAGTCACTGGCCTCCAATTTGACAAACAATTTTCCACCACTTCTTTCTGGCATCTCCCATCCAACCATTGTTGAATCGAGTTCACTACTTCAACATTAATACCTAATGGTGAACCTTCCTAACCACCTCTTGTGTGGAACCTTGTCAAAGGCCTTACGAAAGTCCATATAGATAACATCCACCACTTGCCCTTCATCAAGCTTCTTATTAACCTCCTCAAAAATTTCTATGATTTGTTAAACATGATCTACTACACACAAAACCTAATCAGCCCCTGTCTATCCAAATAATTGTATATTCCATCTCTAAATACACACTCCATTAACTTACCTACTACTGACATTAGACTCACATGCCTGTAATTACCTGGTTTACTTCTAGAACATTTTTGAAACAGTGGGACAACATGAAATACAAATTCTCCAGCATCTCCCCAGTGGCTAATGACATTTAAAATATTTTTATCAGAGCCCCTGCTTTTTCTTCACTAACCTCCCTCAAGGTTCTCAGGAATATCTTTCAGAACCTATAGATTTATCCGCCTTTATTCTCTTTAAAATATCCAGTACTACCTCCTCATTAATCTGTATATTTTCCATGACCTCATAACTAACTTTTCTTACTTCACCTAACTCAATATTCCTTTCCTTAGTGAACACTGAAAAAAAATTTAAAATTTCCCTCATCTCTTCTGACTTCTCACATAGCCTACCCCTCTGATCCTCAAGGGGCCCAATTTTATCCTTACTATTCTTTTACTGTTAGTGTACCTGTAGAAATCCTTTGGATTTATTATTACCTTGCCTGCCAAAGCAGCCTCATATCTCATTTTTGCCTTGTTAATTTCTTTCTCGATTTTTATTTGATCTTTTTGTATTCCTCAAGCACCTCATTTATTCCCCATTGTCTATACCTATTGTACACATCCCTCTTCCCCTAAACCAAATTCCCAATATTCCTTGAAATCTAAGGCTCCCTATAGTTTCTAACCTTTCCCTTAATCCTCCCAGAAAATAAATCAACCCAGTCTACATCTTCTAAATCCTTTTGCACCTCCTCGAAATTAGTCTTGTTCCAATCAAGAATCTCAACCTTAGGCTCAGCCCTATCCTTCTCCATTATTAACCCAAAACCAATAGTATTTTGATTACTAGGCACAGTGTTCTCCAACACACACCTCTGTCACCTGACCTACCTCATTCCCTAATAGGAGATCCAAGAATGACCCCTTTAAAGTCAATTCTTCTATGTATTGAATTAGAAAACTTTCTTAAACACATTTTCCTATAATCACAACCTTATGTTTACTACACATCTATGCTATCTCCTTACAAATTTGCTCCTCTTATTCCCTCTGTCCATTAGCTGGTCTATAATACACCCAATTAGTGTTTTCATGCCTTTCCCATTCCTCAATTCTACCCAAATAGCCTCACTCCCCAATCTATTCTGCCATAGCACCACTGTAATTTTTTCTCTAACAAGCAATGCAACTTCTCCACCTTTTATCTCCTCCCACCCCCCACCCCCACCCTGGTTCTATCATGCCTAAAGCAACGGAATCCTGGAACTTTTAGCTGCCAATCATACCCCTCCTATATCCAGGTTTCACTGATGACTACAATTTCACATTTCCATGTGTCAATACATGCTCTAAGATCATCTACCTTATTTACCATTCTCCTTGCTTTGAAATATATACTCTTGAGAGAATGTCCCCCACATATACTCCTTTGATTACCAACTACTTTTACTACCCCTTCTCCTCCATTAATTTTAGCAATCTGATTCCTTTCTCCCTTCAAATCTAGTTGTCCTTCTACCCTAATCTCTGCATTGTCATTCTGATTCCTACCCCGCTGCCAAACTAGTTTAAACCGTCCCCAAAAGATATAGCAAACCTACCCACCAGAATATTGGTCCCCTCCAGTTCAGGTGCAGCCCTTCATTTTTGTAGAGGTCAGACCTTCCTCATAAGAATTCCCAATGATCCACAAATGTGAACCTCTGCACTAACTCTTTAGCCACACCTTCATCCACCACATCTTCTTATTCCTACCCTATCTAGCATGTAGCCCAGGCAGTAATCACGAGATACCACCCTTGAGGTCCTGCTTTTTACTTTCTTCCCTAACTCCCTATATTTTTCCTTCAGGACCTCATTTCCACTTCTATTTATGTCATTGTCCCCACGTGGACCACGACATCTGGTTGTTTGTCCTCCCCCTCCAGAAATCAGAGATTTCCCTGACCCTAGCACCTTGGAGGCAACATACCAACCAGGAGCTTCGATCTTGTCCAGCAAGGCTCCTATCTACTTAACTAACCAATAATTCCCCAATCACTATCACTTTCCTCTCCCCCCCCCCCTTTGTTTCTGAGCTGGGGTGCCAGCCTCTGCATTGGAGACATGACCATCTCGACTTCTCACTTGTAGGTCGCAATCAACAGTGTCCAAAATAGTATGCCTGTTGTTGATGGGAACGGCCACAGGAGTACTCTACACTGTCTGCATCTTCGCCTTCCCTCTCCTGACAGTAACCCAGCTACTTGCCTGAATTATAGCAGTGACCTCTTCCCTGATACTCCTGTTTACCACTACCTCTGCCTCCCCTAAGGTCCACAGTTCATCTAATTCCTGCTCCAGTACCCTAATTTGGGTTGTAAGGAGCTGCAGCTGGATGCACCTTCTGGAGGTGTAGTTTTCAGGGACAAATACACTGTCCCAGATTTGCCACATCCCACAACTGGAGCAACCTACTGCCCTGGCTGAATCCATTATCTAACTTTAATTAAAGGATTTAACTACCTTACCTGGCCTTACCTCTCTTGTAGCAAGCAAGCTAGCTCTTTCTCAGCCGCATCTTGCCGGAGCTTCTTAAGCCAAATCCTCAAAGATATACTCCTTCCCTGTTCCACTCACTCCATGGATGCTCCTTCAGCTACTCCTCCCTTCTCTGGTCCCTGTCAATTA
Source organism: Narcine bancroftii (assembly GCF_036971445.1). NCBI lineage: Eukaryota > Metazoa > Chordata > Chondrichthyes > Torpediniformes > Narcinidae > Narcine > Narcine bancroftii. Next base: position 333,915,442 of record NC_091470.1, on the reverse strand, counting down.
TTCTCACTCCCACAAATTAATACTCTGCTTAACCCTTCGGTTGCCTTTCTGACTCTTTTTAAACCTTAACTTTCTCTCTGCCGTTTGTTGCTCCTCCCCTCTCCTTGACTTTGCTGTGACTCAAATGGCACTAAATCCTGTTTCTGACTCTGTGATTCTCTGAGCCCTCTTTAAGCACTGCTTCCTGTAGATGTTGTCGATAGAGAGGAGAGATCCCAGTGATCTTATCAATCACCCTACATACTGATCTCTGATCTGATAGTTTGCAGCTACCATGCCACACTATGGACACTGTCTATTGAGCTCCTGTGGGAAGTTGTTAGGATGGTGGCCAGTAGCCTTACCCTCATCAATCTCACAATGCTTCTTCCTGACTAATGAAGAGGTGTTGTGTACCCAGGATAGGTCACCCTTTAAATGCATGCAAGGAAGTTGGTGCTCCCCAGTCTCTCAATGACAGAACTATTGATATATAGTGGGGGGGGGGGGTTTCTTTTGTCTTCTTACCTTCTCTCCCAGAAGCTGACTTATCTTTGTTGCCGATGAGGCCAACTTCCATTGTGTCATTTGCAAACTTGATGATTGTGTTGGAGCTGAACCTGGCAGTACAGTCATGAGTCAACAGCATGAACAATAGTGGGCTGAGCTCACAGCCCTGAGGTGCGCCACTGCTCAATGTGATGAGGCTTGAGGTTTTGCTACCAACCCAGACAGACTGTAGTCTTTCAATCAAGGTCCATTATTCAGTTGCAGAGAGGGATACTGTGTCCCAGTGAGAGCAGTTTATCCACCAGCATCTGAGGTATGATTGTGTTGAATGCTGAGCTGCAGTCAATGTACAACAACCTGGTGTATGAGGCATCGTTCTCTAGGTGGGTTAGGATGGAGTGGAGGGTCAGGGCTGTTGCATTATCTGCAGATTGGTTTAGCCAATAAGCAAACTGGAATGGGTCTATTGTTGCTGATAGGTGTGCTTTGATGCCGTAGGATCTATAAATTCACTGAAGTGGCCAAAATGAGATGACTCATTCAGAAGATTCAGAGGACACTTCCCTCAGCAATGCACTGAAGCATTGTGGTGTCAAATCTAAATATGCATTTAGACTTAAAAATGTCTATTAAAGTTGATTAAACATACCTCTATGGAGTCTCACTTCATATGAAATATAAAAGAAACCTATTTACATGTGGACATGGATGTTCTATCACATTCACCGTTTGATGAGCTCAGAGCCTAAAGGCCAATATCATTCAGACCACAGTTTTCCACATTAGTCTTGAAGTTTGATCTCATGCTCGAACTTCAATAGAATCACAGTGAAAAGACAAAATAAATGACCAATTTTAGGATGCCTCCATGATTTCTCCCAATTCTGGAAAGATTGGGAGAATCATGAATTTTCAAGCAGTTTTCAATTAATTTGATAAGATGGATGCAATGAAAATAGTGAACTTTATCAATGAGAATTGAACAAGGAATGTGATGTGAAAATGAAGTTGGTTTATAATACTAAAAGATATGTCTTCCCATGAGGATTAATCATAGTGAATAATGTTGATGGATAATGTCTATTAATTGCTGTGGCAGTGTTGTGTTGGGAAGAGTATCAGGTTCAGTGGATTCACAAAGAGATGAGTCAGGTCACAAGGGTTACAATCACACATAACTTTTAACACACAGGAAACAAACAGGGGTGAATGCTAAATGGTACACAATTATTAATTCATGTAAGCGATGATACAGACATTCACCGTGGACATCAATTAGACTCTGACAACAGTAAACTTATGTTCAACCCGGCTCAAACACTACACACACAGTTTCACATAAGCAACATTATAGACATTGACTCGGACATCAGTTGGTCTCGGACAACGGTACCTATATTCGACTCCACTCACACATTAGAAGCAGGGATTTTTATACACACTCCCAGTTCCCTGATTAACAGGGGTGTAACTCTTACTGCAAGCATTGATCTATCGTAATACCTCAGCTCAGCTTCAATGTAGTGCACACCTTACCTGTGACCCTTACAGTGACATCCATAATAGCAGCCTGGCATGGAGCGTTGTCCGGGGCTTGGACCACAAGGCAGAGAGAGCGAATGTGCTCTGTGATGGTGCTAATCTGTGCTGCTATCCAATGATAACTTTAGGTAATTTAAATTAGCCAGTGGCAAGGTGTGCACTAATTAATGGCTGGAGTCCAACTTTGACTGACAGGTGATGTGACTTCCCAATAAGTTTCCAATGGGGAGGACATGTGACAACTTACAATACATAGACATTCCAGGCAGGCAGGGAGGCTATGCTTCCTCCACATAAAACATCCCACATTAGAATCACTATGATTATAATCAATGAATCACATTATGACGATAAAAACAGGGAAGGAAAATAAAAGAACAAAAAGATATGTTTTCAAAAAAGAGTGACATAAATCAAGCAGATCAATATATACACAAGTGCCTTCCCCATGCTGGACAAGGTACAATAAAATTTAATGACAGCACCTCACCAGATCCCACCCAAACAGGGTCACTGTGTTACTGATGG